>NC_051164.1:27613030-27802174 GCF_013339745.2 Dermacentor silvarum
ATTGCTGGCGGATTAGATCGTCCTTACTTTGGTGAGATCTGAGGCGACTGGAGGACAGTGAACCAGACCATCCAGGCGGCTTTAAAGGCTATGAAGGAACTGCGTTTTATGTTCTTTCTTTTCTTACTTTCTACGCCTTACTTTCTTTCCTTTCTTGCTTTCTACATCTCCTGTGGCATTCACAAACGCCTACCCTGAGTCAAAAGGGATCATGAGTGCTCACTTACTTATTTACTCACATTCTAAATGCAGTTTAGGGGCGTTGACGCTAGATGGAAGCTTGCTGCAAGACATGTAGCTGTTTTGGATTTTTTGCGTCCGCATTTCAACTTTTTTGTGTGTTTGGGAGCTAATTCCAAGCAAAAAGATATGTCTTGTGAGCAAATTTTGTCTTTATTGTGCTACAGTAACTCGTCACAAACAACCAGCAGCTATATTGTATGCAGTTTTAGCGTGTATACATAGACAGAATGTGTTTTTGCGAAAATCAGTGTGATTCACATGTTGCACGTTAGGTTTAGCGTAGCGATAGCGTGAGGGCCGTTCAGTTCGTAGAGATACTTTATTTTTATTGCGATAGCAATTATATGGACACTCAAAAGCAGATTTCTGCCGTCGGCTTCGCCGTCGCCGTCGCCATGAGGTTCCGTATGACGTCAATGGAGATGAAATCTTCGCCGCGCGCCGCCGAACGCTGTATGTGCGAGTGAAAGGGCGCGAGGGACGCGCTCTTTCACGGGGAGTGAACGCACGGCGGAGAACAAACGCGCGTTCTGCGCCGTGCTTCCTTAAGGGCTGCAGAAGTAGGCGTCTCTTTCCTCCTTTAGAATCACCATATATGTAGAGCAAACGCGCCTTCTTCCGACGCGCGAGAGGCCATGGGGGAGGGGGGGGAGGGGAGGGAAGGGAGGCGACGTTTAGCTGCGGCACCAAGTGCCTATTTATATCAGAGGCTCCGGCAACAGTCACCAACGCCGCAGGCATTTTGAGCGAACGCGGGCAAAACACCGACGGCGTCGACAACAGTTCTGCGCGTTGCCGGTGCTGCTGCATGTCCAAATTTATACAGCTGATAAAGCTAATATCATTACTCCGTATAGCTCTCTACAAATTTGCTATCGCAATTGATGCTTCGCCTTTCAGGTGAAACTGCGACAACTTTTTTTCCTAAAGGTAAGAAGAAGCATCTCACTCCTGACGACGCACTTGAGTGACTCTGGAGCTTCCAGAAAACTAACAGTAGTGTTGATGATGATTGTAAGAGCACTGAAGATGGTGTCTGAGCACTTCCACCCGATCAGTACAGCGAGAACGAGAGTCATCTCGAGTAACGAGCTCCCACTGGCTGCTCGATCATGCAGAAAAAAGGACGGCGTCCACCGAACGCAGGTAAAAGACTAAAAAGAGGCGAAGTACGGTTTCGAAACCAACAGCCTCAGATGATTCCGAAGAACTTCAGTGGGATACGCTAACAGTTAGCATGCCTGCGCCAATGAATCACAGCTTCACCACGTCCAAAAGGCTTATCCAGACAAGCACTACCTTGGCACTCTCTTTTCTTATTTTGAAAATGAGATGTTAGACCATATTCTCGAGCAGACAAACCTCTAGGCCGCGAAAAGGATGGCTGCCTTTGACACGCGACGAGTGATATTGGTAAATTGATCGTTATGAACGTCCACCGCATGCACCAACTTCAAGTATACTCGTGTTCCAATAGCCTTTTCTATGCCAAAGAAATCGGGTAAATTATGGCATACAAGCTGAAGAAAACTAACGAGACGCGAAGAAAGCATAGAGCTACTCATTGTTCCAACTTCTCTCCGCAGTAGCCACCTGCGCACGTTTATTCATCTTTATTGCGATAGCATTTCTATGGACACTCCAAAACAGATTTCTGCCGTCGGCGTCGCCGTGAGGTTCCGTATGACGTCAACGGCGATGAAATCGTCGCCGTGCGCCGTATGCTGTATCAACGCCTCCTATAAGCGTTGGCTGTATGTGCGAGTGAAAGCGCGCGTCCCTCGCGCGCTTTCACGGGGAGCGAACGCACGGCGGAGAGCAAACGCGCGTTCGGGGCGCCGTGCTTCCTGCAGGGCTGCAGAATTAAGCGTCTCCTTCCTCCTTTACAATCACCATATATATATATATATATATATATATATATATATATATATATATATATATATATATATATATATATAGAGAGAGAGAGAGAGAGAGAGAGAGAGCAAACGCGACTTCTTCCGTCGCGCGAACGTCCGTGGGGGTACTGGAGGGAGGGTGGGGAGGCGACGTTTAGCTGCGGCACCCATGCGTATTTATATAAAACCGTTGCGAGGCGAGGAGGTGGTAAAGAGTTCCGACGCTGTTGGATGTATCTCCCATTCTGATCTCGAACGAAAACCTCCGAGATGGCCCCAGAGGCACCGGTAACAGTCACCAGCGCCGTGGCGTTCGGTGCGAACGCGGACAAAACGCTGACGGCGTCGACAACAGTTCTGCGCGCTGCTGGTGCTGCTGCATGTCCAAGTTTAAACAGCTGATAAAACTACTATCCTTACTCCGTATTGCTCTCTAGTAATTTGCGATCGCAATTCATGCTTCGCCTTTCGGGTGAAACTGCGACAATTTTTTCCACACAAGCGAATTCAGATGACATGCAATTGTCTTCATCTGAACGACAGCGCCACAATACCAAACTATGGTGACAAAGATTATGATCGTGCCTAGTAAATGCGGCCGTTGAACAACATGACGAACAAAATGATATGTTTCAGGCCGAGTACAGCCCATTAAACACCTTACAGTTGTTGGAGCATGATTATGTTCAAAGGTAACTCAAGCATGAATCAATACGTGCCTATGAAGCCTAAAATAAAGACAGGCTACAAGGTTTGGTTCCTAGTAGATTCTGAAACAGGCTACTTGCTCAAGTTTCAACTCTGCGAGGGGAAAGGGCCCAAAAGCCTCTTTACCGCTCATTAAGGAAGCATATTGTTCTAACCCTAGCCGATGGTGTTGTGCCCGCCGGGTCTCAGTTGTTTTCCGATAATATTTACCTCCACAAAGCCGTTGCGACAATTTTGGGACATGGACAGTTTCGCCTGTGAAACTTTCCGTACAAACAAGAAAGACCTTCCGCCTGAGGTGAAATTCGGCAACAAGATGGAAAGGGGATCATACTTGTGGTGTAGAAAGTTGGGCAACATTGCCTACTAGTGGAAGGACACAAAGAAAGTCCACTTGATGTCTAAAAAAATAGAGAGTACAAATGTCGCCTTGATGTATTCAAGTACTTATTCTTTCCCCATACTATCAGTGCTTGGAATGAGCTCCGTGCGGAGCCATTTTTGATGCCTTGTTTCATTAGTGCAATTAAGTCTGTTAGGCCACATGTTCATTTTAACAGCACTTTGTCCTGGTTCTATTCTATAACGTCGATGTTTTTCTCTTTTCTTTTGGCGCGTGTTCTCTTTCTTCAAAAGTGTTTTCATATAGATTGCTTTCAGTGCGGTTAACCCTGCTTGCCGATGTTTGTGCCTGCTTCATTTTTTTGGACCGCCTACAACTATGCCTTCGGGCGATGTAAGTATTACAAAGAAATAAACTACCACGAACCACAATGTCGCGTCGATTTTGAAAGAGCGCTACCTAATGGCAAGTAGAAATCATTTGAATGCCCTCAGGTGGTCACTCTACAGCACTTTAATGAGTGGCGTCGACAAGTTCGACCTAACGAGGAATGCCTTTCCTGCATACCGTCGATATAAGCGCTCAGGCGACCATCACCGCCTGCAAGAATAAACAACACAATAGCAATGGCCGCGCGATAACTGGAGTTCCCGATGAGCACCAGTTCTTCGGGAACAATCACCAGCCATACCTCACAGCAACGCGACGCCGTTGCCGCTGGTGCTCAACCAGCAAGAAAGAAGTGCGCACCGAATACACGAAATGTGTGCAACGTTCCACGGTCTGCAAGTTCATTCGCACCATTTCACAAGAGGTGAACTGCCTCAATTGGACAGCCTTACATGTGGGCCCCACTTGATGAAAGTGACCCAACTGGACAGTGCGACATTTAGGCCCCACTTTTTTCTGAGCGGCGATAAAACGCGTCTCGGATTTCTGATTTGCGTTTTGCAATCAAGAAGTGATAAATGCTTATACAAGAATGTTTTAAACAAGATAACATTTATTCCCTTGTTGTGTCCAACAAAGGGCGGTTTAATGCGTGAGCATTATACATTATTTGGCTACGTGCCTTGGAAATAGGCGTGTATGTAGGCGTGGCACGATGCACTCCATAGGTATACATGTAATCCTATAAGTGTATTGATATTGAAGCGAAGAGAGACGCTAGTAAGTCCGGCTTTAGTGGGTTTAGACGCTAATGGGTCCAGCGCTTTTGCTCGGCAACGACGCTCGTGCTTGAAAGCTGTGTCCTCGTTTGACTGTCGCCGCTGCGCTGCTCCGAGTTTGGATAAACCCTTTACAAATGGCGGATGTGCTGAGTTACGAAGTTAAAATTGTATAAGCCGTCGGGCGTGACAAAGGCTGTCTTCGGTCGATCGTCATCTGCCATAGGTACTTGCCAATATAGTTGCTCCTTGTAGGCTGTCAATAGCGTGGTCGGTCCGCGGAAGTGGGTAAACGTCCTTACGAGTGATCTTGTTGAGGTGCCAATAGTCCACACAGAACCGTACAGAACCATCTTTCTTCGTAACAAGAAAGACGGGAGCTCCCTATGGACTGTGGGAAGGTCGGATCACTTCGCGGCGGAGCATGTGTGTCAATTGTTCATTAATTCATTCGTAATGTGACCACTCTGCTTTGACCACAAGCACATTGCCAACGATGGTTTCACGTACTCCGGACGGTAATTGAATGACGAGTACAAGCCTGAGAATACACAACTACGTCAAGACGCAGGTGTACAAGCACCGCAATTCCGGAGTGAACGCTGGTGCACAACGGTTCAGAGAAGATCAACACAATCGGAAACACACGTGCTGCACAAATGCTACGTCGAGCCGCAAGAGTGCCTGCGATAGACGGCATCCAAGGATGGAATGCTCCCCGATCCAGCCAACCTTCGTTCCGCCGCTGAATTCCCTAAACCTACGTCCATCAAAGAACTGCGAAGTTTCGTAGGTTTGTGTTCCTACTTGCGACGCTTCATTCGAAATTTCGCCGCCATCATATCACCTCTGACTAAGCTCCTTGGAAGCAACGGACCCCTTCATTCGTGGTCGTCAGAGTGCAAGGAGGCGTTCGCAAATCGCTGTCGTTTGCTGACGACTCCCCCAATTTTGCGCCACTGCACCTACAGAGGTACACACAGATGCCAGTGGTGTTGGCCTCGGCGCTGTCATTGCGCAGCGGACACCTGGCTTTCCTGAATATGTCCTGGCCTATGCTTGTCGCACCCTTACGACAGCCGATACCACTTACACTGTCACGAAAAAAGAATGTCTGGCGACCATCTGGGCTGTTACTAAGTTCCGGCCTTATTTGTATGGCCGCCATTTGATGTCGTCACGGACCACCACGCGCTATGTTGGCTGTCATCATTGAAGGATACTTCAGGTCGTCTTGCCCACTGGGGACTTCGCCTGCAGGGCTACGATATCCGCGTTCTGTAGCGCAACGGACACCTACATTCTGACGCCGACGCCCTATCACGTTCTCCCTTGCCTGACGACAATGCTTGCTGCTCACTATCCCAGCTCGCTGTTTCTTCAATGGACCTTGAGACTATCGCTTCCGAGCAGCGCAAGGACCCGCGGATTGCCTCGCTTATAGACTTGCTTGCTGACCCATCACCACAGTCAACCACTCGTACGTTGCGTCGTCAGGCTAGCCATATTGCGGTTCGCGACAACCTGCTTCACCGACGCGGTTATACCACAGATGACCACCAGTGGTTGTTAGTAGTTCGTCGCAGTCTGCACTTCGAAATCGGCTCAATACTTTCACGCCGATTGACAGTGCGCACACTCGGGAGTTTTTAAAACCTACCAGCTCCTTCGACAGCGCTACTACGGGGGAGGAATGTAGAAGAGCGTTCAACAGTTCGTTCACTCCTGCCCCGACTGCCAGTGCCTGAAGTCTTCACCAAAGCCCTCGCCAGCTGGTCTGCAGCCTCTACCCTGCCCTACACGGCCATTCGGGTGTGTTGGAATGGATTTGTATAGGCCACTTCCCATGACGTCGGCTGGTAGCCGACTTCATCCCTGCGTCATGTCAGAAAAGCCGTGCTTTTCTATTTTTTCTAGAAAAGTTGCGTTGCACCTCGGCGATTTCATAATGAAACCGGACTTGATGTGCACCAAAAATGGCAGATTGGGCGAGTGGGTGGTTTTTCATAATACTTAAAAAATAGCGCTACCGAGACAGGGCAATGAAAGAGAGCGCGTGTGTGTCCCCGCTCTCTTTTTTGTTCTGTCTCGGTAGCACTGTTTTTATGTATTATGGTGTGCTAAGAGTTGACCAAAATGGCCACGTCAATAGAAATATCTATTCATACCTTAAGCCCACCGGGCCAAAGGCAGCATCGAGAATAGTCGTTCCAGTTCCAAACACGCCAATATATGTGGACGAAAATGTATTAAGCCCAAAGATAAATTTCAAATATTCGATACGATCTTCATTCGCCTACTACAGGAGCGGTTCTAAGAGTATTTGAGATCATACCCAAAATTCAGTTGGTTAACAATGTAAAATACAGGGAGGTCTGATTAGACAATGTGAGCTAAAACTCCTTGATATCGTTCGTTTCATTGATAGATACGTCTTTGGCAATATGGTTCTAGTGACAGGTTGCGCGTCACAAAACGGATGAAGAACAGATTTACTCTGACATGATTCAACGACAACCTTACAAATGTGATAAATTCGAGCTCATGTGTACTGTGGTTGGGATATGCACTCGCGGCGCAGAGTTCCATGATCATATTGCATGCGAAGAAGTTAAACACGACATTTGCCACAATGCTAGTGTAGACAAATGCAATATAAACACATAACCGTGACGTATGAACATGTATGATACAATACGTATGCGGTGCAACTATTGACTTAACAAGGATACGATAGAACCAAAATTGTTCATCGACTCAGCAGAGTTTGTGGAATAAAGGGAGACTCAGTATCTGGTGAGAGAGCGTACTCTTGGCTACGTGACAAAATAATTTTGAATGCAAGAAAAGGTGTTACTCTGCAGTCAACTGTCAATAGATGTTTTCCATCGAGTGAGACGACTTCTCTGAACTCGCTACCGACAAATGGCGCTAGCGACTGCTTTCTTAAATTAACGAACATGTGAAACTAATACGCAAAACTTAAAATTTGTACGTTTTTGCTAACTCTAGAATGTTATTTATCACTATGCACAGCGCATGAAAGGGAGTTCATAAGGTTTTCCGATTACTGGACAAAAGAATGCTATCAGGGCAGAGTGGATTGTGCTTCTGCAGGCGATCACAGTACTTTTTGTGTCTGCTGTAAGTATGGTAATTTTACTCTCTCAAATCTGGATCGTTCTTTTAATTCTCCCTGCAATATGATAAAATGATGAAAACGTAAGCACGTACATTTACAATGTGTTATCGAGGTTCCTGCTCTCTCTTATTAATGTGCTTCTTTAATACTCGGGCGACATTTACGAGTGCAGTAAGTACGCCACAATACCATATGTATTATGGCGTACTTACCATCGGAATTAGTTCATCGGAATGGCCACGTCAGTAGGATTATCTATTTCTACATTAAGCCTTCTGGGACAAAGGCAGTATTGAGAACAGTCGTATAATTGAGATAAAATTTATATCTGCACTACTCACAACATCACCGAAGCGGTGAAATAGCGATTCCTGTTTTGGATGTCTATTGCAGCTACACAAGTTTGTTTTTAGGCTAAAATTATAAAGATATCACGCGTTCGCAAAATCGGTTCCAACCACATTACCTTTAGGGGTCTCCCTGCTGAAATTGCCTCCGCACAGAGTCAGTGTGGCCGCCATGTGTGACTTGGAATACTTTAGGTTATGTTGAATACTATTTGTGGGACTGTCCTGGATTTGTTACGGAACACAACTTTTTGTTTGACGCAGTCGAGCATCGAGACTCTCCAAATGCTTATGTGAACGCATGATGCTTCGTCGTTGGAAACACATTCCACCAAACACTCTCCCTGCAGTACTTAGTCTTGTAGATTATCCAATAGTTTGCAACGATTCACAGATTAATTTCGGGGCGTCGCGCTGGCGGATGGGCGGCCTGGCCCCACATGGTGCGTGGAATGAATCACCGGCTGCAGGCTTGAGATATATTCCGCCACGCTGTCCGAGCCATCGTGTTCATCCGCATTGTTCTCCGCTTCAGAACAGTGACCAAAGTGTATGAAAGCAGGCACTCGGGCGTATAGCAATTGCCGGCAACCTTGCAAGGTTACATCCGCCAGCAGCCTGTACGCTCCTGCTCCTCGTCTTGGTACTTGCGAGAACCGGTGTGATTGTTTAGCGGCTGTTAGCAACCCAAAGAAGCCAGGGGAGCCGTAACATGAAGCTATTCCATTATGATTGAATTTCGTGCACCTGACGTAAAATATATGTAACCGTCGCCTCGAACGTGGGCGGGAACACGCGACTTTTTGAGCAGCCCCGCCAAACGGTCTCCTAGTTTGCGGCAGTTTCTTTTTGTTTTATATTTAAGCGAATAACATCGCCTCCCGTGACAGACATTCGTTAACTGACTGAGTGACGAGCAGCGTGCAGATAAGATTAGGGTTTTGGTGGGGCCGAGTAACTAGCTTGAAAGTAGGTCACTGGGGCAGGCGAGGTTTGAGTAATGATGAAATAGCAGACCGTCCGCCTTTAATAGTAGATCTGCGATAGTCCCTGGGCGCATTTTACCCCCGTCAGAGCTTTGGTGACGTAGTCGAGCATCCGCCGCTGCTATGGGAGGCAGACAAGTGCTGCCGCCGGTTAACAAATGGTAACATACGTGAACATGCTCCTGGTCTGGTACTCGGCAACTACGGGAGTTCCAGACGCTTGGAAGGACACCCACCTATTGGGAAGTTGACAGCGAGTGACCGCCAGACGCCTTTTTTGAGTTGTTTCAGTGTTTTGTTGTCTTGGCTATTGCACAGCAAGCATAGTGCTCTGTATGAACCTCTCCCAACCAAAGCATCCTGGAAAGCCGGATGCCTGGCCGGGGGGTTAGTTAAATTGTACCTGTCTTATAAGCCGGTGGGTGTCCGGGGGGGGGGGGGGGGAGTGTGTCGAGCCACTACCTCCCGCTGCCGAGTAGGATGCGTATGAGGAACATATATATATATATATATATATATATATATATATATATATATATATATATTGACATGTAGCACTTGGGGAAGTCAGCGTTCGCGACTAGAACGACAAAGCAGCGAGAGGCAGCACAGCCGATCGAGCACCGACACAAGATTTATCTCTCGTCGTCGTTCTCACTCCCCCAGCCACATCCCCACACTTCCTTATTTCATGTACAGTTATCTCCCCTGCGGAAAAGGAAGCCGTCCCGGCGACCTAAGGGTAGGACAACACAGGTGGATCATAGTATGGCTTGAGACGCTGAACATGCACAGTATCGCATCCTCGACGGCGATGATACAAAGAAAGCTCGAGGGGTTTCACGATGTAGTTGACCGGAGACGTTCGGTTGATCATGCGGTATGGGCCCTGGTACTTCGACGCGTGTTTCGGTGACAGTCCAGGGGTAGGGGCTGGAACCCAAAGCCACACTAACCAGCCAGGAGCATGGGAAGTTTCTCGACAGTGCTTATGGCGTTGGTGGTCTTCGGACGTAAATATACGTGATAGCTTGCGACACTCTTCTGCGTGTGCTCCAGCTTCAGACAAGGTAGTGGTTTCTGTGTTGTCAGGGCGGTACGGAAGGATAGTGTCCATTCTGGAAAAAGGTTCGCGTCCGTACAGGAGAAAGAAGGGCGAAAATCCTGTGGTAGTCTGCGTGGCGGTATTATAAGCGTAGGTCAGAAATGGTAGAACATGGTCCCATTTGCTTTGGTCCGATGCAACGTACATGGCCAGCATGTCACCAAGAGTTCGATTAAAGCGCTCGGTCATGCCATTAGTCTGCGGATGGTATGCAGTAGTGGTGCGACGAATGATGCGGCACTCTTTGAGGAGAGCCTCGATGACGTCGGAGAGGAAGACGCGGCCTCGGTCACTGAGTAGTTCCCTGGGAGCTCCGTGGCGAAGGATGATGAGGCGCAGGAGAAAGCAGGCGACGTCACGTGCAGAAGCGCTGGACAAAGGGGAAGTTTCCGCATAGCACATAAGATGGTCGATGGCCACGATAACCCAGCGGTTGCCGTCTGATGTGGTAGGCACAGGTCCATAAATGTCAACACCGACTCGATCAAAAGCACGTGCTGGACAAGGCAAACGCTGCAATGGAGCGGTTGAACAACGAGGGGGATCTTTGCGGCGTTGGCAAACGAGACAGGAGCGGACATAATGACGGATGAATCGATACGTCCCTCGCCAGTAGTAACGAAGGCGTAGACGCGCGTATGTCTTTAGTACACCTGCATGTGCGCACTGGGGATCGTCGTGGAATGCTGCACAAATATCCGAACGTAGATGCCGAGGGATGACAAGCAAACATTTGCGGCCGTCCGGGAGGTAGTTACTACGGTACAAGAGCCCGTCACGAATGGAGAAGTGATGTGCTTGGCGACGTAAGGGGTGATTGGCCGTAGTTGTCGATGGGGTGGACAAGAACTGAGCATCGACAAAATCCAAGGGTCTTTCTTCTGCTCCAGAAGGATATCCGTGGCAACAAGGGAAGACTCGGGCAATGGGGCTTTCAGGGAGGTAACCTCGTCTGTTAGTGGCGAACGAGACAAGGCATCCGCATCCGAGTGTTTTCGGCCAGAACGGTACAGCACTCGAATGTCGTACTCCTGCAGTCGAAGCGCCATCGAGCAAGACGACCGGATGGTTCTTTTAGGGACGACAGCCAGAACAGCGAATGGTGATCAGTAATCACGTCAAATGGGCGGCCATAGAGATACGAGCGGAATTTGGTTATAACCCAAATTATAGCCAGGCACTCTTTTTCAGTTACAGAATAGTTCGATTCAGGTATAGTGAGTGCACGACCAGCGAAGGCGACGACGTACTCATCGAAGCCAGCCTTTCTCTGAGCGAGAACAACACCAAGGCCGACGCCACTGGCATCCGTGTGGATTTCTGTTGGAGCGTTTGGGTCGAAATGGGGCAGGATTGGGGGTGACGTCAAGGGACGACGCAGATTCGTGAATGCGGCATCGTAATCCGAATACCAGGTCGAAAGTTTGTGGTCACCACCAAGAATCTGCGTTAAATGTGTTATTGCGGTGGCGAAGTTGCGCATGAAACGGCGGAAATATGACGCTAACCAAATGAAGCAGCGCAGGTCTTTCAAGGTCTTTGGTCGTGGAAACTGGCAACAGCTTGTAGTTTCGCCGGATCAGGGAGTACACCTTCTTTCGACACGACATGGCCGAGGATGACCAGCTGCCGGGCAGCGAAGCGGCACTTCTTGAAGTTAAGCTGGAGGCCAGCATCGGCGACGCATTTGAGGACGCGTTCAAGTCGAAGAAAGTGAGAAGGGAAGTCCGGTGAAAAGATAACGATGTCGTCCAGATAACACAGGCATATCTGCCATTTGAGGCCGCGCAATATTTTGTCCATCATTCTTTCAAATGTGGCAAGCGCGTTACACAGGCCAAATGGCATCACGGTGAATTCAAGTAAACCGTCGGGTGTAATGAAGGCCGTTTTTGGATGGTCTGACTCAGCCATTGGCACTTGCCAGTACCCGGATCGTAAGTCTAAAGATGAGAAGAATTCGGCGCTTTGGAGGCAGTCTAGCGCGTCGTCAATGTGGGGTAGTGGATAAACGTCCTTTCTGGTGATCTTATTGAGGCACCGGTAGCCTACGTAAAAGCGAATTGTGCCATCTTTCTTTTTGACAAGCACTACAGGAGAAGCCCAGGGACCGTGCGAAGGTTGTATGACACCGCGTTGGAGCATGTCTCCAACGTGCTCAGCGATGACGCTACGCTCCGTGGCGGATACACGATAAGGCCTTTGTCGTAGAGGCGCATGGTTGCCGGTGTCGATGTGATGAACAACAGTGGAAGTACGTCCTAAGCTAGAAGGTTGTAGGTCGAATGACGTGCGAAAGCGATCAAGGAGATCGACGATCTGGGCGTGCTGACTTGGAGTGAGGTTGGGATCAATACATCGAGAAAATGTTGGGTCACAAGGCAGTGTCGGAAATGAAACTTGAAGGGCCATAGCATTAACCCGAGGAGAAGCCGGGTCGTCAGGCACATCATAAAGGAAGCTTGACTCCATTGTATCAGCATAACCAAGACACTCATCGTGGAGCAGGCTGGCAGGACAAGGAAACAGGTTCGAGATAAAGTGCGCTAGAACCTTGTCGAATGGCAAGAAGGGCAAAAGGACGCAAGAAGGGGTGAGGGCCAGCAACAAGTTTAGACGGCGTGAAAAGAACAGTAGATTCGGAAAACCCAACGCAGGAAACGGGTACAAGTGCGGCAGAATATGGAGGAATCTCGGTGTCGGCGGTGACGAACACACGGCCGGAAGCGTCATCAGTATCTTCAAAAACGTTGGTGCCAAATGGCGACAGAGCGAGTTCAGCGTGGGCAGAATCTATAACGGCACAATGAGATGACAGAACGTACCATCCTAAATATCATGCCATGGGAGCAGCGGGGCAGAATAGCGAACTCAACACGGTGTAAAGTGCCGCTTATAAAAACACGCACGGTACACTTCCCTAAGGGTTCAATCGGCGCAGCGCTTGCGGTACGTAATGAAACGGCATAATATGGCGTCGCGACGTTTCTTTGTTGAAAACGAAGCTGGTTTGAAATCACTGATATTGCTGCTCCAGTGTCTATAAGCGCATGAACGGCAATGTCTTCTGCATAAGTTTCAAGGACGTAATTTCAATTAGGGCTTGAGGAGTTAGTTGAGATCGCAGTTCTTGCCTCCGGAACTGCGTTCCCTAGTTTTCCTCTCGGACAGCTTCAGGGCGACGGACAAGCGGCGACAGAGAACGCCGACGGGGTGACGGAGACCGAGGGGTATTGAAGGCGCGGGAAGCAGGAGGTGAGGCTTCGAAGTGCTGAGCGGCAGGAGCGGAACGGAACGGAGAGTCGAAACCGCTGCTTGGTGCCCTCGGAGAATCCGAAGGATACCTGCGGCGCCGGCCGCAAAACCGCGCTATATGCCCTGGCAGGCCGCACGAATAACAAATAGGGCGGTTGTCATGGGTGCGCGATGGATTGAGAACAGCGGGCTGAGACTGATGGAGATATTGGCGAGGTGGGTGCACGGGCTGCTGTGGCGGCCAACAGCTGCTTGTAGGTGCATATGTTGCAGCTTCTTGCGGAGGTGAGGGAAATGCGCTGGGAGGTCTGGATTGAATAGCTGCAGACGGAGGCCTTGGATTCGCGACAACGGCAGCGTACGTAAGTGGAACAAGCGGAGGAGGCGGTTGATGAGCAAGTGGTACGGCGCTAGTGACTTGGTCATGTAGCACCTGACCGAGATTGGGAGACAAGGGCGACTCTCACGCTTGACTGGCTGGCAGAAGAGAAAGTTGGCGTGCCACTTATTCTCGTACCAATTGCTTGATTTGGCCGAAGAGTGCTGAACTGGAAGTAGTAGCACTGACACCATCACTCAGAGCTTAAAGAGCGACGTCCGGAGCGGAAGCGCGGCGAATAGAAAGCTGTTGTTTGCGTAGCTCTTCATAGATCTGGCAAAGCGTTGTGAGGTCTTTGACCATCTGAGGATTCTTTGCCAAGAGCATTTGGATAGCGTCATCGTCTATGCCTTTCAATATGTTCTTGATTATTTCTTCTTCGGTAATATCTGGGTTGATATGCCGGCAAATGACAACTACATCTTCGGTGTAACAGGTAAAGTTTTCACCCTTTTGTTTAGCACGACAGCGAAGCTGTTGTTCAGCCTGAAGTTTGCGCACAGCAGGGCGACCGAATAGTTCTTGAAGTTTCGTTCGGAATGCTGTCCAGGTAGAAAAGTCAGCCTCATGGTTGCGGAACCAAAGATGGGCGACCCGGAAAGGTGGAATGGTACGTAACCAAGCTTGTCAGCGTCATTCCATTTGTCGTACGATTACAGCCAATCCCCTACGTCATGATCGTCAGTGCCATTGAAGATGGGAGGATCCCGTTGGCGTGGCGCACCAGGACAGACGACCGGAGGCGGTGCCGGGGATGGATTGGTAGGACCAGTCTCCTCAGGCATGGGAAATGTGACAGGGATTCTCCGGCTTCGGAGATCCAGGTTTCCACCCGATCCAGCACCTTCCACCAAATGTCACGACGCACTTGGGGAAGTCAGCGTTCGCAACTAGAACGATAAAGCAGCGAGAGGTAGCACAGTCGATCGATCACCGAAACAAGGTTTATCTCTCGTCGTCGTTCTCACTCCCATAGCCACATCCCCACTGCTCCTTATTTCACATAAACAATATATATATATATATATATATATATATATATATATATATATTGTAAGGAAGATGACGAACGTCGGCGCAGAGTCAGCAGCATCGGCAGCATCAAGCGCGCGGCAGAAGCTCGAGCGAGAGGACTGTGCTCGGTGCATCCTACGACCGGCTCTCGCTACGCACCCCAATCAATCTACTTTATAAGTGGTGGAGCCGTGCTGGGTAACATTCCACTCTACCATCCTGGAACTTCGTTCCCGGACGCTACCCTCTGCCATGCCGGACGCCGACCAGCAGACTCTTCCATCGCCACCCGTTTCTTGCGCTGGCACCATTCGCCAGCGGGAACCTCCCATCTTCAGCGGAACCGACGACAACGACGTTGAAGAGTGGCTGTCATCCTATGAACGAGTGAGCGTTCACAACAAATGGAATGACTCGGACAAGCTGGCTTACGTATCCTTCTATCTTGCGGGCCTCGTGCAAGATAGAAGGCCATGTCTCCCGCCATTGCTGGTACCGCGATGCCTCATTTCGACTTTATCAATCCAGGTGTGACGGTCGACGCACCAGTGACGACCACATGCTACGTCGCGACGACGCTGCTTTTCAAAGTGCTCCCGCAACGCGCACTCTGAACGACGACTCTCAGCCCAACCACCAGACCGATTTTAGACGGTGGTCACGCGCTCCTTCCTTGCTCATTCATCTGCACTGAATTGACGTACTTTTGCTGACCTCCGAGGAAGAAGGTCGCCCAGTCCCCGCCGGGGAAACTAACTGCGGCAACCTCTGGGGGTATGGTTGCGGGCCAACAAGACGACAAAAAAAAACCCCAATAATCCCGCCGCAGGATGCCGTGAAGCCGACAAACTCCAACACCGACGAAATTGTGAGCGCAGATATTGTTTCAGTTGACGGACTGCAAGCGACAGTGCTAGTCGACACTGGTGCAGATTATTCGATAATGAGTCAAGCTCTAGCCGTTCGCCTTCAGAAAGTAATAACGCCCTGGACCGGACCTCATATAAGGACTGCGGGCGCCCAACTGCTCACGCCCGCTGGAAGCTGTACGGCGAGTCACCATAGGAGGTTCGTCCTTCGTGGCAACTTTCGTCGTTCTTGTAACATTCTGTAAAGATTTAATCATAGGCATGGATTTTCTACGGGAATACGACGCCATAATCAACATCCCGGACCGCTTGATTACGTTTGACAGGACACCGGATTCCCTGCTTATCGCCGAAACGCAACGCCTGTCGTCTAATAGAAAACGACGTGGTCATCCCACCTCGGTCATGTATCCTTGTTTCGGTGGCATGTGACGTACCGTTTGATTGTGAAGAAGTTGCAGACCAAGTAACCCCCTTGTTATTTACCCACGGTATCGCCGTTGCACGAGGCATCGTAAATATCACCGATAGGCGCACGGACCTGTTGTTAACCAATTTCACCACACAGCGACGGTACCTACCAAAGGGCACGGCTGTGGCCTATTTTGATGATGTCGCTGAAGTTCGTGAGTGCTTCTCAGTCCTAGAAGAAGCACATGCGCAAGACCCAGCACCTGTGCTTGACGTAAACAGTACTTTACCGCAACGCGAGCGAGAACGACTTCTTGCGCTACTGGCCGAGTTCCTCGACAGCTTTGCGACGACGTCAAGAGTCAGTCGAACGCCGCTAACCAAGCACCGCATAATCACAGAGGACGAAGCGAGACCGATTCACCAAAACCCTTATCGTGTGGCCCCAAAAGAACGTGAAGCGATACAGCGGCAGGTAAACCAAATGCTTGAAGACGATGTGATTCAGCCTTCCAAGATCCCGTGGGCATCACCTATAGTTTTGGTAAAGAAGAAGGACGGCAGCCTGCGTTTTTGTGTGGATTATCGAAAGCTAAATCAGATTACAAAAAAAGACGTGTATCCACTTCCCCGCATAGACGATTCACTTGATAGGCTTCGAAGCGCTCGTTATTTCTCTTCCATGGACTCAAAGAGCGGGTATTGGCAAATTGAAGTAGACCCGAGAGACCGTGAGAAAACCGCTTTTGTCACGCCAGACGGACTATACGAATTTAAGGTCTTGCCTTTCGGCTTGTGCTCTGCACCTGCTACTTTTCAACGGCTTATGGATACCGTGCTTTCGGGGATGAAGTGGAAAACCTGCTTACTCTATCTCGACGACGTCATAGTGTTTTCTGCAACGTTTGAAGAGCACCTTGAACGGCTCGAAGCAGTTCTGCAGTCTATACGGTCCGCCGGCCTCACCCTAAAGCCTGACAAAAGCCACTTTTGCTTTGAGGAGCTAGAGTTCCTTGGCCATGTTGTCAGCCACACGGGAGTCCGCCCAGATCCTAAAAAAATTGCCGGTGTTGCACAGTTCCCTGTTCCTTCAGATAAAAAGGCTGTCAGGTGCTTTCTCGGCCTCTGCGCATATTATCGGCAGTTTATTGCAGATTTTTCTTGCATTGCGTCGCCGTTAACTTGCCTCACGAGAAATGACGTTGCGTTTGTGTGGGGCGACGAACAGCGACCTGCATTTCATGATTTGCGGAACCGGTTACAAACGCCCCCTGTGCTTGCCCACTTTGACGAGACAGCTCCGATAATGCTTCACACTGATGCCAGCAATGTTGGTCTCGGAGCTGTGCTTGCGCAGTGCCAGGAGGACACAGAAAGAGTGATCGCTTATGCAAGCAGAACGCTCTCACGCGCAGAAGCAAATTACTCTACAACTGAGAAAAAGTGTCTTGCCGTGGCATGGGCGGTTACAAAATTTCGCCCTTACTTGTACGGTCTCCACTTCAAAGTTATCATCGACCATCATTCGCTTTGCTGGCTCACAAATCTGAAAGATCCTTCCGGGCGATTAGCACGTTAGAGCCTGAGACTGCTAGAGTTTGATATGACGGTCTTGCACATGTCGGGGAAGCGGCATACCGAGACAGGCTGACTGCTTGTCTCGGTCACCCATTGAGTCAGCTCCTTCGACCGATGAAGAGGAAACAGCATTCCTTGGTCTTTTCGACACGTCTACCATTGCACAACAACAACGTGATGACCCTGAGTTGCTTGACCTGATTAATTTCTTGGATGGACAAACTCGGACAGCACCTAAAGCTTTCGCAAGAGGATTAGCATCGTTTTGATCAAGCTATTTGCTCGTCGTTCCTACTGCTCTTCGTAGTGAAATACTGGAAGCATGCCACAACGAGGTCACTTCTGGGCATCTAGGATAGAGCACTGCACGGCCTCGGGCTAACCTGAAAGCCCGGGCCCGGCCCGGCCCATGGGCCGGGTCGGGCCGGGTAGAACAGTTTTTTCACGGGCTCGGGCACGGCGTGTGCTTTTTGACCTGGGCCCGGGCCAGGCTCAGGTTTTTTGACGCGGGCCCGGGCCGGGTTTGGGCTTTCTGGTGGTGTGCAGCGAGTTATTCTCGGGTGTCTCAACTCTGAAAAACAATATTTTTCGGTCTCGGTCCGGGTTCGGGCCGGTTTCATGTCGGGCTCAGGCCGCGCTCGGGCCTAAGGTAAAGGGGTGGCGGGCCGGGCCGGGCGGGTAACGTAGATTATTTCCGCGCCCGGGCTGGGCCCGGGTCTCGCCATAAATGTTTTGATCGGGCTCGGGCGGGCAGCCCAACGGAAGAACGGGCCCGGGCTGAAAAAATCGGCCCATGCAGTGCTCTAATCTAGGATATACTCGGACATTGAACAAGAGGGCGACAAAGATAATATTGGCCAGGACTGCCCGTTGCCGTGAAACATCACGTTCTTACCTGCCTAGATTGTCAGCGGCACAAGTCACCTCCAACGAAACCAGCCGGTTTGCTACAACCCGTTCAAGTAGCGCAAACACCATTTGACCAAATCGGAATGGACCTCTTGGGTGCGCTTCCTACATCTACTAGTGGTAACCGCTGGGTTGTTGTAGCAACTATCTTACTCGCTACGCCGAAACAAAAGCTAGCCAGAGAGGCACAGCAGCAGAGGCGGCCCGATTTTTCATAGAGAATGTTGTGCTGAGACATGACGCACCAGCCATCGTCATAACAGACCGAGGCACGCATTCACAGCCGCGCTTTTATATAACGGCCTGATGCTCAGTGGCACAAGTCACGGAAAGACAACTACCTACCATCCACAAACAAACGGACAAACAGAGCACCTAAACAAAACACTCGAAGACATGCTTTCCATGTACGTGACTATAGAGCACAATGATTGGGACGAGATTCTGCCTTATATCACGTTTGCTTATAACACCGCTAAACAAACTACATGGATGACTCTATTCAGCCTTGTACACGGACGTGAAGTAAGGACGATGCTCGACGCCATGCTACCACAGGAACCTGACGACATTGACACGGATGCCGATGTCTTTATGCAACGTGCAGAAGAAGCCAGGCAGCTCGCACGCGTGCGAATACACCTGCAGCAAGCATACGATGCAGGTGGCTATAATGCCCATCATAGGCCTGTAATTTACGAAACCGGTGACAGAGTATGGGTCTGGACGCCTATACGAAAACGGGGACTATCCGAGAAGCTGCTGAGGTGATATTTCGGACCCTATAAAGTAAGTGCTGCGTCGGCTAAGTGACGTCACATACGAGGTCGTTCCAGATAGCCCTTACAGTACAAGGCGCCGCCAATACCGTTCTGAACTTGTGCACGTAGTGCGCATGAAACCCTAAGTCATCGAGTGACTGTACGAGCGACTTTCATTTTCCCCAAGCGAATTTTATTGTCTAGCATCGAGGCGATGCTCTTTTAGAGAAAGAACAAATGAGGCGTACTGTATCTATGTCATGAGTGAGTAGACAGCGTCAACGCACTGCGTAGGAGCGTCTGCTCCGAACACCATCGAGTCGCCGACAAAGACGACGATGTTGGCGGGCGGTGGCACGAGCGACCAGACGAGGGAGAAAGAGAATCGACCAATCAGTGGTCGACACGAAACCACAGGCTGCGGTACGAGGAACGAGGAGGGAGAAGAAGAGACTGGGACGCTCGAAGTGGGATCGCTCGGAGTCGGGGTGCAAGGATCGCTGGTGTCGAGGTCGGTGTCGTCGGGGTCCAGACCCGAACCCGAGAGCCTCAACAGAACCAGCATGACCCCGGCTGTCCCTGGAGAGATCCACCGAGCGTAAGGCCCGGTTATTCCTGCGGCAGCTGTTCCTGCCGGCGTTCGTGTTCCTGCTGGCGTTCCTGCTCCTCTCGCTATTCCTGCTGGCGTGCCTGTTCCGGTTGGCGTTCCTGTTGCTGTTCCTGAGCCGCCGTGCGGAGAGCAGAGGTCACCTGGGGGTGACCAGAGGCCTGGAACGACGCTGGCGAGAGGCGCCAGGGCGAAGCCGCGAACCAGGGAACCGGTACGGGTGCCGCTCAGCTACAGCGGTCGGACTTGGTCGGTCTTCGACTCCGACAACCTTGGACTCGGACGTCCGGGTTGGCTCTACCGTGCGTCCGCGTCCCTCGCATGCCACTGCCCGCCACGTCACTACTTCCGTCAATGCAAGTGCTAGTGCACGCCGTCAACGCAAGTGCCCGAGTAACTAAGACTCGATGATTTTTTTTTTGTTTCTTTGTTTTGATTGAGACTCTCCTCGCGTGGACTAACGGGGTTAATTGTACTTTTGGTTTTTATGTACTTTCTGTGTTCTGTTTAGTGTTCTTTTCTTTTCCTCCCTTTCCTTGCTTTGAATATTAAGTTTGTTTTGAAAAAGAAAATGGCTTTGTCTTTCCTGAACGGAGGCTCTGCCTCAGTGTAACAATTCACTCCCGAAGAACCTGACATCACAAAATTGGCGTCCGCTAGGACAGGACAAGACAAAGCCATTTCTTCCAGTTATCATTACCGTGTAGTCATCGAGATGAGTTTGTCAGAGCTTACGGCGTTGGGCGAGCGTATGGGTCTGCAGGGCGCGGAATTGCGAAAGTGGGTAGATGAGAAAGCCGACAGGGCGCAGGAGGAGGCTGCCAAAGCACGTGAGGAACGGCTCGCGGAGCGCGAGGCAACCAAACAACGTTTAGAGCTCGAACAGAGGGCACTGGAGCTACGCCTTAAGTTAGCCGAGGCAGGAGGTGGCACAGAATTGGCAACTCTTACCCGCGAATCGGAAAGAAGTCGTTCATCTTTTGTGAACCCTCACAACTTAATTCCAGTGTTTAATGAGAATCGAGACGACTTAGACGCTTATCTAAAGAGATTTGAGCGTGTCGCCAATGGGCAGGAATGGCCTAAAGAGAAATGGGCCACGGCCCTGAGTTTGTGTCTGGATGGGGAAGCGTTGAAGGTGTTTGGCCGCTTGTCGCCTGAGGAGTCGATGGACTATGACAAGGTCAAAATGGCATTGCTCCAGCGCTTTCGTTGTACTGCCGAAGGCTATCGAGAAAAATTTCGTCGCAGTAAGCCCTACGATAATGAGACTGTTAAGCAGTACGCTACTAGGCTTTTCAGTTTTTTCGACAGATGGGTAGAGATGAGTGTCCAGGGGAAATCTTTTGACGCGGTTCGGGACTTAATAGTCGCTGAACAGCTTTTGAATAATTGCCATAGTCGTCTTTCACTGTTTATTCGTGAGCGGAACTGTCAGACGGTTGAGAAAATCGCAGAAGCGGCAGACCACTTCATGGAAGCCCAGCGACAAAACAACTTGCTTGTTTTCCGGGAGAAACAAGATGAAAGCAAAGAAAAGGACGCTGGTCAAACTGTAAGGTCGAGTATAAAATGTTTTGTTTGTGGAAAATCAGGACACAAAGCATCAGATTGCCGCGTAAGGGTCAACCAGCCCTATTGCGGGTACTGCCGAAAAACGGGACATGACGCCCAGTCCTGCAAACGAAAAGGGGGCAATGCAAA
Organism: Dermacentor silvarum; assembly: GCF_013339745.2. Classification (NCBI taxonomy): domain Eukaryota; kingdom Metazoa; phylum Arthropoda; class Arachnida; order Ixodida; family Ixodidae; genus Dermacentor; species Dermacentor silvarum. The sequence goes on from NC_051164.1 coordinate 27,634,462, forward strand.
AGAAGCATCGGTTTGTCTTTCTTCACCTGTCGAAGTTCAATGCAAGAAAGAAGAGCCTAAGTTTGACAGGGAAGACGCGACAGAAGTGTCTCCAAATCAACCGACGGGACTCTACAACTTACCTGTTTTGCCAGGAGAAGTATATGGAAAAACGGTATCGGTACTACGCGACACGGGCAGCAACAGTCTCGTCGTACGCCGGTCTCTTGTGCCGGATGACGCGATGATCGGCACCAAGGCAACGCTGCTGCTCGCTGATGGAAGTACTATTGAAGTGCCGGAAGCGAAGGTTCACACCTCTTCGCCATATTTTTCAGGTCTTGCCATCGTGAAATGTTTGAGAACCCCAGTATACGACGTGATAGTCGGGAATGTTACAGGATCACGGGACCCGACAGATCCCGACCCAGCCTGGAAGCCTCCTAGCAGCACCAGCAACCTCCCTGGAAGTAGAAGGACAGACTGTGGAGAAAAGCACAACCCAGTTATGGTGGGAGCGAAAGTCTCGACTGAGCAGCGCACGACCGTCTTGGACTTGCTTCGAGTATCCAGGCAAGTGTTCCAAAAGGAACAAGAACAAGATGCGAGTTTAGACGTCTGCAGGAAGAAGGTCGGCAAAACGTATCCTGGCGTGGGATCAACGGCACAGTCGTTTTACATGGATAAAGGGATCTTGTATCGCGATTACCAGTTTTGTCCCGGAAAGACGGTACAACAAGCTGTGGTCCCAAAGAAACTTCGTAGCCAAGTTTTGGTACTCGCGCATGAAAATGCATTGTCCGGACATGGAGGAATTAAGAAAACCACGGGGAAAGTACTTGGTGCATTCTTCTGGCCCGGCGTTCAAGCAGATATCAAAAGATATGTTCGATCTTGCGACTCCTGCCAAAGGACGTTTCCCAAAGGGAATCTCGGCAAAGCCCCACTCGGTCGCTTGCCGCTCATCGATACACCATTCGAGCGAGTGGCAGTGGACATCATAGGACCTTTGTCGCCAACTTCTAGTAAAGGCAACCGTTATATCTTAACATTGGTAGACTTCGCCACGCGGTACCCTGACGCTGTACCGCTAGCGGCTATTGATTCAGCTACAGTAGCTGAAGGTTTGCTAGAAATGTTCTCTAGGATCGGGTTTCCACGAGAAATCCTGTGCGATAAGGCTTCCTGTTTTACGTCATCTTTAATGAAAGAAGTGAATGAACTGCTTGCTATTAAACACCTCAGCTCTACTCCTTACCATCCAATGTGCAACGGTTTGGTTGAACGGTTTAACGGCACTCTAAAGGGAATGCTGCGCAAGCTATGTCAAGAGCAACCGAAGATGTGGGACCGATACTTTGCGCCTCTTCTCTTCGCATACAGAGAAGTGCCGCAGACAAGTCTCGGGTTCTCACCCTTCGAATTGATATATGGTCATCTGGCAAGAGGGCCATTGAGCGTCCTGAAGGAACTGTGGACTAAAGATGAGCTCGATGAGGAAACGAAAATCACTTACGGATATGTACTGGACCTAAGGGAACGATTGGAAAAAACGCTAAAACTAGCGCATGAAAACCTTGCCAAGGCACAAGCATCACAAAAGAAATATTGACGCGAAATAAGTTGGCACGTGGTGACACTGGCCCCTTGAGGCGAGAACGACGAAGTTCGTGGTTGCGCGCGCGCTCTCCGAGGTCCAGCCATTATTAAAGGCTGACGTGTTTTTTTGCCTATCTGTTGCTGGTGAACTATTCTAGCCGTAATAGCTGGGTGACATTTCTGGTGGAAGTGCTGGGTACGGTCGATGTTAAGATCTCCGGAGCGTACCCCAGACCTAAGCCCGGCGAGTAGTTCGGACGAGCTTACCCCTGTGCACGTACGTACCAGCCGGCGTCTCCAGGGACTCCAGCCACAGCACGGTCTGCTACCCGAACGAAGTAGAATGACGAACCAACCACCTCCTGCCGCTACTGCAGCATCGCACGTGGTCGTCAATCAGATCCGGACGCCGAATCATTTCCACGGGAGTGCTTCAGAGGACGCCGACGACTGGCTTGACCATTTTGACCGGGTCGCCAACGTCAACGAGTGGACCCACGAGCGTAAGCTTCGCTACGTGTACTTCGCTCTTGAAGATTCCGCTAAAATATGGTTTGAGAACCACGAGGCGACACTGACGTCATGGGAAGAATTTCGTCGGCAGTTCCTCAATGCCTTCGCCAGGGCGGACCGGAAGGAGAGGGCGGAGTTAGCACTGGAGTCGAGAATTCAAGGCCCGAATGAGCGAGTGACGGCGTACGTAGAAGACATGAATCGGCTCTTCCGACGTGCGGACCCCTCTATGACTGAAGCAAAGAAGGTGCGCCACCTAATGCGCGGCGTCAAAGAGGAAATCATTGCTGGCCTCATTCGAAATCCGCCGACGACAGTGGCAGAGTTCCACGACGAAGCCACCACCATGGAAAAGGCCCTTCAACAGCGGGCCAGGCAATACAACCGCGACGCCGTGATTTCATGGGAGCTCTCTGCCGTTACCCTCGGCAACGACGTCGGCGCCTTGCGAGAACTCATCAGGGCTGTCATCAAGGAGGAACTGCAGAAGATGCAGACGACCGCTGCCTCTGCGGGACAACTTTCCATTGCGGAAATAGTGCGCGCCGAGGTCCGACAGGCCGTCCATGTTCCTGAACAGTACGAGGCACCACAGCAGAGACCGCGTCCTGAAATGAGTTACGCAGAAGCAGTACGTCGTCCACCACCCTCAAGCGCGTATAGCATGGTACACCCCGCTCAGCAATTGGACGTTAGCTTCAGGCCTCGCAGCACACCGCACATCGCAGAAGCAAGAACTAGGAAGAGCGACGTCTGGCGCACCACAGACTACAAGCCCCTTTGTTACCATTGTGGCGAAGCCGGGCACATCTACAGAATGTGTCCTTATCGTCATGTGGGGCTCCGAGGATTCGCACCAAATGCACCTCGTCCACGACCTGGTGAGCGGCCGCCAGAAATAGAGAGTTTCGTCGCGAATCGTCGCAATGGTGATCAACGATGGCACGAGCCCCGTTCGTCGTCTCCTGCTCGTTACAGGTCACCATCACCAAGCCAAGCCTTCTCTCGCGGCGCTCTCAGACGCCGCTCGCCAAGCCCGGCGGCTCGGGAAAACTGAGTTCAGCGACCTCCGGAGGTGAGGCCGCTGACGTCGACTGTGCGCAAGATCCTCCACTACGACGACAACGACGAAAACAGAACGACGCAGACCTACAGACGCAGTCAAACACCGTACGAGAGGTAATAACGTCGAACATTCCCGTCACCGTAGACGACGAAGACATAACAGCATTAATCGACACTGGAGCGGACACCTCAGTTATGAGCATGGACCTTGCCTGCAAGCTGAAGAAAGTTTCTACCGAGTGGACTGGGTCGCAGATTCGCACTGCAGGTGGCCATCTGCTAACCCCGGTAGGAAGATGCACAGCGCGAGTGAGCATTCGTGGGTTTACGTACCTCGGAGATTTCGTTATCCTCCCAAGCTGTTCGAGGGACCTAATTCTGGGAATGGACTTTCTGCAGGCTAATGGAGCCGTGATAAACCTACAAAAGTCGCTGGTAACGTTTTCAACGGCGCAGGCCTTAGCAGGGAGCAGCACTGACGACACGTATGTCAACGCCTTGAGGATTGTCGACGAGAACATCACGGTGCCGCCAAGGAGCAGCGTATTGACCCTCGTAACCTGCGACGCATTCGACGACTATGAGGGTATTGCCGAGGCAAATATCCCGCTGTTGCTCGAAAGACACATCTGCATCGCCCGGGGCCTTGTTCGAATACAGAATAAGTCCTCGCAAGTTTCGCTGACAAATTTCAGCGATGAGTATCAGCACGTCCCTCAAGGTACAGCTGTGGCCTTTCTGAACGGCATTGCTGACTTCTCCGACGTCGGCACGTTACAAGTGACCTCACCGGATGTAACAACTCACGCCAGCCTGAGTACCCGCGTCCACATTAATGCTGACTTAGCAGATGTACAGAAGAATCAGCTACTGGGCCTAGTGACAGAATTCTCTGGCTGTTTTTCCACAGAATCTAGAGTCCAGCGCACCTCCATTACGCAACACCGGATAGTTACAGAGGAGTCGGCGCGGCCTGTTCGTCAGCACCCGTACCGCGTGTCACCTATGGAGCGGGAGGCGATTAAGCGTCAAGTTGAAGAAATGCTCAATGATGACGTCATCCAGCCGTCGACAAGTCCGTGGGCGTCCCCTGTCGTGCTAGTAAAAAAGAAAGACAACACGCTCCGCTTCTGCGTTGACTACAGACGGCTTAACCGAGTCACCAAACGCGACGTTTACCCCCTGCCACGGATCGATGACGCTTTGGACCGTCTGCGCCATGCTGAGTTCTTTACTTCGTTAGACCTAAAGTCAGGGTACTGGCAAATCGAAGTGGACGAGCGTGACCGTGAAAAAACCGCCTTCGTGACTCCCGACGGGCTATACGAATTTAAAGTCCTGCCTTTCGGTCTCTGTTCCGCTCCTGCTACGTTTCAACGAATGATGGACACTGTACTCGTCGGACTAAAGTGGCAGACGTGTCTAGTGTACCTTGACGACGTTGTTGTGTTTTCCAGCACGTTCGATGAACATCTCACCCGACTACGGAGTGTCCTTACCGCAATACGCAAGGCAAACCTCACCATCAAGCCTGAAAAATGTTACTTTGGCTTCCGGGAACTCAAGTTTTTAGGCCACGTGGTCAGCTCCCAAGGAGTACGACCAGACCCAGAAAAGCTCGCTGCCGTTGCCGAGTTTCCTCACCCTAAAGACAAGAAGGCTGTTCAGCGGTTCCTGGGCCTCTGCGCTTACTACCGCCGTTTCGTTGAAGGCTTCTCGAGGATTGCTGAACCTCTCACGAGACTGACGCGACAAGATGTGCCCTTTGCGTGGACGGAAGACCAAGAGCTGGCCTTCACCGAATTGCGCAAACGCCTTCAATCCGCTCCAGTGCTGGCGCATTTTGATGACACCGCGCCAACTGAAATTCACACAGACGCAAGCAACGTAGGACTCGGGGCTGTTCTGGTTCAATTGCAAGACGGCGCAGAACGTGCAATTGCGTACGCGAGCCGTAGTCTCACAAAAGCAGAAGCTAATTATTCGACCACCGAAAAAGAATGTTTAGCAGTCGTGTGGGCCATCAGCAAGTTCCGACCTTACTTATACGGCCGGCCATTTCGAGCGATCAGTGACCACCATTCGCTCTGCTGGCTTGCCAATCTACGAGACCCGTCAGGTCGCCTCGCTCGTTGGAGCCTCCGCCTCCAGGAATACGACATGACTGTTGTCTACAGATCGGGCCGTAAGCATAGCGACGCTGACTGCTTGTCACGTTCTCCTATTCCCTCGACATCCTCCGACTTGGAGCTAGATTTGCCGTTTCTTGGTGTCGTCGACGTGGTGCGCATGGCTGACTACCAACGTGCCGACTCTGAACTGCTTCCAGTCATCCGATATCTCGAGGGATCTGACGTTGTTGTCCCACGCCCACTTTCACGAGGATTGACATCGTACTGCCTGCGGAACGATGTCCTGTACAAGAAAAATTTCGAGAACAGCCAAGAAACGTTCCTTCTCGTCGTTCCGACTGCGCTGCGCGAGGAAGTTTTACAGGCGTGTCACGACGATCCCTGTGCCGGCCACTTAGGCTTCGCGAGGACATTAGCGCGCATACGGCGGAAATACTATTGGCCACACCTATTTTCGTCGGTTCAGCGCTATGTGCGAACGTGCCGTGACTGTCAGAGGCGTAAAGTCCCACCCGTCAAGCCTGCCGGCCTCCTTCAGCCTTTGGATCCGCCTCCGGCGCCGTTCCAGCAAGTGGGAATGGACCTTCTTGGTCCGTTCCCCACGTCTTCCTTGCAAAACAAGTGGATAATCGTGGCAACCGATTATTTAACTCGCTATGCGGAGACAAAAGCTGTGCCGCGGGGAACTGCTGCTGAAGTCGCCAGCTTCTTCGTCCACAACATCGTGCTTCGTCACGGTGCACCCGCTGTGCTCCTTACTGATCGCGGTGCAGCGTTTACAGCGGAGTTGTTGCAACAAGTCGTCACGCTGACGCATACTGACCACCGAAGGACCACAGTCTATCATCCCCAGACTAACGGCTTAACAGAGCGCCTGAACAGAACATTGGCCGACATGCTATCCATGTACATTGATGTGGAACACAAGACATGGGATGAAATTTTGCCATACGTGACGTTTGCTTACAATACCGCTGTGCAGGAAACCACCGAGTTTACACCATTCGAGCTCGTTTACGGACGTCGCGTTACAACCCCCTTAGACGCCATGCTCCCGGTAGACCACGGAGCCACAAGTAATGACACCACTGAGGAGTTCGTCGAGAAAGCGGAGGAAGCTCACCAGCTTGCTCGGAATCGCATCCGCACCCAGCAGAATACCGACGCCTGCCGTTACAACCGGACCCGACGGAACGTCCAGTACTCACCAGGCGACCTCGTGTGGGTGTGGACACCTATCCGACACCGTGGGCTCTCGGAGAAATTGTTGCGCCGCTATTTCGGCCCCTACGAAGTTGTACGCCGCCTCAGTGATGTGAACTATGAGGTGGTGCCTCAAAGCTCTGATCCTAGTTCGAACCGACGCCGTCCCCGTGCTGAAGTCGTCCACGTAGTACGGATGAAGCCGTACTACGCACGCGAGGGATAAGCAACCCTCACAAACCGCTTCAGCACTGTGTACATTCCTGTATGTTTTTTTTTCTTTCCATGTTGGCACTCTTGCCCATATTGCTCGCCCCATGCCCTTGAAGCGACCGGGTCGGTCGCTTTTGAGAGGGGAGCAATGACGCGAAATAAGTTGGCACGTGGTGACACTGGCCCCTTGAGGCGAGAACGACGAAGTTCGTGGTTGCGCGCGCGCTCTCCGAGGTCCAGCCATTATTAAAGGCTGACGTGTTTTTTTGCCTATCTGTTGCTGGTGAACTATTCTAGCTGTAATAGCTGGGTGACAATATTATGACAGAAAGAGTTGTCGCAGACAGCTGAAGGTTGGGGAGCGAGCATTGCTACTGCTCCCAACAAAACATAATAAGTTGTTGATGCAATGGAAGGGACCCTTCGTCGTCACGGGGAAGAAGAATGATTTTGACTATTGGTCGGACCTTGGCAACAGCAGGAAGTTGTTTCACATCAATATGTTGAAACGCTACGAAGAACGCAAGCCATTAGAAACAGTCCAAGCATCGACATTCATTGTGCTTAAAGAAGAAGCGGATAACCCAATTCCTTGGTTTAAGACTAGAGTAGGACTCTGGAACGATCAAGAAGCATCGTTTGAAGCTATTAAGTGCGCGTTGGCTCCGAAACCTATCGTCAAGGCGCCAGACCTCAATAAGAGAGTCATAGTCCAATCCGACGCGTCCGACAAAGGGATAGAGGCCGTTCTCATGCAAGAGTATTCTTTTAAGGTAGAGCCACGGCCGCTGAAAAAAAAAGGCCTGATAGAGCACATAAAAGGTTCTGAGACTGTATGGAATGGAAAAACTTTATTAAGGTTCTGAGAACCTAGGCATGGATTTTGTGAGTAGACTACAAGCGTAACTGGTCTACCCTTTTTACTGTGTGTGTTTATTGTGCATGTGTCGCTTTGCCACTTTATTGTACATGTGTCGCTATACCCCTCACTCTGTACCGCGTTTTTTTTTTTTATGAAAAGAAAACTTATCGCGGGGGGGACTCTTTGTCATGAGTGAGTAGACAGCGTCAACGCACTGCGTAGGAGCGTCTGCGCCGAACACCATCGAGTCGCCGACAAAGACGACGATGTTGGCGGGTGGTGGCACGAGCGACCAGACGAGGGAGAAAGAGAATCGACCAATCAGTGGTCGACACGAAACCACAGGCTGCGGTACGAGGAACGAGGAGGGAGAAGAAGAGACTGGGACGCTCGAAGTGGGATCGCTCGGAGTCGGGGTGCAAGGATCGCTGGTGTCGAGGTCGGTGTCGTCGGGGTCCAGACCCGAACCCGAGAGCCTCAACAGAACCAGCATGACCCCGGCTGTCCCTGGAGAGATCCACCGAGCGTAAGGCCCGGTTATTCCTGCGGCAGCTGTTCCTGCCGGCGTTCGTGTTCCTGCTGGCGTTCCTGCTCCTCTCGCTATTCCTGCTGGCGTGCCTGTTCCGGTTGGCGTTCCTGTTGCTGTTCCTGAGCCTCCGTGCGGAGAGCAGAGGTCACCTGGGGGTGACCAGAGGCCTGGAACGACGCTGGCGAGAGGCGCCAGGGCGAAGCCGCGAACCAGGGAACCGGTACGGGTGCCGCTCAGCTACAGCGGTCGGACTTGGTCGGTCTTCGACTCCGACAACCTTGGACTCGGACGTCCGGGTTGGCTCTACCGTGCGTCCGTGTCCCTCGCATGCCACTGCCCGCCACGTCACTACTTCCGTCAACGCAAGTGCTAGTGCACGCCGTCAACGCAAGTGCCCGAGTAACTAAGACTCGATGATTTTTTTTTTTGTTTCTTTGTTTTGATTGAGACTCTCCTCGCGTGGACTAACGGGGTTAATTGTACTTTTGGTTTTTGTGTATTTTCTGTGTTCTGTTTAGTGTTCTTTTCTTTTCCTCCCTTTCCTTGCTTTGAATATTAAGTTTGTTTTGAAAAAGAAAATGGCTTTGTCTTTCCTGAACGGAGGCTCTGCCTCAGGGTAACAATTCACTCCCGAAGAACCTGACATCACAATCTAAATGTTTAAACGACGATGACAGTATGTGCATTAACTGACTCTGAGTAGTAGGATGGGGTAATTCGAAGACGAAGAAGATGTCTTTGTGCAGGTGATTCTTAAGCTGTTCCGCCGTCTTGTCCATCGTGTTGTCTCTTGTTCGCGTTGACGCGTAACAATATATATAAATATATATATATATATATATATATATATATATATATATATATATATGTATGTATGTATGTCGGTCAGTCCACCGACCGAAACTGTTGGGTAAATAATAAACCTAAGATAACCGCGAAGTTGTGCTTGTGATTTTCATATATATATATATATATATATATATATATATATATATATATATATATATATATATATATATATATGCGTATGTGGTAGGCTTGCAGGGCACCTCGACTTGGAACGAATTCTGAGGATGGCTGCAGATTTGAGATATCCACCGTTCAATTTGCAGTAAGACTGCACGGTTCTATTGTCACGTTATAGGAGAACAGACGACCTGAAGCGTTGAGGCGTTGAGCGTCGAGTCTCTGACCGCCAGCTGAACAAACGCAAAGCTCAGGCACCCGCGCGTAGATCGGAGTAACTTCGTCTGCCTCTTCGCTGGCGCCCGTCAAAGCAGGTGCCGGCGCAAGGCGCGTGGACTAGCGCGCGTCTTCGGCTTTCTAATTATGTCCCACATGTTGCAAGGTGTGGTATTATTCTTCCTCCTCCGAAGAGCATCGACTCGATGCTAAAAGAAGCACACACACTTCAGGGCGAACGTAGAAGTACACGCGTGGAAGACACATGCACACACGAACGCTTGCTGACGCGCAGTAATAAACCGCAGGGCAATGTCACTGAGGCAATGATTGTCCACGACAAAAATAAATAAAACAAAAGGAATGGCATGGTCCACAAACTATGGCGGTTATGGAGTGCGGCATGGTTTCAGCCGCACAACGTGCACAATCTCGGGTAGTGTCTTTTGACGTCGTGTTGGTTGGCTGCCGTCAGGAAGAACCTCGTAGTTGACGTCAATCACTCGCCGCAGCACTTTATAAGATCCGAAGTACCGGCTGAGAAGTTTCTCGGATAGGCCTTTGCAGCGGACAGGAGTCCAGACCAGAACCCGATCTCCTGGTTGGTACTCAACTTGGCGATGGCGGAGGTTGTAGTGGCGTGTGTCAATGCACTGCTGTTTCTTGATGTTCGTGCGAGCCAGTTGGCGTGCTTCCTCGGCGCGCTGCAGGAAGAGCTCGGCGTTTTGGTCAAGACCATCAAAGGTGTCGCATGGAAGCATTGCTTCAAGCATGGTCTGAACTTCACGACTGTAAACAAGGTAGAACGGCGTGAAGCGGGTGGACTCTTGCGTCGCGGTGTTGTACGCAAACGTTACGTAGGGAAGTACTTCATCCCACGTTTTGTGTAGGACGTCTACGTACATAGAGAGCATGTCAGTCATAGTTTTGTTGAGCCTTTCGGTCAGGCCATTTGCCTGCGGGTGATAGGCAGTCGTCATTCGATGCGTCGTATAACTTAATAGGAAAACGTCTTCAATGAGCCGTGCCGTAAATGCCTTTCCTCGGTCGGTAATGACGCACGATGGGGCGCCATGACGCAGTACAATGTTGTTTACAAAAAATTGCGCAACCTCGGACGCAGTGCCTCAAGGCAGAGCCTTTGCTTTAGCATAGCGCGTCAAATAATCTGTGGCGATGATTATAAACTTGTTTCCAGAACATGACCGAGGAAACGGGCCCGAGAGAGCCATGCCGACTTGGTCAAAAGGTTTTCGAGGTGGGTCAATGGGTTTTGAGTAATCCCGCAGGCTCCACAGCTGGCGACTTCCGGCGCTGGCACTCACGACAGGCTTGGACATGCCGTTTAACGCAAGTGGCGAGTTTCGGTCAATAGTACGATTTGCGCACTCTAGCAAGGGTTCTGGTGTAGCCTAGGTGGCCAGACGGAGGTTCATCGTGGCAGGCGAACAGAATTTCGGCACGAAGCTCTGCTGGCACGACCAAAAGGTAGGTTTTGTGGCTGGCAGCGGAGTTCTTGTACAGTAGGCCCTGTCGTAAACAAAAGGATGACAGTCCGCGAGCTAATTGACGGGGCAGAATGGCGTTGCGGCCTTCTAGATGTTCGATAATAGGCCGTAATTCCTCATCTGCGCGCTGCAGTTGGGACAAATCTGTCACGCTTACAGCCCCAAGGAAAGCGCTGTCGTCCTCAATGTCGTTATCAGGAGTTCGACAGGCGCGCGTGACAACGTGTCGGCGTCTTCGTGCGTGCGCCCGGACTTGTATGCGATGGTCACATCGTATTCCTGCAGGCGTAGGCTCCACCGTGCCAGTCGTCCAGAAGGATCCCTCAAGTTTGCCAGCCAGCACAACTAGTGGTGATCTGTCACGACCTTTAATGGGCGGCCGTAAAGGTAAGGCCGAAACCTTGCAAAAGCCCAGATGACCGCAAGGCACTCTTTCTCCGTAGGGGTGTAGTTGGACTCCGGGCGCGATAGAGTGCGACTTGCGAAAGCGATAACTCTTTCAACGCCCTCCTGCCTTGTACGAGTACCGTACCCAAGCCAATGCTACTGGCGTCGGTATGAATTTCAGTCTCGGCCTGTTCGTCAAAGTGTCCAAGAACGGGCGGTGAAGCCAAGCGGTGTCGGAGCTCGGTGAAAGCGGCTACTTGGTGAGCGCTCCAAGTGAACGGCGTATCGTTTCTTGTGAGACGGGTAAGCGATTAAGCAATCTTCGAAAAATTACTGATAAAGCGCCGATAGTACGCACACAGAGCCAGGAAGCGCCGGACACTTTTCTTATCGGTAGGAGTTGGAAAAGCGGCCACAGCAGCAGTTTTGTCGGGATCAGGACGGACGCCTTTCGCGCTGACGACATGACCGAGAAACTTCAGCTCTTGGTAGCCGAAGTGACATTTCTGAGGCTTTAGTGTAAGGTTAGCCGATCGGATTGCCTCGAGTACCTGACGTAGTCGGATAAGATGCTCAGAAAAACTGGCTGACAAAATGACGACATCATCTAGATAGACGAGGCAGCTTTGCCACTTCAGGTCGGCCAGCACAGGGTCCATCATCCGTTGGAAAGTTGCTGGAGCAGAGCAAAGAACGAACGGAAGCACCCGGAACTCGTAAAGACCATCCGGAGTGACAAAGGCAGTTTTTTCACGGTCCCGCTCGTCGAGCTCAATCTGCCAATAGCCGCTTTTTAAATCAAGAGATGAAAAGTACTTCGCTCGTCGTAGCCGGACCAGAGAATCATCGATGCGCGGCAACGGGTAAACGTCTTCTTTTGTGACGTTGTTGAGCTGGTGAACCGGTGAAGACCACGGACTGCTTGAAGGCTGGATGACGCCATCGTCAATCATTTCCTTTAGTTGTGCTTTGATTGCCTCGCGTTCTTTTTGCGAGACACGATACTGCTGCTGGTGGATAGGACGCGCATCGTCGTAGGTGATTATTCTGTGTTGCGCGATTGGCGTTTGACTAACTTTAGAGGAAGACGCAAAGCATGCCTTGAATTCCGATAATAGTTGTCGCAGTGCCTTCTTTTTCCCCTGCAGCAGCTCGTTATTGATGTCAATGCCTGCGAGCGAGGCTTCATCGGCGTCGGTTTCTTCAGAAGCGAAGCACTCAATCAGTCCTCCAAGGCTTCAGCGTAGGCGATGGCAGTGCCGCGAAAAAGGTGTCGATGCTCATTGGTAAAATTTGTGAGCAATATTTCAGCCCGGCCATCTCGAAGGTCAATGATGCCTCGTGCCGCGCAAATTCCGAGGTTCAACAAGAGGGACATGTTGCCTTCTGCTAGGACTTGACCGTTGCGCGCCCTTTCAGATATCACCTGAACCTCACCACAATGATAACAAAGCGGTCGTCGGTCGGGCGTGCGCCAAATGTCCGATTTACGTGTGACAGGGCGGTTGTCGGGAAAGTAAGGTACCACCTGTGCCGAGTGGAGGGCAACGGGACTTAACGGAGCTTATGCAGGGATGGAGCGGCTCAGTGTGTCTCCATACGTCTCGTGCTGGAAATCGGTCGCCGCGAGTGGGGATGTGGCCGATGCGGGGAGACTGCGCCTCAACGCGTCAGCGTATGTCGTGCGCCGAAATTCACTCGCCTGGGGTGTTCTTTCGGGGCGAGGCTGAGGTACCCCGAGTGCATGCTGCACTTCGTCACGCACGATGTCAGCGATGCAGTTGACCGTAGGCTGCTGCGCCCGGTGCAGCTGTTGCAGCTCGTCGCGGACTACCGATCGTATTAGCTCTTGGAGCACTTCAATGTCAGTCGCGAAAGCTCCCAGACTGATGGTTGTCGAAGCAGCATTCACTTGCCGGTCATACTGGTTCGACCGCTGCTGCAGCGCATTTTCCATAGCAACGGCTTCTGCGAGGAACTCAGTAACCATCCTCGGCGGGTTACGAACAAGCCCACCGAAGAGCTGTTCTTTGACACCCCGCATCAAATGACGGAGCTTCTTGTCTTCCGGCATGCTAGGGTCGGCTCGCCTGAAGAGACGTGTCATGTCTTCAACGTACATCAGAACACTTTCATTGGGCTTCTGAGCACGCGATTGGAGGGCCCGTTCTGCTCGCTCTCGGCGATCGGGGCTTGAGTACGTGTCCAAGAGCCGCTGACGTAACTCACGCCATGATGTCAGGACCCCTTCGCGGTTCTGGAACCAGGTGCGAGCACCGTCCTCGAAGCTGAAATACGCATTCTTTAATTTCGCTCGGTCGTCCCACTCGTTGCAATCTGCTACTCGTTCAAAGTCGTCCAGCCAGTCTTCCACGTCTTCATAAAGGTCGCCATGGAAGGAACGTGGCACTCGCGGGCTTTGCTACGTTAAATGAGTTGGTACTGTCACCGTACCTTCCACCGCAGCCATTGTGCTCCTGGTTGACGGCACAATCTCAGGGGCCAGTTCCCGAATTCTCCGGCTGGCACGGTGCACCGGTGTAAGCTCCGGTATGGCGCTGATGTTCTTGCTGCTAGGAGGGGTCTGCTGCATAGGTCGAGGGCTACCCCGCACCTCCACCAGAAATGTCACGTTCTAGGAGAACAGGCGTTGAGGCGTTGAGCGTCGGGTCTCTGACCGCCTACTGAACAAACGCAAAACTCAGGCACCCGCGCGTAGATCGGAGTAACTTCGTCTGCCTCTTCGCTGGCGCCCGTCAAAGCAGGTGCCGGCGCATGGCGCGTGGACTAGCGCGCGTCTTCGGCTTTCTAATTATGTCCCGCTGTTGCAAGGTGTGGCAATATCACGTACTTTTTTAAGAAACCGCTGTTTGTTGCAGTGAAGCGCAGAAATAAATGGAAGACTACTGAATTTCATCGGACCCTTTGAAAATTTTTTTTATCTCGACAGTGGTGTAGTCCTGAGAATTTGTTCCAAGTTGGTATGCCTTGCTAGCTTACCGGCTACAACTCGTAAATTGATTTATCAGCTGCACAGGAAATATCAAAACGATAATTACTTTAATAACGTTATTATTCAATCAAGCATTTTTATTTTTCGGAGAAGTAATGGCTGCATCATCGCGTAATTGAGCTTAATAGTTGGAATTGTTTTATCTTCGAGAGGACAGTTTTTGAAAATTTGGTGCAGCAAAAACAAAAAAAAAAACACCTGGTATAATGGCGCTGTGTGTACAGCACGGAACTAGTATTTCAGGAAAAAATCCTAGACTTCAGATAGAATTCATCATCTACATCAGCCTATATTTATGTCCACGCAGGACGAAGGCCTCTCCTTGCGATCTCCGATTCGAACTCCCTGCGAACTCTAATGGTCCAGCGGTTGTCTATCCTGCGCATTACATGGCCTGCCCAGCTCCATTTTTTCCTCTTAATGTCGACTAGAATATCGGCTATCCCGGTTTGCTCTTTGATCCACACCGCTCTTTTCTTGTCTCTTAAAGTTTGGGCTAACATTTTTCGTTCCGTCGCTTTTTGTGCAATCTTTACTTGTTCAGGTTAACTTAACTTTTTGTGGTGTGGAGCAGATGTAGAACACCCGGCTTCTAATCCTAGATAGAATTATATCACAACTATTCACGACACTATAAAAGTGGTCCAATAGTACGGAACACCCGCCACAGTGTGGTTGCACTGAAGAGGAGGAAGACAACGTGTTCCCGCTTGATATAGCATCGCCATATTGGCCTGCATCTGAGACTGAATAATGCAGGCCCACATTTTTGTTTGCATTATTTTACACATCTACTTTCTCATTATTATTTCAAACTACCCGGTTCTTGGCCAATCCCCCAGATTGGGTATGTGCCAGTAACTCCAAGGCTCTACCTCTACCTCTATCATGGCCTGCATTGGCTCCCGTGTAAAAAAATTGCAAATAGCTTTGGGCATCAGCTACCCTTAACATGATTCGCTGGAGGTGGACGTTCCCCATGCTGGCCATGGAGCTTCGCAGCGGTCGCAATTGCGACAATGCAACTTCGGCTCCTGCTGGCGGCACTTCATCTGGTAGACACAGGGTCCCCGGTTTATACAATCACTTGGTCCACCTACGTAAAGCATCAACATGCCTGGCCGAAACTGCAAGAATCATCGCTCAAGTTTTTATGCTTCCTTGAACCACCAATTGTGCTCGGCCATTCACAACTCGACGTTTCCTTGGGTTCGAAGACTACCGAAGCCAGATTAGCTGTGCTGGGGTGATCCGGGCCGAAACTGTGTGGCCGGGCCATTATGACAGCGCTGGACCTTCTTGTGGAGCCGCTGCTCAGTCCAACGCAGGAAGGTGAGAGCGCAGCCATTCCTGAAGTTGGCAGTGGCGTTAAGGTCTTCTTAGAAGAGTTTCCCCACTTGTTTCGACCCGAGCTAGGGCTCATAAAGGGACCACCCGCCCGTTTGCCATTGCGTGACGATGCTGTTCCTCGGATCTGTACGCTATGGCAGGTGCCGTACGGGCTACGCTTGAAAGTAGTGACTGAAATTGATCGGTTACTCGAAAAGGGAATTCTTGCCCCGGTCGCACACTCGGAGCGGGTGGAACCCGTGGTGGCTGTTGTAAAACGCAACGGGAACGTTCACTTGTGCGGCGATTTCCGAACTACTGTCAACCGATCCTGCCACACGTTGAGGACGTGCGTGCCGAAAGGGAAAATCTGGAGGCTATTCTGGATGTCTACACACCCACAGGAGTGCCCGAGTGAAGGTAATTTTGGTTCTAGTCATCTATTACCAAAATGTTCTACCGCAAGCAGCCACGATTATTGCACCTTTGTACGAATATTGCGCGCCAGGACGGAGTAGAAGTGGGGCGTTGCTGAGGAGCAGGTGATCCAAGAGGTAAACGCACTGAGAAGGAAAGCAGAGCCTCTTGCCCATTACGACACGGACAAACCGTTGGTACGAGAATGTGACGCTTCAGCAGTCGGCACTGGAGCTGTTCTATCTAGCGGCGCAGCTAACGGGATGAGGCAACCTGCTGGCTTCCACTCACACTTACTCACAGATGCATAGCGGAAATATTCACGACTTGAAAAGAAAGCCCTGGTATTAGTGTTTGGAGTGGCGAAATTCCGCGCATATTTGTGGGGTAGGAAATTCACACTTCTCACTGATAACACGCCATTAGTCAGAATTTTCAATCCAGATAAGCCGGTTTCAGCCATGATACAACGGTGGGCCTCCAGCTGAGCACCAATTCCTACATCATCAAGTTACCAGGACGGCAAGGCGAATGCTCCGGCGGACGCACTCAGCTG
The DNA here is from genome assembly GCF_013339745.2 of Dermacentor silvarum. NCBI lineage: Eukaryota > Metazoa > Arthropoda > Arachnida > Ixodida > Ixodidae > Dermacentor > Dermacentor silvarum. The sequence continues at coordinate 27,650,949 of NC_051164.1, forward strand.
CCTGCCACGGGCAGCGCCTTCCAGGGATGTGCCCGGAGACGAGGATGGCGCTGATGACTCGGGGTACGTACTTCTCACCTCCGGTTTGAACAGTAGAGTGCGGTCAGTCAAACAACTGGCCTGCAATACGGTCGAAGATCAGTAGTTACTTGTGGTGCAGAAGTGGGTGCAGGAAGGCTGGCTGCGGCATTTAGAAGCGAAGGAAGTAACTCTAAAGCTGTATCTGGTCCGGAAGGGCGAGCTAACTGTGAGAGAAGGCCTGGTGGTCTGGGGCCACCGAGTCGTCATGCCTAAAGCAGCCAGGAAGGCAGTGTTGCAGCTTATTCATAAGACGCATCAAAGAATCACCACGATGAAGAGACTAGCTCGCTCGCTGCTTTGGTATCCCGGCGTTGATAAAGAAATTCAGCAGCTCGGTTAGACGTGCCACTTAAGTGTTCAAGCTGCACCGATGCCTCCACGGCAGGTACCAGTTCCGTGGCCCGAAACCAGACAGCCGTGGTCTCGCCTGTACATTGATTTTGCGGGTCCGGTTGATACTCTTTATGCTGTTAATTGTGGTCGTTTCCCACAGTAAGTGGATGGAAGTTGTGTCTTTGAGAACTTCCACGGCTGGGGCGACCATAGATGCCCTGCGCACCCTCTTCAGAACTTTTTGTTTGCCGCGCACAATTTTCCCAGATCATTGGCCACAGTTTTCAAGGCAGCAATTTCAAACTGTCACTACGATGAATGAAATGAAACATGTGCGCACAGCACAATACCACCCTCAATCGAATGGCTTGGCGGAACGATCGAGTGGTACGTACCATAAACAGCCTGCAGAAAAACAGGCAAGGATCAATGCAAAGGCGGCTGGCCAGAATCGCGCACAACTACCGACGAATGCCGCTGTCAGTCGGAAAAACGCCGGCTATGCTGCTGATGGGGCGTGATATAGCTCTCCATTAGAAAACTTGCTGCCGTCAGAAACAGGGCGCGACTTTTACCCTTTTGCCAATGATTTCTTGCACAAGGATGAACCAATGTGGGGGCGAAATAACGGGATTTTCGGGAACCCATAGACCTAAGCAGGGGTCCAAGCCACAGTGAGGTCTCGTATGGTGACCGCCTAGGGACCGGAGGGTGAACTCATGCGACGACATTTGGACCAAGTGAAACTGCGTGTTGTGGCACAGGAATCGGAGCATGTGCAGCCGGGTCTCTCAGCCGGAGGCGACAGAGCCGTTGAAAAGACCACTGGTGCGGATACGATGGATGGGACCACAACCATGAGACTACCAAGGTCGACCCGCTCGAGACGTCCCGTGACAGGTTCTTACCATAAGAGGAGACAGTTATATCGTAATGCACTGCACGTGCCGTCATGCACCGCACCCCTGTGGTTGCTTAGTGGCTATGGTGTTGGGCTGCTACGCACGAGGTCGCGGGATCAAATCCCGGCCACGGCAGACGCATTTCGATGGGGGCAAAATGCGAAAACACCTATGTACTTAGATTTAGGTGCACATTAAAGAATCCCAGGTGGTCGAAATAATTCCGGAGTCCCCTACTACGGCATGCCTCATAGTTTTGGGGCGTAAAACCCCATAATTGATTGCCGGTGAATTCGGTGCACACCTGCTGTAATAACTTTCTTCCCTCACCCTCTTTATGTCCCTTCCCCTGTCTTGCCGTGTGCTATATATTGCACGCGCTACCCGTAATAAAGGTCTTTTTTTTGGTAACTCTGCTTGGAGATACGTGGTCACTTCAGTCCCGATGCTGCAAGCAGAACCAAAAAGCGGAGTATATGTATAAACCAAATTCACAAATCAAGTAAGAATTAAAGTTTTCACCACACAGTTGTTTAGCGTGCGTAGAACGTCTTGATACGCACTACGTAGTCGATTTCAGGACATGCATGGCGGCCCTGTGATATGCGTGAAACCGTCAGCAGAATCTCAACTGTTTATTTATTTATTTATTTATTGGAATTACCCTCAGTGCCAGAGGCATTATAGAGGGGAGTGGTACATTTAAAAAGTACAGTACAAACGTTCTTCTGTAAGTACAAAGTTGGCTGAAAAAAAAAGAATAAGTAAACAGTACTAGTCGTAACTAAACAAACAAGAATCAGAGTTTGCGAAAAAAGCAGAATGACATAAATAAACAAGTAACAGTACATGTCTTTAGCAAACAAACAAGAATCACACAGTTTGCCAACAAACGTAATTACATAGTTGGTTGGTTGCACAACAGTAGACTTGAGTTTAAAACGTTATGGAAATGAGAATGATGAACGATGGACGTGATTGATCCTGCAAGATTGTTCCAGTCCTGTGAGGTTCGGGGAATAAATGACTGATACATGTGTGGGTTGAGCATCGCATGATTCCCACCTTTTGGGAATGATCAGAACGAGTGGAGATGTATGATGGAGGAAGAATAAGGTTGTTGTGCAGGGTGGGACTGTAGTATATTTTGTGAAAAAGACTTATGCGGGAGAGTTTGCGTCGACAAGCGAGAGACGGAAGTTCTAAAGAGTCTTTCATTGCAGTGATACTCGCGGTACGGCTGTAGTTTCCAAGGATAAAGCGAACAGAATTATTTTGGACTAGCTCAAGAGCTGAGGTTAGTACAATAGTGGACGGGTCCCAAATGGATGCGGCATATTCTAGTTTACTTCGTGTTAGAGTTTTGTAAAGGAGGAGTTTCAATGGGACAGGGGCAGAAGAAAAGTTGCGTCGGAGATAACCTAACGAACGGTTAGCATTACTAATTATTTTGTTAATGTGAACAGACCAGGTAAGAGTGCTAGTTATGTGTACACCTGAGTAGCGATAAGACGTTACGGGCTCAAGAGCGAAGTTGTCAAGCAAATAAGTGGTGGAGCAAGAAGATGTACGAGAAACGCGTAATACTTTACATTTAGTAGTGTTCAGTTCCATTAGCCAGGCTTTACACCAGTTAGATATAGAGTTGAGGTCATTCTGAAGAATTGTTACGCCATTTGGATCCGTAATTTCTCGATATAATACACAGTCATCGGCAAATAAATGAATGTTAGATGTAACGCAATCAGGCAAGTCATTAATATAAATGAGGAAAAGGAGGGGGCCAAGTACAGAACCTTGCGGTACGCCAGAATGGACGGGACTCAATTGGGAACTAAAAGTGTTAGCCCACACATATTGTGAGCGACCGGTCAGGAAATATTCAATCCAAGAAAGTAGCTTGCTATCGATGTTTAATTTGCTTAATTTCATGAGAAGTAAATTGTGGCAAACTTTCTCAAAAGCTTTTGCAAAATCAAGAAAAATACAGTCAGCAGTGGAACGACGATCAAGGATGGTGTGTAGTTTATGAGTAAATGAAGCCAGCTGTGTTTCACAAGACAATGATTTGCGGAAGCCATGTTGAGCATTTGAAAAAAATGAGTTCAAATCTAGAAACTTTACAATGTTAGTGTACAGGACATGTTCAAGGATTTTGCACGGAATACTGGTTAGTGAAATTGGTCGGTAGTTGAAAGGAGAGTTTTTACTTCCAGATTTATGCACAGGAACCACCTTTCCGATTTTCCAATCAGGTGGTAGGGTGGATTCATCAACGGATTGTTGGAATATCTTTGATAGGATAACACTAGAATATACTTTGGTGCTTTTTAAAAATTTGACATTGATGAGATCAATTCCTGGGCTTGAAGACACCTTGACAGAGTCGATAATTTTTTCTACCCCAAGGGGTTCAATGATGATTGGATCCATAGTTAAAGAATTGAAACACTGCAACTCAGGAAATGTCGTACACGTTGACGTAACAAAGTTACGACAAAATATCTCATTTAAAACTGTAGCACAGTTAGCAACCCGAATCGTTTCCCCAGTAGCATCTAGCAATGCGATTTCGCTATCTCTATCGGGGTTGATAGTTCGCCAGAACTTTTTGGGGTCATTACTGAGCATAGTAGGTAAGGTGACTTGTAAAAAATTTTTGCGGGCTGTCTTTAACGCTGAGACGTAGACATTGTTCGCCTTCTTGTATGCATCCCACCGCTTTTCAGAGGGAGAGAGCTTGGCCGAACGGAAGAATCGTTTTTTTCTGTTACATAGTCTTTTTATGTATGAGGTGTACCAAGGTGCTTTGGAATGGGAGCAGATAGTGCGCATAGGAACGTGTCTGTCAATTAATTCATGCACTTTCGATGCAAACATATTCCAGTTAGATGCTGTTGTCCGACTTTCGAAACCTTCTAAGAAGACGTCCAAAAAGCTAGACAGCTCATTATTAATAGCCTCGAAGTTGGCTTTGTTGTAATTACGAAGGCTCTTTTTCACTTGGTGTTTCGGAGGCTGGCAATACTTTAATTCAAAGGAGAGGGCTAAATGGTCACTCAGACCAGGTAGGTACGATAAATCCGAGACCATATCAGGACAGTTTGTTAGTACAAGGTCTAGCGTGTTTGCACCATTGTTCGCTAGCCTAGTAGGCTGCGAAACAATCTGATGGAGAGAAAATACTGAGCAGAGGTTGATGAAGCTGAAACTTTCAGAAGAAAATGGTTTTGATACCGGAGGATCAGAAGACCAGGAAATGTTGGGAAAGTTGAAGTCTCCCAGCAGGAAAATGAAAGCGTTAGGATGACGTGAAGTGATGGCATCGATGGCGTCATGTAGATCGGCAACAAAGCTCGCCGAGTCATTGGGTGGGCGATAGCAGACCCCAAATACAAAGCTTTTGTGGCAGATATAAGTATGCGCCCATACCATCTCAAGGACCGTTTTAACTGGGAGATGATAAGACGGAAAATTTCGTGAGATAGCCAACATGACACCGCCTCCAACACGTGATTCACGATCACAGCGATAAATGGAAAAGCTGTGCGCGTCTTGAAATATTTCGTTGTCAGCAATGCCTGAGTGAAGCCAGGTTTCAGTTAATGCAATTACGGCTGAATTGCACGTATCAATTGCTGAATCAAGGGAATCACGTTTCTTAACTACGCTTCTGACATTTGCCAGAAGTATAGACACACTAGAAGATGGTATCAAACCACCACATCCCCTCGCGTTTACCTATGTTGGTGTATCGTAATTCGAATGACGTGTGGCAGGTGGAAGTGTACTTCCAGATGGTTCGCTGAAAGTGGACGAGTTCAGCTCTATAATGCTGTTACCGTCATACTTGTAGCGCATATTGTTAACAATGAGCTGGTTGTACCGCAGCTGGAAGTTAGGTGAATCAGGCAAGCCTTTGGCGAATTCAGCAAGCTTTCTTCTAGCAAGGCGAGTGGCAGCAGAAAAGTCTTCAACAACAGACATATTCTTCTCTTTAAATTTTGACCGTGATGCTAGCACATTTCCTCTGACTTTAAAGGAAGGAAACTTTATAATGACAGGCCGACACTTTGACGGTGTGAATCGGCCCAAACGGTGTGCACGTTCAATCTCGGATTCCGAGACTTTTCTACCCAGTGCAGAGGATAACACGTCAAGCGCTTTCTGCTCAGTCTGCTGCCAAGTTTCACGTGCATCGGGAATACCGTGAATAAGCAGATTATCACGCCTGGACCTATCTTCTAGGTCGTCCAGGCGATTTTGGATCGAAGCTTGCTGAGACGTCAACCGTGCTGAAGTATCTTGGACAGCAGCGAAGTTATCGCTTAAGGAACTAGATTCGTTACTTTTACGCTCGAGAGTTTCTAGACGGGTAAGCATGCCAACAAGCCTAGTTTCTAATGTTTCCTGATTAGATTTTATGATCTTTATTTCTGCTATAGCGGCTGCTTGACCAGTAGAAAACTGTTCTGAGAGGTCCTTAATGCTGTCATTTGTGTTTTTCAGCATCTGCATCATGGTCGCTATCTGGGCCTGCTCAGAATCACTTACAGTTTGAGTAGCTCGAGTGCGGGATGGACCAGGGTTCGATTCAATATCACCACAACATAGAAGCAACAAAGAAGAATCAAAGCAATTGCACAAAGTTTCACAAAGCACCCGTGGGCATGGGAGCATTACCAGGCATCGGTTGCCTGACTTTCTAGCAAATATAGAAAAGCAGTTACACACCTGCGGGGCGTAGAAAACGAAGGGGTTAGCCATGTTTCCGTGCCGGTTGCTTCCATGCCCACTATAGTGGGCCAACACGTCGGACTATCTTGTACAGCGCAAAATAACGTGGCCGAAGTTTTCACTGAGTCCACGAGGACGTGTTGGTTGATGTCCAACACCATACATGGTTGCTGAGCTGCTATTCCACATAGCGTCGTCGAATATTATAGTATCGGCTGCCGGTTCTTTACAGGTGGCATGTAGACAAAAACTCTGTCTTCTTCGCTGACTATAGGCGGTGACGTCGTAGATAGGCGGTGACGCCAAGATTGTCTTGGTCTGTAACGTGCGGTAGCTTACCATCGAGCGTCGTTGCCCAATTCCTTCCGTAAACCATCTTCCATGGCGTAATGTGCGTTGTTTCTTGCAGTGCTGCGTTGTAAGCGAAAGTTACTTACGGAAGGGAGGCATCCCACGCCTTTTGTTTGCCGTCTGCGTACAGCCGGCCAAATCTTCCATTAGCGTGCGCAAGCGGCAACTTTCTGTGCGCCAGCACCTTAATTTAGGAACAAACGTACCAATGACTTTGCTATCTCCACGAGCTTTGTGAGCATAGTGAGATAGCCTGGTCATTTGCAAGTTTGTTCCTAATTTAAGGTGCTGGCGCGCAGAAAGTCGCCCCTCGCGCACCCTAGTTAAAGATTTGGGCGGCTGTACATTGCTAACATGTCGTGGAGTGCCTTGTTCAGCCGTTAAGTAAGTCATTCGTAGGCGGGTGGTAAGCGGCTGTCCTCCCGTGACTTGTCTGGCTGTATTGCAGAATCGCTTGGGTAAGCTCCGCTGTGAAAGCCGTCCCTGTGTCGGTGATCAGGAATGCCGTGACACCATGACGTAGCAGGATGTTCTCGTCGTTTGCCTGTGCGCCCATAGTACAATGCTTCTTAGTTTAATTATAGGCGAATGTCTACTTCAGTTTATACTAACGTTAAATCTGCAACCCTTGCTTCGTGCAGGCGTCTAATAATTTGCTGTCGCAATCAATCATTCACATTTCGGGCGTCATTTTGAGTTTTTCTATGCGTACAACGGCCTCCCTCTAACGATAAGGGTGGCTGCTTTCATACAGCTACTTGAGAACACTAGCATAAGTAATTCAATGCAAAGCCTTGCGTACACATTACATCTAATCTGCGCTCTATTAAAACAAATGTGAACCAGGTTCCTTGTTCCGTTCACTGATGACATTAATGAAGAGTGCTCGGAACATCGTATACCGCACGAAATTACGATGAAAACGTGTACGCTGTAATTATTTCTAAAGCTCAGAATTAAGTAAGAAAGTAGAAACCATTGCCGTACATTGCGCGACCATACCCTCTTTTTTTTATTAAAATGTGAACTCGGAGTCCCGTATAGTTCTCCCAGCAAAATACGAAACGTTGCGGGCGTCACTTTAGAATAGTTCGTAATTACCTGACAAGTTTGTAACTTTGCCCGCTCGTCACCCATGAGATGCCACCTATTTCATGAAAATGTCTACTCTGTGGCACTTTTTGTTCATTCAGAGCAAGCAGGACACATCGAACGAGTTTCATAAAGTACGCTTTACACGTTCTGGAACACGTGTAGGGATAATTTTGTGTAGGCTGTAAAAGTCTTAAATAATTTTCCGAGCCACATACGAGGGGGTATCAAAAAGTTTCGAGACTGGCTCTGTTTAAAAAACACTTATTTATTTTTGTGCATTCAAGCAATGTAACTTTCGGCGTAGTTCTCTTGCGTTGCAATAGAGTGCTTCCAGTATTCAAGTCACTTTCCACATACTTACTCCAAGTATTCTTTCCTGTACGACTCAAGCACCTTCTGTGATTCCTGTCCAATTTCAGTAATCGTGTACAAATAGCTGCGTTTCAGCCGAGTTTTTAAGTTTCCGAAAATAGCGAAACAAGTAAGAGCCAAATATGACGAGCAAGATGATCGTGGATGTGAAAACATTATTTTCCAGTTAGAATTTCGCTTGTGCGGGGTGATCTGTGCTGGGATGCATTGTCGTCGCTCATCATCCAGCTTTTCGTGTTACACTGATCGGGCCATTATCGGCAAATGTACACCCTTAGATGCCCTAAAACGTGGCAGTAAAAGACGCTGTTCATAATATGGTGATTCGGGACGAATTCCTGATGCACCATGCCACAAATTCTGCAAAAGCTGATGCAGATGCACTTTGTCGAGATGCACATGCCCAGATTTTTTTACGTGGTGGGGACGTCAGCCTTTCCCGCTGTGAAGGCTGTTGCTTTCTCTCAAAAATTCTTGTTTTCTTAGTCTCAAGCTGTCTTTTAGGCTAAATCTCAAGTACATAAATGTTTTACTCGTATTGACGATACTCGGAGTGAATTCGTCAGATTTCAGTCCCACTTATCTCCTTCCTTTCCCAGAATCAAAAACATAGCTCATCAGGTTAATTGACCGGAACTGTACAAAACTCTATGTTGATGCCCAATAGTAATATTTAGAATGTGAACTTGTTTGAATGCACTAAATTTAGTTAATTTCTTGAAAACAGAGCCACTCGCGAAACCTTTTGATTTCGCTTTGTACATCACCCACAACATACTTCCTAAAGCTATATACAGAGAACTTTAGTCTCAGGTTTAGTTCATCAACCAAAGTGGGCAAACAATGTGCGCGCTTCGTATAATGGGCCTCTAGAGGTAAAGAGAAAGATTTATTAATTTTTACACAATCATTTTAATCTACACAATTGATACTTTCGGTGCAGATCACCATGTAATGTGCGATTCTCAGCACTTAGGGTAAATAAATGAAATGAATGAAATGAAAAAAAATGCGTAGCTTGCACTGGAGGCCGAAATGCTAAAGAGACAGCGGAGATGATGAGCACCTAGCTAGTGGGCACCTGGCCTTTACGCTAGCCTAAGCACTGCCAATTCTTCCGCAGCAATTTCCGGAATTTATTGATTATTGATCGATTATTGATTGGCGTTTGATTGGCTATCGATTGGTTGTCGATGACTGACTCAGCTTAAGTTGTCCCAGCCATGCTTAGCTAGACTTAGCCAGGCTCAGCTTTGCTAGTTCACAGGGGTATGTGCCATTGCACTTGGACCATTTCTGCTCTAATTCCAGGATCGGCCCACATCCCACTTTTTTGTGTTAACGTGCTGCGAATTACGGCCAGCTTAAACAGCTCCGCTGCTAAATATTAGGGTAGCTTGCACTGGAGGTGTAATGCTAAAAAGACAGCAAAGCTGATGGGCACCTAGCTAGTCCTGGCCTTCGGGCTAAGCTAAGCATTACCGAATAATTGATTATTGATCGATTATCGACTGGCTATCGCAAGGTATTGGCCACGTATTTGGGCTAGGCTAAGCACTACCATGTCATCCTCAGCACTTTTAGGAATTTATTATTTGCTATTATTATCTATTGATTGGCTATCAATTGGCTATAAAAGACTGACTAAAGTTAAGTAGTCCCAACTAGTCGCCAGGCTCAGCTTCGCTAGTTCACTGGGGTATGTGCCATTGCGCTTGGACCCTTTCTGCAGTACCGCCAGGATCAGCTCACATCCCACTATTTTTCTGTTAACACGCTAGAAATTACGGCCGGCTTAAACAGATCTGCTGTTAATAATCCAGCTCAAGGACTAGAAATGTGTTATCTGCAACAGGTGGTTTTCGAAAATGCCGCAAAATTTTAAAATGATCACCATGTATTACACGCAAGGTTCTTCGAATGTAGAGGGCGCGGGTTCAAATCCGCGCATAATCCGAGAAATCCAAAAGCATTTTTACTGGAAGTAAAGAGCAGCACATACCGAGTGGCACACTACTCGCAACCGAAATGAGCGGTACGTACCCAGTGACCGCAGTTGGAGTCATAGAGGTTCATTAAGGGCAGTACAAACCCAGCGGCACCTACTCAATGACGCACAGCAGCACGATGCGCTGACCATTGACTAGCCAACATCCCAAGTGGGCGGGTAGCACAATAACCTAGACTGCCCGCAACAAACTACGTGTAGTATCTTAAGTATGTTAATCGTAGTAAAGTTCACGTATATTGTGGGTGACCACAGCGATATAGCCACAATTATGGAGTCAACCTATATGACGTACATGCGGACTTGGTGAAAAACATTGAAATCCATGCCTATAACGTTTTTCTAAGTATTTCTTATTGATCGAACTAACGCACAAACTTCGATTCTTTGTTACAGACCGATAAAAGTAGGTCACCTTGCCATCATAGAATACCTTATGAGGACGAATGTCTTCTAAGGATGTGGTGATCGAAATAGATGCAAAGCAAATAAAAGTTTGTCAAACATGCATCTCTGTACCAACGTTTGTTCTGTCCAATAAAATTGTCATAAGTATTCGGCAGGTATTGTAAAATTTGCCCTTCCAATTGAAATTCCTAGCAACTTCAAACATTCTATGAGTATGCAGCTTGATATACACAAGCAATTGCTTTAGGCGGTCTCTTCTCGACTGAATAATGTCAATATTACCGCAGCCAATACCCGAACACACGAGGGCTGGAACCTCCCGCGTGTAGCCGTATCCGGGGAAAAGCAGATCCTGGGGGTTGAGCCCATGCTGAGTGCTTGGACTTTTATGGCCTCTCGGCGGAGACAACACACCTCTTCGGCATCTGCTTCACGTAGGCGGCACCCCTGGGCTGACCCACCCACAGGAAATTGGCTGGCCACCTTTTCCTATCCCGCTCTCTGAACTTTTTCTTTCCTATACACCCTGTCTTCTCTCCTGTCTTCTCTTCTCTTCTGTTACTTCTACATTTTCGTAGGTGGCTTGGGTTAACCTTGTGTATGTGCCCTCTCTTGGGTATGATATATTGGGTTATAGTAGCAATGCACGGCTGGCATCTGCAGCCTTACACATTAAGTGCTGAAGCGTCCCCTAGTTGGGCTCCGTGGTGGGTGGGAACTCCTGTATTTGTCCGTTTCCTTGATCGTCACCCTCACAAGAGGGGACGCACCGATGAAATATTAAATCTATTCAGACCGAAAGAAATTTTTCCCCGATTCCAAGTTGTATACAGCGAATAAACAGAAACCAAGCTAGAACCGTGTCACCTTTTCTAGTTGCAAAAGGCCTAACTGAAGCCCTTGGCTCTGGTTATAAGGTCACCAAATTGGCGAGTGGGGACCTCCTGCTTGAAATCCGCGATAAAAAGCAGCACAGTAAAATAAACAAGCTTGTGGCATTTGGCGACACACCTGTTACCGTTTCACCGCATCGGTCTATGAACACAGCACGCAGAGCAGTGTCTGATGTAGATCTCATCGACTTGTCCGAAACCAAACTATTGGAAGGCTGGAAAGAACAAAATGGAAAAAACGTACAGCGCGTCGTTATCAGAAGAGTCAATAAAGAAATACCCACAAAACACCTCATCCTGACCTTTACAACTTGCGATCTGCCACAAAACATAGAAACCGGATACACAAAGATAACTGTGAGACCATACATACCTAATCCAAGAAGACGCTTCCAATGTCAAAGATTTGGCCACGGCTCGCAGAGCTGCCGTGGTAGACTGACACGTGCGAAATATGGAGTGCAAGGTCATGCCTCAGACAACTGAGAAGCGACACCTCACTGTGTAAACTGTGATGGTGAGCATCCAGCTTACTCCCGGTCTTGTCCAAACTGGAAAAAAGAAAACCAGATTATTGCTCTCAAAGTGCGTGAGAACATTTCCTTCAAGGAAGCACGTAAAAGGTGCTTACCATTCCACAGCGCAATGTATGCCGATGTGACGCGTCAGGGGGCAGCGTCGCGCCGGCCTTCGCCACCTGCCCGGCTAGCGCACAGCGAGCCGTTGGCTGTGACCCCCTCCGCCACTGTGGTGACAGCAGTTCAATCTGCTCCACCTACAAGCCACAGAGACCCGCTACCCCAGGGACGTTGAGTCCCAATACCAAGCCTCACCAGGCGAGGTCTGAAAAACGAACAAGCAGCCCGCACGTGCGGGCATCTAGTGCCTTCCAGAAGGCAATGGAAACAACACCGGTACCTCTTGTGCCGAAAAACCAACGGGGCGCTCTCGAGCGCGCCAAAACAATCAAAAACCTATAACAGGGCCGGACGACGGTCCTGTTACTTAAAGGAAACCAACTACACACCTGAACACAGAACGCTCTTCTCTTCAACAAGATGGCGGTACAAATTATTCATTGGAATGCCCATGGCATTCTAAACAACTTGGACGACATCAAAGAAATAATACAAGAATATAATCCTAGGCTGTTCTGTGTTCACGAAACACTAGAAAATGTTAAATGCACATTTCCTAAGACATTATACATTATACCGCAAAGATCGCCATGATGGCCACACCGCGTCTGGCGGCGTGGCCATTATAGCTCAGAGGTCAGTTGCTTGCCAACACCTCCACCTTCAAAGAAATCTAGAGCAGTAGTAGCAGTTAGGGCAACACTGTTTGAGAGGTTGGTGACAGTCTGTTCATTGTACTACCACCTGAACAACGTTTGCAACTTAGACAACTTGAAGCACTTGTCCATCAGCTCCCGGAACCATTTATTTTAAGAGGACATCTGAACGGCCATAATATGCTGTGGGGCGAACCGCACTGTGATGCAAGAGGGCGCACTGTAGAAGACTTCGTTTCATGTTCTGGTTCGGTTGTGCTAAATATAAAAGAACCCACCTTCTACAGCACCAAACATAGGTCATATTCTTCAAGAGACCTAACCATAGCCTCTCCAACTCTAATGCCATACCTTGACTGGAAGGTCAGAAAAAACCCTTACGGATGTGACCACTTCCCCATTGTTTGAAATCTAACAAAACCAGCTGGCTGCCCTCCACAGGTTCCCCAATGGAAAACTGACTCGTCGAACTGGGAACTTTTCAAAAGATTACGTCCTTGCAGTGGGATGATTTGGCTTCTTCCAATATAATGCTGTGGCATATTTGACTGGTTTTATAATTGACGCTGCTGAAAAATGCATAAAACTAACTAAATTATTTGCTAATAAGCGTGGCATACCTTGGTGGCACGAGGAATGTAAAGAGGCACGAAAAAAAATAATAAAGCTTGGGGCCTGCTCCGTGACTCTCCAACTGCGGAGAATCTCATTATTTCAAGCAGGCAAAATCACAGGGCAGGAGAATACGTCGACGTGCTAAGCGGGATAGTTTGGAAAGGTACATATGCAGTATCAATTCTTATAAGGATGAGAGTAAGGTGTAGAACAGGGTGAACAAATTAAAAGGCCGGGAAACACAACCACTTCCCTTAGTAAACACTCAAGGTGACAGCATGAAAGATCAGGCCGGTTTCCTGGGCGAGCATTCTGAAAGCATTTCTATGAGCCAATTTTCTTAAAGTTCAAGGAACACGCAGAGCGGGAGCACCTCAAACGAAAGTGCGCAACAGAAGTACCTCACAGCCGTCCGTTTAGTCTTGCTGAACTTGAGGCTTCCCTCAGTTCATGCAGCTACTCAGCACCAGGTGGTGACCGCATAATATACGAAATTATCAAGAACCTGCATTCAGAAACATTAAACACGCTTCTCTCTCTTTACAATACCATGTGGGCATCTGGACATATCCTATCCACATGGAAAGAAGCCATTATCATCCCATTTTATAAAGAAGGCAAGAATCCCGCGTTAGCCAGCAGCTTTAGGCCAATAGCACTAACAAGCTGTATGTGCAAGTTATATGAAAAAATGGTGAACCGGTGTCTATTATATTTCCTGGAAAGCAACCGTCTACTTGACCCTCTCCAATGTGGTTTCAGGGAAGGTAGGTCAACAATAGACCACCTTGTTCTCATTTAGGCAAACATTAGAGATTCTTATATACACAAAATCGGTGAGATCCAAAATTACAGTAGCTCCAATTCCCAAGAATATGCATCCCGAGTACAACAAGGAAAGGCGCAAAGCACGCGCACAACATATTCAATCGATGTACTCAAATAACGCTTGGTACAATACGTACTACGCGGACACAGCTGCGTATGCAGAGGCTACCGGGCAGCGCTACCAAAGGAGGTACGCCCTGGCAGTCGTGAACGCGATCAGCCAGCAGCAAATTACCGCGTCGACCACGGCGGGCTCCCCCACCTCGGCCGAAATGTTAGCAGTGGCGATCGCGCTCGCTCACGCGGAGCGTTCGGAAAGGGACTCAGTCGTGGTCACTGACTCCCGGGAGACATGTTGCATGTTTCTTAAGGGGCACGTGACTGCGGCTAGCCTCGCGATAATCCCCAAATCGTTCAACCACCGCCATCGCCTACTCTGGTGCCCGGGACATGCGGGGGTACAGGGGAACGAACAGGCTAACGCTTTAGCTCGAGTGTCTACTAACCGAGCGATGGCTTCCTCTTCGAACCCCAACCCCTCACACTATCCCTCACAAAATCCCATCAATTTAAATGTAAAAGACATCCTTGCTCATCAGCGCGGAGTCCGCAGAAAATACCCGCCGCCTCACCCACAACTTAGCGGGGAAGAGGCCGCCGATTGGCGCAAAATACAGACTGGGGTATTCCCTCATCTAAAACTGCTAAATGCCATGTATCCCACCCGCTATAGGGCCACGTGCCCTTGGTGCGGTGGCATACCTACACTAATACATGTGACGTGGGAGTGTAGTAAGCACCCTCATAGGCCCACTAATAATATCTCAATGGAGCAGTGGGAGGCACAGCTCGCCCGTTCCGACTTGGCAGGACAAAAGTCCTTAATTAGCCAGGTCAGGCAGGCGGCAGAGGCCAGTGGGGCCCTGGACTAAGGGGTCCGACCACCGCTATACTTAAAATATTTTCCAGCCAAATAAAGTTTCTATATATATATATATATATATATATATATATATATATATATATATATATATATACAAAATTCTTTCTCTTTGTATTTCTCGACTTGGAGAAAGCCTACGCCACAACATGGCGATTCGGAATCCTCCGAGACTTATCTGCGATGGGTGTACGCGACAACATGTTAAACATGGTAGAAAGCTACTTGTCTAACCGCACGTTCCGCGTTAGAGGGGACAATGCCCTGTTCAGAAGTTTCACTCAAGAACTGGTGTGCCACAAGGCGGCGTGCTTAATTGCACCCTCTTCATGGTGAAAATGAATTCCCTTCACAGTAATTCCATCCTCTGTTTTATTCAATATATGTCGATGATGTGCAGATAGGATTTAAGTCTTGCAACCTTGCAATATGCGAGTGTCAGGTTCAGCTTGGACTGAACAAAGTGTCAAAATGGGCAGATGAAAATGATTTTAAGCGAAACCCCTCAAAAGCTCCTGTGTACTTTTCTTTAGAAAGAGAGGCCTAATACAAGATCCTGATAATATGCTCCACGGACAACACATATCAATGTACAGTCAACATAAATTTTTAGATATTATACTCGACCCAAAACTGACCTTCATTTCTCACATCAAGTATATCAAAGCTAAGTGCCTGAAAACAATGAACATCCTGATAATACTATCGCACACAACATGGTCTATCGACAGGAAATGCCTCATGAACCTCTACAGTAGCCTTGTACGATCGCGGTTAGACTACGGTGCAGTAGTGTATCACTATGTTACCCCCAGTGCTCTCGAGATGCTGGACCCTTTGCATCATCTTGGTATCCACCTCGCCACCGGTGACTTCAGGACAAGTCCTATTCAAAGCCTCTATATCGAATAGAACGAATGGTCCCGTGATCTGCAACGTTCATAATCTACTTTTAATTATTTTCTGAAAGTACGTACTAACAAAGACCGCCCTTGTTATCCCACCATCAATTATGTGGCCTCTGCAACGCTCTCCCTTAACAAACCTGCAGCGAGACAGCCATTCTCACTATGTGTGAGGAGGCTGAGTGAAGAAATGGACGTCTCGCTTCTTGAAAATCGCCCAATGGCTCCTGCTAAGCCGTTACCACCGTAGTTGTGGTGCACCATTGACTGCGACACGTCATTTGTGGAGGTAATGAAGAATGCTCCAGAGGCCACATTCATATGCATTTTCTAGAATTACAATTTAAATACTTGTGTCCAGAATATTACACAGATGCGTCTAAATCGCATCGCGGAGTGTCATATGCGACCATATGGAGACCGATGTTCTTCACCCTCACACAAGCATCTTTACGGCAGATGCATATGCACTATGGTCTGTTGCGAAACACATCAAGCAGTTAAAACTACATAAGGCGCAGTGGCGTAGCCAGAAATTTTGTTCGGGGGGGGGGGGCTCAAGTTGCAGCGCGGCCTCCTCCTTATAGAAGTTGTCGAGGCATCAAATACATGAATAATAACTGCATTGCCATTGCCAATGCCATTGTATATTAAATGCTGCAAACGAATTATTGAACGCTACGCACTGTGAAGACAAGTAAAATATGTATTTTTTCCTAAAACAATATGTTCGCATGTCGCAAAAATTGTGGCAGAAATAGCTGATATCAATGCTTCCGCGTTTTTTTTTTGTCTATTTAATAAGTAAAGAACATATCACGCGAACTTTATAACTATATCAGTTCGAAACGAGCAAAGAAGTGCATGCAGCTTATATGAAAAACGTAAAGGCCATAAGATGAACAAGTTGAGGACAAATATTTTGATGAATCTTTGTCATTCAAAAACCTTGTTTACATTTTTGTACATATGCAAGGGCCAGTGAAAAACCTCAATGACGCTGTCCTTCGTTGGAATGGATTGCACAGAAGCAGCTGTTAGCGGTCGTATATTCTAATTGCACCGAAATTATAGTCGCAGCAGTGAGTACATATAAAAAGCAGGAGTTCTGCAAAATGTACATTAGAAATGCGAAGATAGAATGGAATATACAAATGCGAAGATAAAGGGCAAGAAAGTGTCGCTGGAAACCAAGTTCACCGCTTGTATACACAAAACCTCGCAACAAGATACTTAAATATACATATAAGTCTGCAATAAATCTACGTATCTAAGGAAACGTCACTGTATATAATGCGTCAAACAAGACAAACATGTTGCGCAGTCACAGATAGTAAGCTTCATGCATACGAGTATAAAGACAGACGATCCAGGAAGGAACAAAACTATGATATCAGAATTCGTGATATGCATTTGGGCCATGCTGCGGTCGCGACAGCACCATGTGGCTAGAATAATAGAAAAGAATGCAGAAATCAATACGAAAATGCGTATTTTAACTGCCTGCAAAGCGGCAACAGTTATTCTGCACGCAAAATAAAAGAAGGGTATTGCTTCGTTTCAAAAAATGAAGTAAAATCATCTAGCTAAACAGGAAAGAAAAGGACAAAAGAAAGCCACGGATGATGCTGCAAGTTGATTTATCCAACATCCGAGTGCGTTTTGGGGAAACGCCGCGTGTGCCGGGCTTTCAATGAGCAAGGTCGGTCAAAATTGGTTATTGATGTCCCGTAATTTTTGTATTCGCATGATAATTTTGATAACCATGCTGTTACCATAAACTGTGAAAGTTGCTGTGGTTTTAAAAGCTAATGAACAGTCATACGTTTTCATAATTATTATAATAATATTTATAATATTGATTATTTTATCATAATTATTATAATTATAGGAACGTGAAGGAACAGATATTTTTACATGCATTTATTTTTGCTGCTTCGCTATCTAAACGATAAACTTCACTCGGCGGGGAAGTTTAGCGAAGCGTTTAGTAACTTCGGACACGTTGATGGCGACGTCTCTGTGGGCGTATAGAAGCACCAGCATAACCATGCGTTCCTCAGACATTGTAGAGCGCAAGTGATTTTTTAGTAATCTCATGTTTGAAATTTTCTCTGCGCTGGCAGTGGCAGTGGAAGGGTGGCTAGAATCTGCAGAAGTTTGTACTTATGTACATTTAACCTGCAGTCTCAATGAGAGAGGGCATCTATTGCTGTGCTAAAACCCAAACACACTTATTCGATATCGTTTGCTGAGCACCACGCTCGACAAGATAGACAGCCGTGCCCTCACGGAAGCCAGAATTCTTGGTCACTGTTCCCAGCCGACGTCGGAACGAACTGCTTGAAAAGCGCTAAAGCGAAACTGAGACATCCACACAAATGTAGCAATTTGCTACAATGGAAACCCAACCGGGTTCCTCAAAAGAAAGCTTCGCAGTTGAATAAAAATGGTAGAGCGGCTGCCCCGGAAAGGCGGTGGTCCCGGGTTTGAGTCCCGGACCAGGACGAATTTTTCTTCAACTGCGAAGCTTTCTTTCGAGGACCCCGGTTGGGTTTCCATTGTAGCAAATTGCTACATTTGGGTGGATGTCTCAGTTTCACTTTAATTACTTCTCTCCACCTAGCGGATTTCCGCTGAACTATTACGTCATATACTTGCCTTCGTTTCGAGTTGTCGACAAATTCGACTTCGCCCTGCCATCTGCTAGCCGCCTGGTTAGCTCAGATGGTAGAGCGGCTGCCCCGGAAAGGCGGTGGTCCCGGGTTCGAGTTCCGGACCAGGACGAATTTTTCTTCAACTGCAAAGCTTTCTTTCGAGGAACCCGGTTGGGTTTCCATTGTAGCAAATTGCTACATTTGGGTGGATGTCTCAGTTTCGCTTTAATTACTTCTCTCCACCTAGCGGATTTCCGCTGAACTATTACGTCATTTAAACGCGCTAGTACGCTTTTTAAAAGAAACAGGACTTAGTGAAAAACTATAGAATGTGCGGACTGATACGTTTCTTTTTCTTTTCTTTTTAATCTTCTCTTGTTTTCTATTTTTTTCAGCCCTTACTCCATCCCCGTGTGCAGAGTAGCCAACCGGACACTTAACCTGGTTAACCTCTCTGCCTTTCACTGCTTATTTTCTTTCCTTCCTTCCTTTATTCATTCGATATCGTTGACATCTTTGTTTATGTACCTTGCACAAACAGTAAGCTGTTCGAGTCCATCAATATCCGTCGCTTTGTCAGCAAGTACGAAGAAGCAGTCTGCAGTGTTCACTTTTGCATCTAGGCTTTCTTTGATAATTTCACCACAAATTTCTATAATTTGGTTTTGCACGTCTGATTTAAATACGAGGCATTACTGGGGCAACTTTCCAAATGGTTTTTCAGATGTGTATCTCCACAATCAGCTCGCATGCGAAGAAGCGTTCTGGAAATAACAGTATTTTCAGCGGGGGCTTTACTTAAATCCATAGGACCAGTGTCCCTATCGCCACGGAGAGCAAGACCTTGCCGCCCGCAAGAAAGAACTATCTTAAATTAAATAGGCCGTTGAGTTTCTTCTGTTCTCTCTTATTTTACTTTGCCTGCCCTGGTCCAGCTTATCGATCACATTGTACGCGCTTCCTGAAAATGTTTGGAGAAAATTATCAGATGCCAGCTGGCAGTCACGGTGATATTTAATATTTTAGTGTGCGTGGAAGATTGCGAGCGCGTGCTTCCATTTCTGGAACGGCTTAGACACGCGCGTTCGAGTGCGTGCATGTTCGCCCAAGTTTATAAAAACATTAAACACAGAAAGTTCCAGAATTAAAAATCAGAAGCACGCCTTTGGAAATGTCAGTGCACTTTCGCGTCAAAAGTTTATGAGAACTTCATACCCATCAAGTTTCGGAATTTAAATCAATGCGCTCCGTAGATTCCGGGGCCGCTGCAAGATGCTGCGACGCGCCCGCTCGCTACCGAAAAGCCCTTGAAACTTTGTGCTCGGATGGGGCTCCTTACGTTATGCGACTCCAGGTGCATGGGCGTTGCCACAAAATCCAGCCTGAGTTCGCAATTTTCGCGCCAAAATGTCTTTTCGAGCGTCAAAAAGACATTGTAGACAAAATGCAGAATGATTCCCGGCGCCGGTGGTTGTTTTGGTCGACGGTGCACGACAGCACGAAAAAATTTCGGGGGGGGGCTGAAGCCCCATCAGCCCCCCCCCCCCTGGCTACGCGCCTGATAAGGCGGTAATATACACAGACTCATTAAGCATTGTTAAAACATTGATGTCATGCTGCAAACACAAAAATTCAATGATTGCAGAACTTTTCTCTTTCCTGTGTACTATTTATGCTTCTGGCCAAAATGTAACGGTATGCTGGGTGCCTGGGCACAGAGGTATTGAAGGTAACGGGCTAGCAGACCGAATGGCTACCTCCTTAGATACAAAATCTTGCAACATGTCCATAGCTGTTTCTGTTATATACGTAAAGCCATATTTGCGGAACAAACTCAGAACCTACTCGCCACATAAGTAGGACGCTGAAATCCTTAATAAGCTCCACGTGGTTAAGCCAGATTTAGGGTATTGGTCATCACTGACCAACTCAAGACGAAGTGATGTCCTACTTTGTAGGTTTAGAATAGGGCACACTTATGGTACACATGGTTTTTTTGTTGACTGGCGGTGAATCTCCAATGTGTAGTAGATGTGGGGACACCCTCAGTTTTCAGCATGTCCCCCTAGAATGTCGCGAAGCACAAGCTGAGAGGAAAAACTTCCCTTTAGTATATAGGCAGTGTATACCACTGCACCTGGCACTGTTTCTAGGCAGAGAACCGCTATTTAACATGAAATCCGTTTTAGCGTTCTTAAATGACGTCCATACGCTCAACGTATTCTTCCCAAGAAATTCGTAGCGCGGCCGCCTGCGAGAAGCCGCTGTTGCGATGTCAACCCCTGTTATAGCACATGCTTCCGCCCCATGTACTCAAGGGAACCGGTGAGGTTACAGTGCTATTCATTGTCAACAATCAATTTTTCATATTTAAATACATGTTATGTTATCATACCCTTATTACACATCTCATACTCATAGCATACCCCACTTCAGTCGCTATCATATTTTTAATTCGTGTATATTTTAAGGAATTTACAGCTCCGAGTTTTAGGCCTCTATACAGCCACATCACTTGAATCATTAGTCCATTGAGCACTCATCATTACTGCCATGGCGCTCTTTGGCCACACTTGGCCCTTGCGCCATCAAACACCACATATGATCATCATTACCGCAGCCAATATACCGTAGTCTTTAAAGCGAAGTTTTCTTCGCCTCTTTCTTCGACTTTCCCACTGCTGATCCTGTTGTCATTGTCTTGCACGCCGCTTCGGTAGGTGGTTCAGAATGTGCAAATACACCGCAGGCAGAGAGGCAACGCGACGCGTGACACTCGATAGGATCTTTCCACAGCATCGCCACAATGCACTCTCGGCTGCTATAATTGTCCGTGACTGCCCGAAAAAGCATGTATTTATTCACAGATACTGCTGTCTCGATATGCGAGACATAGCAGGAGCGGATACACCAGACAGTAGATCAAAGCAACATACAATAAATTTGAAACATAATTACAAAATGTGGTTAGAAAATTCTTTCAAAAAACGCATTAGGTTTTACAAGCTAGGTTATTCCAAATTTCAACAACGCTAAGAAAAAAAGAATGCTCAAAACAATTTACAAAAGACAGGAAAGGAACAATATTACGTGGGTGGGAATGGCGCATGGCATGCCCAGTGGAATGACTGAAGGAAATCGGTGCTTGAATGCAACTTTGGCCGTTTACAATCGTTTACAAGCAAAGTGATACGTTCAAGTGTGCGTCGATGAGCCAAGGGTTCTATCGATAATGCACATGCGTGAGATGAGGGAGAAATGTTGCGGTCATATCGGCAAAAAATGAAGCGTATTGGTTTCTTTTGTGTGGCTTCAAGCTTACTAATGTCAAGTGCAGTGCAGGGTGCCCATAGCACTGAGGCGTACTCTAGTAATGGTCTTAGAAGGGATTTGTAAGCTGTTAATTTGCAGTCCTTAGTAGAGTTTGTGAGGGTTTGCTTTAAGTATCCCAGTTTCCTAAGTGCGCTAGCGCAAGTTATTTCAATATGACGGTGCCATTTTAGGCTTTGAGTGAAGGTAACTCCGAGATATTTGAAGGTATTCAAAGAATTTAGATAGATAGTGTCCATTGCAACTATAACTGAAACTTGACGGCTGCTTTTTATTAGTGAAGGTCATTGGGACAGTTTTTCAGTAATTATTACTCATTTGCCACGGGTTGTTCCAACCACAAAAGGACGAAAATACATTGTTAAGAACCTCTTGATCTCGTCTGTTAGTTACTCTGGTATGGAGCACGCAGTCGTCAGCGTACAATCGCAGTTTCACTGGTGTGTCCCTAACGACCTGTGGGACATCATTAATGTAAATAATGAACAACAGGGGTCCAAGGACCGACACCGGAAGTGACTGTGGCCGGCGATAACTGTGCTTGATTGAAAGTAACATATTGAGACCTTAAATGTAGCCAATCAGCCATCCAGCCGAGTATTTTTTCATCGTTGATAATTTTACTGAGCCTAAACAGAAGTTTTCTGTGGCACACCATATCAAACGCTTTGCTGTAATCTATGAATATGGCATCAACCTGACATCGATTATTTAGAGCCGAAGCGCGAACAGGGAGTGCATTCAATGAGTTTAGTAGTTGTAGAAAAACTAGAGCGGAAACCATGTTGATTCTGCGACAATATGTTATTAGCAGTGAAATACTGAAGATCATGTTTATGAATTATGTTCTCTAAGATTTTGCAACTGGTACACGTTAATGAGGTAGGCCTGTAGTTGGTAATGAGTTGCTTATTACCCGATTTAAACACAGGAATTACGTTGGCAATTTTCCAAATGGCTGGCACAGTACATGTCACCAATGATTTACAAAAAATTAAGGTTAGAAATCGAGCGTTCCATTCTGCATAGCGCTTCAAAACTGTGTTTGGTATACTATCCGGTACAGCACCTTTAGTAGTGTCGATGTTCAAGAGAAGGTTGTAAATGCCGGTATAACTAATTTCAATTCATGGAAAAAAAGCAATTTTCTGATTAATACCAATGTCGGGGGTGGTACCATTGTCATGTCCAAGCACAGATTTGAAATAGCCATTAAACTTCTCCGAGATTGTCGAAAGGTCTGCACAGAACACATTATATTACGAAGGATGACGGGCAAGAGGTAGCAGGGTTGATGGCTTTCCAAAACTTGAGTGGATTATTTTTCATAAAAGAGGAGAATGTGGTATTAAAATAAAACTTTCCTACTTCAGTGGTTTTGGCTTTTAGTTCAGATTGAAGTAATTTATTTACGGACTCCCTGTCGTTGTGTGCATTCCGTCGTTTTCGCAGGCGCTTAATGCGACGTTTGAGCTGCATGATTAGTTTGGTATACCATGGGTGTGTAGCAGGTCCTTTTATACTCTTTTGAGGAACAAATTGCGATATGCACTCATTAACTGTATTACAAAATTGGTTAGTCAACATATCAACACTGTAGTGTTCTCTACAAGACATAAAATCAACAAAACATGATGCAAGTTTACCAAAAATAGAAGTGTCGTCAGCACGCTCAAAATTCAGGGCAGTTTTGAACATTGGTTGTACTGGCACACAAGCAACATTTAGATAAACAATAACAGCCTTATGGCCGGAAATTCTGTCGACAACACGGCACTGATATCCATTCTTTACCAATTCCTCATTGAAAAAAAAAAAGATCTAACACAGAATCTTCGCGTTTTTTGTCATCAGCCAGCTGCGAGAGATCAAAAGCTACTGACATGTCAATTACCGAATCAAAAATTATCCTATCACGGCCAGTTGATGATAACGAATACCAATCTATAGCGGGTGCATTGAAGTCAGAGGTCAGTACCAGTTTAGAACAGTTAAGCTTTTGTCTGACAATATAATCACTTCTAGCCGAAAAAATGTCAGGGGCGGAGTTTGGGGGACGGTAGATAGCACCGATAACAATAGCGAGACCATCAAGTTTTAGTTTACACTATATTGATTTAAAATTTGGAAGTTGAGGTAGTAAAGAGAATTCAATACCACTTTTAATAAAAAGTGCTACTCCGCCACCACTGACAGAAGGCCTGTGGCGGCGGATCTGCAGAAACTGCAGCACTTACCCTTGTACTCACCTGCAACAGTCCAGAGCGGAGGTAGAGAAAATGGTATAGAGAATGAAACGAGAGGAGGCAGAGAATTGGTAGAATCGACGCTGCCACGAAACGAGTGAATAACAGCTTTGTCACTCTTCGTACGCAGCTCGCATACAGGGGGAGGGGAAGAGGCCACGTAAGAAGGCAAGGAAACACTACAACTAGACATGGCAGCAGTTGCGTGGACAAGCCGGATCAATATATTGTCACGTAGTAGTGACGGTAAAGAAAACAGTCCTAAAACTGTGTATGACGAAACTGGTTGTTTATTGGGCGAACCTGTGCCCACAAAAGCAAGCTACACTCGAAGCACAACGAAAGCGGCGAACACAGTCGGCGGTCGTCGAAATCTGATCAGCGGCGAGACGCGTCGGCTTTTATACCTGAGTCATCGAAGGTTCCAGATTAATCCCTGATGCCCGCGTGTCTTCCAGAAAGTTCTAGACAATTCGCGTCGGTCACACAATCAGATAACATAAGCGTCGGTGAAAACAGGCAACGAAAAGAAGCATCGATAACGTTCTAGAAACTTCCGATACAGGCGCGTCCTGCGTCGAGCGATAACGTTTAACATTTGTTAGCCGGTGGAAAGCGGCCACCGGTAAAAGATAAACATGTATACGTGTCAATACCCTCCCCTTAAAAAGCATCGTCCCGATGCTACAAGCACGAAAGCGAAAACAAAACAATGCGTAATAAACAAAAAAAAACAATAACAAAGTAACAAAGTACCTAACGTCGTCAGCGGGCGCAGAAAGGTTTAAGACGCACCACATGGATGACTTCAGGTCGTGCCCGGCGCCGCTGTGATTGCGAAATGCCGCCTGGCACGACCTCATAGTCCAGTGCGCCAATACGTCGGATTATCTTATATGGTCCGAAATAGCGACGCAACAGTTTCTCGCTAAGTCCTCGTCGGCGTATCGGAGTCCAGACCCAAACACGGTCGTCGGGCTGGTACTCGACGTAGCGTCGTCGTAGATTGTAGTGTTGGCTGTCGGTCCTCTGCTGGTTCTTGATGCGCAGGCGGGCGAGCTGTCGACCTTCTTCGGCACGCTGCAAATAAGTGGCAACGTCGAGATTTTCTTCGTCAGCGACGTCTGGTAGCATGGCGTCAAGCGTCGTTGCCGGGTTCCTTCCGTAGACCAGGTTGAACGGCGCCATGTGCGTCGTTTCTTGTACAGCCGTGTTGTATGCGAAGGTCACGTACGGAAGAATGGCATCCCACGTCTTGTGTTCGACGTCGACGTACATTGCCAGCATGTCGGCGATGATCTTATTTAGCCGCTCGGTGAGCCATTCGTCTGCGGGTGGTACGCGGTGGTGCGGCGATGGCTTGTCTGGCTGTACCGCAGGATGGCTTGAGTTAGTTCTGCTGTAAAGGCCGTGCCTCTGTCGGTGATGAGAACTTCTGGGGCACCGTGACGCAGGAGGATGTTCTCAACGAAGAATCGGGCTACCTCGGCGGTACTGCCTTTGGGCAAGGCTTTTGTTTCGGCGTAGCGGGTGAGGTAGTCCGTAGCGACGACGATCCATTTATTCCCGGACGTCGACGTCGGAAAAGGCCCCAGTAAGTCCATCCCGATCTGCTGGAATGGTCGGCGAGGTGGCTTGATTGGCTGTAGAAGTCCGGCTGGCCTTGTCGGCGGTGTTTTGCGTCGCTGACAGTCTCGGCATGTCCTTACGTAATGGGCGACGTCGGTAGAGAGGCGAGGCCAGTAGTATTTTTCTTGTATCCTCGCGAGCGTGCGGGAAAAACCGAGGTGTCCAGCCGTTGGGTCGTCATGGAGAACTTGCAGAACCTCTGGACGCAATGCTGAGGGTACCACGAGGAGGTAGTTGGCTCGGAGGGGCGAGAAGTTCTTCTTTAGGAGAATGTCGTTTTGCAAGAAAAACGACGCCAATCCTCGCCTGAACACCTTCGGCATAATGACGGTCTTGCCTTCCAGGTAGTCTACAAGGCTCCTTAGTTCCGGGTCGGCTCGCTGTTGTTCGGCGAATTCGTCGGCACTGATGGGTCCCAAGAAAGTGTCGTCATCCTGGTCGTCCTGTGGCGGCGGTTCGACGGGGGCGCGAGACAAGCAGTCGGCGTCAGAGTGCTTTCGCCCGGACTTGTAAACTACGGTGATGTCGAATGCTTGAAGTCTAAGACTCCATCATGCGAGGCGACCTGAGGGATCCTTCAAGTTAGCTAGCCAACACAAGGCGTGGTGGTCGCTCACAACTTTAAAGGGCCTGCCATAGAGGTAGGGAAGAAAC
This sequence comes from Dermacentor silvarum, assembly GCF_013339745.2. Classification (NCBI taxonomy): domain Eukaryota; kingdom Metazoa; phylum Arthropoda; class Arachnida; order Ixodida; family Ixodidae; genus Dermacentor; species Dermacentor silvarum. The sequence goes on from NC_051164.1 coordinate 27,677,227, forward strand.
TTTGATGTAGCCCAGATGATAGCGAGGCACTCCTTTTCTGTTGTGGAATAATTTGCTTCCGCCTTTGATAGCGACCGGCTAGCGTAACTTACAACCCTTCCTAGTCCGTCAGTCCTCTGCACAAGAACGGCGCCGAGTCCTACGCTGCTTGCGTCGGTGTGGACTTCGGTATCGGCGTTTTCGTCGAAATTCGCAAGTATTGACGGCGATTGGAGGCGTCGCTTCAGTTCTTCAAATGCTTCGACTTACGGCGTCTCCCACTTGAACTCGACGTCGGCCTTCGTGAGGTACGTCAGTGGCTCGACGATCCGTGAAAAGTCCATGACGAAGCACCTGTAATAGGCGCACAGTCCAAGAAATCTACGCACTGATTTCTTGTCGGCCGGCGGAGGAAAGTTGGAGATGGCTGCAGTTTTCTGAGGGTCGAGGCGCACTCCAGACTTGTTGATGATGTGGCCCAAGAACAAGAGCTCCTCATATGCGAAGCGGCACTTTTCTGGCTTTAACGTGAGTCCGGAGGTTTCGATTGCTTGAAGAACTATTTCAAGGCGCCGCAGGTGTTCTTCGAAGCTTGAGGCAAACACAACGACGTCGTCCAAATAGACGAGGCAAGTCTGCCACTTCAAGCCTGCCAGTACTGTATCCATGACGTGTTGGAATGTCGCACGTGCCGACCAAAGACCAAATGGCATGACCTTGAACTCGAACAGTCCGTCTGGTGTTATAAAGGCAGTCTTCTCCCGGTCCCTCTCGTCGACTTCGATTTGCCAGTAGCCAGTTTTGAGGTCAATCGATGAAAAATACTTTGCGTTGTAGAGTCGATCCAAAGCGTCGTCAATCCGTGGGAGTGGGTATACGTCCTTCTTCGTGATCTTGTTGAGGCGACGATAATCGACGCAGAAACGTAGCGTTCCATCCTTCTTCTTCTCTAATACCACGGGGGACGCCCACGGACTCTTGGACGGCTGGATGATGTCGTCGCGTAGCATTTCGTGGACTTGTTGCCTTATGGCTTCGCGTTCGCGCGCTGAAACTCGGTACGGGCTCTGACGGAGTGGGCGGACATTTTCGTCGGTTATGATGCGGTGCTTGGCGACAGGGGTTTGTCGAACTTTTGACGACGACGAGAAGCAGTCCTTGTATTGCAGGAGCAGAGATTTTAGTTGTTCTTTCTTATGCTTGGGAAGGTTCTGATTGACGTCGAAAGTTGGTTCAGGTATTATAGTCGTCGTTGCAGGTGCACTGGACTCCGTGAAGGCAAAAGCACTGCTCGCTTGTACTATTTCGTCGATGTAGGCGACCGTGGTGCCTTTGTTAATGTGCTTGTATTCGGGGCTGAAGTTCGTGAGCATCACCCTTGCTTTCCCTGCCCGCAGCTCAGCTATGCCTCGAGCGACGCAAATTTCACGGTCGAGCAGTAAGTGATGATCGCCCTCGATGATGCCCTCCATGTCTGCAGGCACTTCGGTACCGACGGAAATCATTACGCTGGAGCGAGGCGGAACGGTGACTTGTTCTTCAAGCACATTCAAGGCATGGTAACTTATGCTTGTATCCAGTGGTATCGCGTTGTACGTTGAAAGCGTTATCGACTTGGACCTTAAGTCGATGACTGCACCGTGTTGGTTTAGAAAGTCCATGCCTAGGATGACATCCCTGGAGCAGTGCTGCAGGATTACGAAGCTCGCCGGGTAAGTGCGGTTGTTGACCGTGACTCGCGCTGTGCAGATTCCAGCCGGCGTTATTAGGTGGCCTCCCGCTTTCCGGATATCGGGTCCTTGCCAGGGCGTCTTCACCTTCTTTAACTTGGCGGCGAACGCGCCACTGAAGACGGAATAGTCGGCGCCAGTGTCGACAAGAGCGGTGACGTTATGACCATCGATGAGCACGTCTAAGTCGGTAGACCGTCGTCTAACATTACGGTTAAGTCGTGGCACCGGATCACGGCTGCGTCGGCTTGCTCCGCTGCTGTTACGTCGCGTCACCGATCTTCTTGCGGCGGCGAAGTGCTGTCAAGGCTGTTGCTAGGCGGCGTGCCGATATCTCGTTGCGATGATTCGCGAATCGTCGTCGGCGGCGGCAGAGGATCTTCGGCATTGCGTCGTACAGCAACCGCACCTCCATCGGTTGCTGCCTTTAGTTTCCCGGGTAAGGGCTGGAAGATCGGCCCCGGGTGGGACCGGTGCACTGACGGCGATGCGGCGAGATGTAGCGACCTGGTGACGGCGAGCGTGAGGGTCGTCGGGGTTGCCACTCGGCTCCGGCGAGGTAGTCGGCGATGTCGCGCGGTCGTTCACCCCGCACTGGACGCGGCGCGTTGACGGCGAACCCTCGTAGGCCCATCTCGCGGTATGGGCATCGGCGGTAGACATGGCCGGCTTCCCCGCAGTGATAGCAGAGTGGGCGGTGGTCGGGGGTGCGCCGAATGTCCGTCTTTCTTTGGTAACTGCGCTGGGCGACGGGCGGGCGTGCTGGCGGCGGCGGCGGTGGACGACGGAACTGCGGCGTTACGGGGCCCTGGCACGAGCGCGGAGGGGGGCCTTGACGACGGTTGACGGCGGCGTTGGTCATCGCTTCCGGCTCGGGTTGCGGCGATTCGGGAAGTCTTCGATTCGGGAAGTTCGGGAACTCAAGCTCATGAAGCAACAAAAGTGTTGGTTCCTGGTACCATGAGCTGTAAATTATGAGATATTATAAATGCCTACCGATCTGCAAAGTAGTCAAAGAAAAAATGTATTCGCTTGAACTTTTTATACGCTTTGCTATCACCCGACCCTGCGTGAAGAATTCATTCGTCAGCCACATTATATACCCTGGCCGTGTTGACCATCGCTTTAAACTAGGTGTCGAGCCATGTCATACTAAAACCTTTCTTTGATCTTTTTTTACCTCGAACTCCACAAGACTGGAATGGCCTTCTTTTCGACATTGTTACCATTTATGCTGACACCCGATTTTAATCGGCCTTAGCTAACACTGTATAATTAAGAGTTACAATGCCTTGCCATGCTTTGTTATATTACTTCACACTATGTTTATTGTCTACACACTCCTTCTGTAGTGGTTCGGCCCTGAGGGTAAATAAATAAATAATAAATCTGGCCACATTGGCCACGTCAACCATTTTACTGACGGCGTAGTTGCCAGGCGGGTTTAAATTTCAAGGTTTGTCCTTCGTCGCTGTGCGCCTCTTCAAGATGAAATTGCGGCTATCGCCTTCCTCATCTATTGTTTATTGAATTGCGTATTTCAGTACCGTGCATCTATACCGTTATGCCAGTGGTTTTTCGCGCCCTGGGATGCTCGTCTGCACGGCGAGACCCGTACTGCGTTAGAGACGAAACATCCCCTGAATTTTTTTTTCGCGGTGACGTGCACTTTCACACTGAGTTGATTTCCCTGAAAAATTATTCGCTGTCGAGTTCACGCGTCGAACCTCTAAACGAACCTTTTCTTGCGCTACAACCCCCAATATTTCTTGCTTCCTCAAGGAAACACATCGCGTGTGAAAAATTGAAGATGTGGTAAGAGTCCTCTTTCTCGAACCTGATCGTAAAATTCAATGCACGCAAGTAATGGAATTGTGGAGGCTCTATTCGCGTACGATTCCGGCTTCGTGTGTGCACACTCAAATCAAGCAAGTCTAGTTGCACATGCATATTCTGCGAAACAAGAGATATTATTTGTGCTCTACTTTTGTGCCTTAGGTGTTTGACTTCAGTGTTCAGAGGCGCTCTGGCTACAAGCACAGTGTAATAATATCCGGCAAGCACAAAGCTACGTCATTGCAATAACCCTACCCTGCAAGGACATCGCTTTATACACTAGCATGGCGTCTTCATACCAGATCCGAAAACAAAAAAGCACAATTACGCTGAATAAATAAGAAAGTATGGAAAACGAACGCGCATGTAATCCAACAGCACGCGGGCCTTCCGTGTCTCTTCCGTTAGAACGTGCGGGCCTTCCGTGTCTCTGCTGCTGTTGTGCCTCTGTGAAGAAGTGCACCAGCAAGTATTTTCACCGGCGTCAAAACCAAGATTCCATTTTGTTATCCCATTCCGTAAAATCTTCAATGAACTTGGCTAAGCTGTCTTTCATTTTGAGTGAATAAATGACAGAAATAAATGCTCAATCTTCACGCAAACATGAAGGTGTCAGATCACTTTTCCTGAACATCGCGCTGTCTTATGAGAAGCATTTCATTTTTACTATCCCTGGAACAAGTTTAGTGCGAAGTTTTTATAGCAGACACAAGTTTTTATTCCAATCGCAGAAGGTATTTTAACTGCTAAAATGCTGTGCTGACTAAATGGAAGTGTGCTGTTATAACAGAGCAGTCCTCAGCATAAAGCAGTCACGGTAGTAAGGTAGAGATATATTTTATAAAATATACCCAACGGAATATAGCATTCCCCTCGAACCCAAAATTTATTGATGCCAACGTGATAAAAATAATAAAGAAATATAGCTTTTCTTCTCACTTTTTGTGTCGGAGGAGGGAGGACTGTTGAACTATTTCGTAGTAAAGACACGAGAGACTTCTTCTTTCTTCTTCTTTCTAGGGATTTACCTGCCAAAACCAGTTCTGATTGTGAGGCACGCCGTAGTGAAGGGCTCCGGATTAATTATGACCACCTGGGATTTTTTAACATGCACTGCAACGCAAGCACACTGGCGTTTTTGCATTTCACCTCCATCGAAATGCGGCCGCCGCGGCGGGGGTTCAATCCCGCGATCTCGTGCTCAGCAGCGAAACGCCTTAGCTGACTGAGCCACGCCGGCGGGTACACGACAGACGGATATGTAAATGAAATGCTTTTGTGTGACCTGCTAGGCAGCACCCGGACCAACTTCATCAGTGGCAGTCACTGATGAAGTTGGACCGGGCGTCCTAAGTTTAGGATATGAATTCCATTTTTATTCGCTCACTTTTTCAGAACCACTTCCGAAAAGAACAGCCTAGGTTGTTGCTGGCTTTGCCACGTATCAACTGTTCACTTATAGCAGTGACCGAAAGAGGGAGTACACCACTTAACAAGGGTTAAAGAATCCGCGATGCCGCTTTTTTTTTTTTTTTTTGCTGCACCTTCAATAAGATGTGGGATGGTTTTTTGTGACAAGCCCATAGATGGTGCTTGACATTTTGAAGGTTCCTAATAAGGCTAAAAACCTCAGGTAAGCTGAGTCCTTTACAAGTTTGTTTTGATAAGAAACTTAAGTGGTTCTATAGGAGCGCTAGTCCGTCATGTATATGCTAGAGCTCTTTTTTCATTATGCCTCATCATTTCAACGCATGATTCTTAGAAAAAGCTGTACATATAATGATAAGGCCTTAAAACGTTCGCATACCTTCTAGCAGAGTGAAAAAAATTCACAGGCCTGCGCGGCACACGCGGCACGCACAGCAGTGTCTTCGCGACAGAGTCTCTTGCCTCGTTTTGATGAGAACGATCCGAACTGTTTGCCCGGCGTCGACGGCGAGCTGCGGCTTATAATGCTCTCAGCAAAGAAGTCTGCTGAGCCCGATGATGCCTGGTTGTAGCCGCGCATATAGCTCTACGATTCGCTTCTTCAGCAGCGGTTCGCACCTTGCGAGGAGACGCCATAACATGTACCGAAGAGGTATCCAGAATGCGTGGCGCGCATCTCATATCGGAATCCCATTGATTGCGCGCCTCTTCGTCTGCGCGTGCGCACGCTGCGTTTGAAGGCACTTTAACTAGATGGCGCCACCATACTGGCAGAAGCTGGGAATCGCGTTTTTTTTTTTTTTTATTGTACGCCTCGTCTTAATCGCATCTCGTCGTCTGCGCCTGCGCACGCTGCGTTTGCCGTCACGTTACCTAGATGGCGCCACCATACTGGCGGAGGCTTGGGTGGTTTGTGCCGGGGCGCCTGCCTAGGGAGCGTTTATACGGTGTAGTGAAGCGGAATGCCCGGCGCTGCAGCCACATCACCAGCCATCCGGGAAGCGCGAGCTCGAGATTGCCTGAGCTGCTCTGGTTGAGACAAGCTGCGAACGCTTCCTGCTGCGCTCTAGACTGCTGCTCTCAAGACACCCGCGCCCGCTGCCCGGTAGCGAGCGCTTGCGTGGCTCCGTGGTAGAGTATCTGGCCTCCACGCAGCGGGCGCGGGGTCGATCCCGGCGCGAAACGGATACTTCGCATTTCCGGCGATAGCGGTTACGGTCCCCAACGGCGGCGGCGGAGGCGGCGGACACCATCGCAAATTGAAACGGCTATTGGAATGAGCCCATACCAGCTTACGCTCTAAAAAAAATCTCGGATGTTTCAACCTATCCTTTGCCTTTATTTGTTGCTTATACACGCCCCTTGCCGCTAAGCACAGAGACCTATTCAACAAACTATTGATATTAGTTTGGATATCCCCTCCATCATGCATGCTTTTCCTAATCATTAAACATATGTAATGCTATATGTCTAAATGTTACCATATGAAAATATGTCTGAATTAAATGTTAATGTATGGCCATCTGTAGTAATTAACGGCAAACCTTGTATGGTTCACACTTATCCTTCCATGTCGTCTGATTCCTCACTTTAGTTACTTTACTTTTTGTCATTCTTCACATACTGAATGCTTATAATAAACTAAGAATCTATTAATTCCCGTAAATTATGCAATAAAACGCTTAGGTACTTTTCAAAGTACTATGAACTAGCCAACCTATTTCGTCGCCTTGCAGTTTTTCGTCATGCATCCCGTAGTTGGCATACAAAAAATTTGCCAAAGCGGGTCGTAATGAGCAACGCCAGAAAAAGCTGTTGGTATGCACTGTTGCAACCGTCGTTGTTGCAACAGTGCAACAGTGCAAGGAAAACAGATGCCGCAAGCCGAATACGTGGAACAGGCATGAATAAATTATTCATGTTTCCGTTACTTAGAATAAAAATTTTCCCGATCCCTCCCGACGTTTTCTCTCCGCATGAATTTGTAAGCATTCGAATTCCACAGCATAGGTATTAGGTGCAAAAAAAAAAGAAATAAGGGAAGTGATTCAACCGACAATGTCCTCCTGATTCGAATACGGAGCGTTGTATAAAGAGCGTCAGACCGGTTTAATTTTTTTACTGCACAACTTTCGCTATCGGCCACACAATATGAGGTATAACGACTGTTAAACCAATTCTTTGGTTTAACATTGTTAAAGAAGTTAAAACTGTTAAAACTGATAAACCAATTGATGGTTTAAAAATGTTAAACCAATTCTTTGGTTTTAGGTATCAAAACTTTGCATTGACTATGAGGAACGCTATAGGGACCATGACAAAGAAATTTACAGAAGAATAAAATTGGTTGGAGTGCATTGCTAAATCCTGAATGGGAGCTTACCACTGTCGTTAAAAAGAAACATGTACAATCATTGCATTCTACCCGTGCTAACATATGGGGCAGAAACTTGGAGGCTAACAGAGAAGCTCGAGGACAAGTTAAGGACCACCCAAAAAGTGATGGAACGAAAAATGTTCGGCCTAACGTTAAGAGACAGGAAGAGAGCGGTGTGGATCACAGAACACAAGGGAACAGCCGATATTCTAGTTGAAATTAAGCGGAAGAAATGGAGCTGGGTAGGCCATGTAATGCGTAGGATGAATAACCGGTGGACCATTATGGTTACAGAATGGATACCAAGAGAGGGGAAGCGCAGTCGAGGACGGCAGAAAACTAGGTGGGGTGATGAAGTTAGGAAATTCGCAGGCGCAAGTTGGAATCAGACAGGGGTAATAGGAGATCACCGGACGCCTTCGTCCTGTAAGGGACATAAATATAGGCTGCTGCTGCTGCTGCTGCTGATGATGATGATATGGATAGAAAAGCATCCTTAGCATAATGGTTTCGTTATCGGGCATCTACGCTGCAGATCCTCTGTTCGAATGCGGTTGCGAGACACTTTTACCTAGCTCATCGATATATATATATATATATATATATATATATATATATGTGTGTGTGTGTGTGTGTGTGTGTGTGTGTGTGTGTGTGTACGAGAAGAAAGGGAACCGTGCGACCCGATTTTTATTAATCATATCATAAGAACCCAACAGACAATGACACCAAGGGCAACATAGCCGAAATTGCTTCTGCGCACAAGTTCAATTAACGAATTGATAAATTATTGAAAACAAAAATGGATGACAAAATCCAGCTTTCCTGTCACTAATTTATCAGTTCTTTAATTGAATTAGTAACTAGAAGTAATTTCCCCATGTTGTCCTTGGTGTCATTGTTTGCTGGCTTCTTATGATATGAAATATATATATATATATATATATATATATATATATATATATATATATATATATATATATATATATATATCAATGATGATTCAATATCAAGAGCGGATTCAAAGAAACGAGATAAATCCAGGGACGCGTCCACATCCACATCACAAAGCCAACACCGGCACAGACACCTCGACATGAACGGCATGAAGCAGCTGCAAACAAGCAGGGGCGGAATCACGGTCAACCATCGACATGCTGGAGAAGAGCGAGAGGAAAGCGGTCACGAAGGGCTCTGGTATGAATCCGCCAAAGGTGAGCTGGGCTGAGCGGCTTTCCAACTCTTCTCCCTTACCTTCTCTCACTGCCACCAATTTTTCACCCCTTACAACATACACACGCAGTACTCATACAGGGCAGATGCCTCTCACAAATAACTTCACTACCAACGCCCAGGTGCAGGAAATGATTAACGACATAGCCCGAACGCTTAGGCAAGAGTCGAACATTAGTCAACGGAATGGCAATCACTCTTTGACAGGAATTATGCCAGTTAAAACACGAGTTTCAACAAGATAGAGAGCGCCTGAGAAACGAAATGCAACAGGACAGACAGGAACTCAAGGAGAGTTTCACGCAAGATAGGCAGGACATAAAGGAAGAAATCAAAACCACCCTGTCACAGATGTTCATTGAGCTAACCCAAGAGTTTAGACAACAAATTCGCGATGTAGTTACTCAAACGATCGTCCACAACGCCACCCCCAACCGCACCCGTGTTAGTCCGCTCGAGGCAAGAGACGATATCCGGGCACATCCATGCACACGCCCTTCATCTCAGGCCAGTTTAGAATCAAACATGTCGCGCAGAAATGTAGCGCATGCACAACCCATCAAAATTTGGCAATGGGACTGCCGAAGTTTCCACCGGAAACTGGGCAATCTAACGCAGTTCATACACGCACAGACACACACACCAGGGGTGCTATGCAGGATGCGCAGAGTTTCTCGTTCGCACGAGTTTTACCCAAGTTTGCTCGACGGCAGTCAGTGAACGGAGATAGCATGGAACGTGCAATAACAGCAGGCAAAAATAAATGTCGAGATAAAGTCCCGTATGACATCAGGAGCACACCCTGCGCGGCACAGTGCTTCCGCGCTTCAAGCACAGAAGACTGCGGAACAAAACGCGCCAGCGCCGCGTGTTGTTATCAACATATTATCGCAATTTAGCAATACCGTCACGGTCCCCCTGTCTATCTGCAGACTTGCCGTGAGCCGCTTGCCACGCCTTTCTCGGGCGCGCCAAGGGCGTGCCTCCTCTTTCGGGCATTATCTTTCTATCCTCCGTCGAATGCGAACAGGGTACATGCGGCGCATTCTTGCACCTACACTTTCCCTCAATCGAATACTTTGAAATACAACAAATAAAATCACAAACATTTTATTTCTTAAAGTATGGGTTTTTCGTTTTGAATGCTATAAATTTGTAATGACAAACGGACATCGAGTGAATTATTAAATTTTGCACTTTTTTGCCGCGAGTGGCGACAGTGAGGCGAAAGCTTACAAGCGGATACATTCTAGAGGGTCGCACGCACGAGGGAGTGCATACGGTGAGCAGTCGCGAGAGGCGCTGCAGTGCTATTCTCGATAGAGTCGATGCGATAATAACGCATAAAGTCAGTCATGACAATGATCTGTCCATTCTCTGTTAATGGCAACACAGCGCTGGGGCATGGCTGTTCACCGCAGGTTCTTTCACTGAGGCGGCTATTAAGGCCACCGCTTTACCAACTGAAACGACACTCTAGCCATAGAGGCGGGAGCAACGGCTGTCACTGCAAAATTACTGTGCGGTATCCTAGGGTCCGTAGTGACGCACAGTGAAAATGCACTAGTTTATCTGCGTGCGCGAAGTCTCCGCGATGCATTGCGAAGAAGAGCGTGCTGTTCAGCGACACAATTCATCGCTTGTCACCGCTTGCCATGTGAAGGTGCCTCCGTGCGCATGTACTACGCAGAATATGAGTGTGTTGTTCACTCCAATGTGCTTGCCGATTGCCTCTGCTGTTGAACTAACAGCGATCGCAGATGGATATCCTAACAACAGTGCAGCAATCGCATTTTGGCGGTTGAGGGCTCTTGTGTGCAGTTAGGAAATTATACTTCCAACGCCGGCAGGTGTTGCAATTGTTTAGTGTGCCGTGCTTGTGATGAAATGCCATCGCATTGGGTGTGTTTGCGCTGACCGCTGATCTTGTTTGCGACACTGCGGCTCCAATACATCACTGATGACAGAGCAACCAACCATCTCCAATGACAGCTGCGATACGTTGTCGTTGGAAAACACTACGCACTGCTCAGGATCGTCGTCGACCACGACGCATCGACGCCTTGCAAGCAGCTACAGTGACGCGCCGATAATTATTGGCTGTGCGCCACGTCACCACAATGCAGGCAATGAACCGTGTTGTGGGGCCATCACAGCCCAAGAAGGTATATGCATAAGCCAGCGAAAGTAGACGCTTTCTTTTTTTTTTTTATAGTGGTGCTCAGTACATCACCGATGACCGTGCATTTTGCGTGTTTTATTTCGCCGATCAAAATTGTTAGTGCCTCTCAGTTCCGCACCACATCGCTGTTGCGAAAAAATAAGTTGGGCGTGGCCCAGCCGTGGTGGGCGCGCACAAGAGTTACATGCCTCGGGCGGGGCGTGACCTATGGTTTTGATTGACAGGCGAACTCGTGCCAAACTCGTACATCGCGAAACCCCCGTCGAGTTGAACTCGTGAATATGGCGGCGGTAGCAGCAGCCGGTGTCATCGCATCCAGGGGAAGTAAGCGTCAATATGATTGTCTGACCTCGTTCACCTACATGACCGACGTACAGTTTCAGCGTCATTTTTGCCTTTCCAAAACGTCAGTGCGCTGGCTGTGTGACGATTTAGGCGAAGGCCCTCGTCTGCGGAGACAGCGTGGCGGGCAAATTATGCTTTCCGAGCACAGGCTACGGAGGAAAAGTTCGTGCGATCACTTCGGATCTCTCCTGTTTCAAGCGCTGCTCGTCCACCACGCCCCAGCCTCAGGCCAGGTCCGGCGACGTCATCGGAGTACTGGGGCACCTGCGAGCACCTGGCGTTCAACCCGGACCAACCAACCTGCGCAGGCAAAGTGGTCACATTATATTGGAAGACTCAGAATAGACGCTGGGCTGCCTTCCGGTGAAACAGGTGCCGAAAGCAATTTTCGCCGTTACAGAGTACCGCTGCACTGCACGGTCAGAAAGGCAAAGGAAGTTTCTTCGCCAACACGGACTGCCTCGGCCGTCCGAACGACCACCTCTCCAGGCGGCAAATGATTTGGCTCACGTACTGCGTGAGCAAAAGCATAGGCATATGGCTGTTGAAGGATATGACCGGCGACTTGTTTCCTCTATAAGGCCACGCCATCGCCGACTGGAGGAACTACACCCGTAAGGTCGCGAGGAACGAGCTACTGGCGCGACCTCCACTCAGTGGCCCCGGGTAGAAAGCGCAAATTTACGAGTGCCTTCTTCGCGGCGAGCAAAAGTACAATCGAAGCCGCCTAATGACGGGCGACAATTTTCCGCCAAGCCACCAAAATTACGGCGGTGTTAAAGATTGTGGCCCATGGGTCTTCGGCATGTTCTGTGCGACCACAGGGGTACTACGGCATTTCAAGGTTGACCGACGAAAGCCGGTGATGCTAGGCACCATTATCGCAGCCAATGTTCAACCGGGGACCATTATTCATAGTGACGAATTGGCCGCATACAAATGTATCCCAAATTTACTGGATGCTAACGGGGCTATGCCTCAATCTGCATTTGGAGACAGTCAACCACAGCGGGAACTTTGTCGTCCCCATCACGGCTGTACACACACAAAAAAGTAGAAAGTGTAGCGAAGCATTGGAACTGTGAACTGGGTCGTCCGCTCCAGCGCCTTCTAGTGGGTCGTCTTCTGCGGCTCTCGAGCGCCGCTCGTGCTGAGAGTCCGTGCTGCGCTTTTTGGACTGTCACCCTTGCGCTGCTTCAAGTGCCGTCCAATAACCAAACTTATAAATGTTAATGTCAAAAAGTGATGTGCCACCTCGTCAGCGATGGGTACAGGGTAACTGCACCGATGCTGGAGTCCCACCTGGGATGGTTGTGGTGGCCCTCAACGGCCACGTGCGCTGCAAAGACACTTTTTTGCGTTTGTTCGAAGGCACGGATCGCTCGCGCTACCCAGTATAAAGACTCTTTCCTGCGATTGTTAGAAGCCATCGCTCGACGCTTGCCAGTATGAAGGTGCATCGAAAGATAAAACAAAATAAGTCGTAGTTTTCTGACCCTTGTATGAGTTCTTTTCTGCATTCTTGAGTGCTTACACGGTAAGCGTGCGGCAAATCACTTATGCGCTAGCCGACGCTCACTTCGTCTCGCAGCTGGGGCAGCTGGGGTGCCTCGATGCGCGCCCGCGCATCGAGGCAATCTACTCGCAGCCTTTCTTTAGCGCGAGCAACGAGCCATCTGTTAAAAGCCCAGTGTGAAAACCAGGCGCACACCCATTTGTGATCGAAAATGAGAGCGCAAGCACGTAGCGAGCCACACTAATCTAATCCAGAGGAAAGAGAAGGAGCAACGAGTGATCTGTTGAAAGCCCAGTGAGAAAACCAAGCGCACACGAATCGGTGCTCGAAAATGCTAGCGCAAGTACGTAGCGAGCCGCGCCAATCGAGTCCAGAGGAAAAGAAAGAGGGCGAGTGTCCCCTCGTGGTATAACGCGAAAGGTAATAAATTACAAGTTAGTCTAATACACATTCAGTGTACATCTTGTAATCTTTAAATTGCTTACAACCCACCTTAATGGGACGAATATTAATGTACTAAATGCATTTATTTTATAACTTGCTTGTACCTGTAATGCACTCGGTGGAACGACAAACAAGTCAAAGAAGGCACGACTATGCACCGACCGTATGATCACGTGAGCTCCAGTTTGTCGACCGCCCATACGGCAACACCCAAGGGATGATAGCCACCCAGAGTGAATCTAGATAAACCTATGAAACTGGAGGCGTGCCGACGGACAAAGTTTCTCTTGTTACCATTATTTCTTTCATCTTGTGGCGTCGCCAGAGCTCGTGAAGATCCCCAGTTTCGCTGAACTCGGCGCATCCTGCATAGCACCCCAGACATATTGGCACTACAGGAAACATAAATTGAACGTAAACTGACTGGATACAATACTTTTGCGTACAAAGAACACCACATTGGTCTGATTAAAACAGCAACATTAATGTAAAAGAGGTTAACCGCAATCGACCACACCCTCAGCTCCGAACGCATACCGCACGTACTCATCGAAATCATTCCCGTAGACAGGAAAGAGCCTAGCTTCTTTGTCCTCAACATCTATAGTGCCCCTAAAGAGCGGGCAGACTGTTTCGACGGGCTCTTAAAACCCGCACTAAAGGAAGCAAAGCAACGGTTACTTATCGTAGGGGACTTTAACGCAGCACACCCAACGTGGGGTTACAAGACCACTAATCAAAAGGGCCAACGGCTAGCACTGACGATAGCACAACTAGTCTTGACCATACTTACAGACGCAGCCCACCCAACGAGAATAGGCAACAGTATCAGTCGAGACACCTGTCCCAACCTTACGCTGATCAAAGACATCAGGTACCAGGGATGGCACAACCTCGATGAGACCATCGGTAGTGACCACAATATAATAGAAACGCATCTAATAACATCGCGAACAAAAATTAAAGAACGTAAAATACGAATGACAGATTGGGACAAGTTCTGACAGTGGCGCGAGCAAGAAAGCACCAACGAAACGTACGAAGGCAGCTTGAAACCAGAAACTCTGCAGGAATGGATCCGACAAAGTCAAACAGACTTCCGTGTGACAACGAAAATCATTGACACGTCACCAGAACACCCCGTTGTCGACAGGCCTTTCGGAGGCTCGCCATTGCCTGCAAAAAAGGTGGAAAAAGGAAAAGCACAATCGCAAGCTCCAGCACCGAATATCCGCCTTAACAGCCCAGGCGGAATCTCACGCAACCGAACTAACGCGAAAGAATTGGAAGAACTTGTGCAATCGAATGCAGGGTACCTTGGGCACCGCCAAAACGTGGGTACTGCTTAGAAATCTCATCGACCCCAATCAAATCAATGCAACGAGCAGCAAAACCCTTCAAAAATTTTGAGAGACACCTGGGAATGATGCGGCCATAATCCAATAGCTAAAAGACGCTTGCATAGGTACAGGCCCCAAGCCAACTTAGATAGATCATCCGCATGCGGAGCCTTCGGAATTAGACATAGCCATCACACTACATGAAGTTAGAGCGGCACTGCATCGAATAGTACGCAACACCGCCCCGGGAGCAGACGGAATACAGTACCGGCTTTTAAAAAACCTCGACGACAGATCGATAAAAGAATTTACACATTATTTTCAGTACCACTGGCTAGAGGGCACGCTGCCGCAAGAATGGCGGCACGCCGATATTACAATGATGCCAAAACCAGGCAAGCAGCCCTCTCTAAACCAACTGAGACCCATTTCGCTCACATCATCCATAGGAAAGTTATTTGAAAACGTCGTCCTGGCAAGGCTTCAGCCGTACCTAGAAGAGCAAGCCTTATTAACGCACACAATGTTTGGTTTTCTACCGGGGCTATCCACTCAAGAGGTACTACTGCAAATTAAGGAAGAGATAATTGTCCATATCAGCACCCAACGAAGCAAAGCCATCCTTGCGTTAGACCTGAAAGTCGCGTTTCATAACGTAGCTCACGACCTCATATTCACCAATCTAGCGGCAAGAAAGGTGGTCGACGACTATACAATTACGTCCGGGTGTTGGTACTGCGACTATAGGTATAGAAAATATACGTTCGGACTCCACCCCTCTCGCGGGAAAAGGCACACCACAAGGGTCTGTGCTTTCCCCCGTGCTATTTAACATAGCTATGAGCAGACTACCTGCACTACAAGATGCAATACCGGGAATTAGGCATGCGCTCTATGCTGATGATATCACCATCTGGGCCACCAGTGGCTCAGATGGTGAAATACAGGACGCACTGCTAGCAGCAGCGGATGTCACCCAGAAATATGCACAAGCAGGGGGCCTTACGTGCGCAGCTCAAAAGTCAGAACTGCTTATAGTAAAAAAACTCTAAAGGAAACATCACCTACCGCCTAACATCACGGTGACTATCGAGGGTGAACCTGTAAATAAGGTTAACATATTACGCTTGCTAGGACTCCACGTTCAAGCCAATGCAAAAGCGACATATACCCTGACGATACTGAAGAAACAAATGAATCAGGTAGTGCACATAATCCGGCGGGTCACGAACCGCTGCCACGGCCTAAAGGTATCCGACGTCATGTGCATCATACACACTTTAATCGTAAGCCGCATTACATATCACGCACCTTACCACCGACTCTCCCAAAAACAAACAAACCAGCTAGACACCCTCCTACGAACAGCGGTGAAGATGGCGACAGGCCTTCCTATCTACACCTCAACGGCCAGACTATTACAGCTTGGTTTGCATAACACCATGGCTGAATTATTCTAAGCCCAGAAAATCGGTCAGATCGAACGACTGAAACGTACATCGTCAGGAAGGCACGTA
This sequence comes from Dermacentor silvarum, assembly GCF_013339745.2. Classification (NCBI taxonomy): domain Eukaryota; kingdom Metazoa; phylum Arthropoda; class Arachnida; order Ixodida; family Ixodidae; genus Dermacentor; species Dermacentor silvarum. Next base: position 27,693,154 of record NC_051164.1, read on the forward strand.
CTCAGACAATTACGTTACCCAACATGAGAGTTTGCCCCACGAGAGCCCCTGTCGATTGCAACAAACATCAAAGAAAAGATTACAGGGTCCCCTATACCTCGGAATATGCACCCCGAACACCATAAATGCAGGTGCGCTGCACGTGCAATGGCACTGCACCGAGCATACGGCAACGACCTCGACACCTTCTATACAGACGCCGCGTGCTACCCCGATATTACAGCCAAAGTGGTAGCAGTGGCCGACTGGAGGGGCGAAGCAGTATTATCAGCCACAATACGCACTGACAACTGCACGGAAGCGGAAGAATGTGTCATAGGCCTCGCCATCAGCGCTCAACCCCCAGATAAGATCATATATATTGTTACGGGGAGTATTTAATTAACCGTGAACGGCTAGGGCTTGCCTAGTCAAGACTGTACAGAGCGCACAGGTTCCAGCAGGTTTTCAGTCCGACAAGAGAGCCTCTGACCCAGCCCCACTACAATGTCTTTGTCTTTGCCATTGCTCGTGACATTATCCCCGGCCGATGAAGCACCGTCCCGGTGCTTGTTGTGATCAAAATGGATTATCACAGTTGTAAAGTTTGAGGCGGGAAGCATGTACGATGTCAGTTCGCGGTGGGGCAGTCAGTTCGCGGTGATGGATGCCATGGGAGATATCTCATAGGTGACAGGAGTCACCTGGCGCAGCACGCGGTAGGACCCGACGTACCGCGACATGAACTTTTCACACAGGCCGACGCGACGAGATGGGAGCCAGAGAAAGACGAGAGAGCCCGGTGGAAAATCAGTATCCCGGTGTCGACGATCGTAGATGGCCTTTTGTGCGGTCTGCGATGACGTGAGCCGAGCGCGGGCTACTGTGCGCGCGACGAGCGCACGCGTGATGGCATCTTGCGCATAGGAAGTCGTGGACGTGGAGGCCGGATCAGAAGGGAGCAAGGTGTCAAAGGGTAGTAAGGGATGGCGTCCAAAGAGAAGATAGAGGGGTGAGTAGCCGGCAGTTTCATGACGCGATGAGTTGTATGCAAATGTGACGAATGGGAGCGCAACGTCACAATCATGGTGGTCGTTCTTAAAGATTCCCAGCAAGCATGTCGAAACTACGCACAAGGACGGGTTTCACTGATCGCTCATAAAATGCTACACAAGAAGCAATATATTCCACTATTTAACCTAGTCTGGACACCTGGGCATGCGTCTCTCCCCGGCAATAAGCGCGTTCATGCGACAGCCCGTGGCCTAACCCTCCAGGCACCGGTGGAAGGCCAGTGCAACCCAGACAAGGTGGAAACGATACCGCTCACATACACGCGTATACTACAACACCAGAGACTATCCCGTAGAACATTCCCTCCACCACACGTGAATCTAAACCGTGCAGATGCAGTCGCTTGGCGCCAGCTCCAAACTAATACGTTCCCCAGCCTTGCTATACGCCAGACTTTTTACCCTAGCCAGTACCCCAACAAATGTCCTTTATATGGTGGACACCCAAACATCTACCATTCTACGTAGGAATGCTCCAAAGCACCCGGCTTAACTAGAATACCCAACGCCTCCCCATCCCAGTAGGAAGCCCCTCTTTCCAGCACAGCCTTCGACCACCAGCGATACCTGATCGGCCGCGCCAGTCGGATAGCCGCAGCAAATGGGGCCCTGGACTGATAGCTCTACCCTCTGGGACTTCGTTACAAAACACCAAATAAAGTTTTCTGCTACTACCACTACTGCATCAAAAAGAGCGAATGCGTGAGTAAAGCAAGCCATAGCCATGCTAATTCCGCACCACTGTACTAAGCCTTCGCTCTTTGTTGCTGGCGCTCATCATACCAGCGTTCAGACATCAAGTGTTTGCGGTCATTCAGTCAGACTTGTGCATGTGTTTGTGTCCACGCAAGCACCAACATTTCAAACGAACGGAAACAGCGCACACGAACACCAGTACTGAACTCACGACTAAAATTTTACTGAAGACGTAGCGAAGTACATATCTTCATTATAACAGTAAAAAGAAAGTAAGCAAACGTAACGCTAATAGTGACAGCACCCTCACATTTGAAACACCGCGACCACTTGCTGATACAATAAACACGTTTGCCACTTGCCGACAAAGGCTATTTCTTTTACTGTTAAAGGTCTTGATGGAAGGGTGATGCATGCATATTTTGTCTTCTGGGGTGTCGTGTGAGCGTCAAATGATCAAGTGAGTTGCAAAGCAAGGATGTTAATGTTATCATTGTCCGGCAAACACCCGCATGCGCAGCACTGTATGTGCAGGTGTGCCTTTATCTTTCCTTGAAAATCCAAGTTTTTCAAGTTTAAACTAAGTACATTAAAAGCACAAATAGTTCAAGCACAAGATGATTACAAGTGCAAACTTAAGCATCCATGAAATTCTACGATATTAATGTAAAGAGCGAATGAAATTTGTTTGACTGTGAAGGCACCCAGATATATTGAACTCCAGTTATTAAATAAAAAATTATGCAGATCCAATGCACATGGTAAAATATATGTGATGCGAAACTTTCGTGAAGCAGTTAATGACATATGGTAGAAATTTGCCGATTTGATTACAGCGTGTTTGGCGTAAAGGATCCTGCCACGAACATGTCCGCTCGCGTTCTCATGGTTCCCAATATGACAAATCCTCTTTAGACTTGTATTTCTTCATTTCTGCTCTAGTTATATGAAATACAATTTCCGATTTCTGACCAGTCTTGCCTTGTGGGTGTGTAGGATAACATAGAAATTAAACTCATCATCAACACTGGACAATCATCTATAACAGTTAGTCGCCGTTGGGACGATCTTTAATTTCCGTTCCTTCATCAATGTGGGCATGTGTCGTTGTACCACGCGCTTCTTGGCGAACCTCCCGTTGTAGGTATGCAGTATTTTATGCAAGTCACCACCATGATAACCAACACTCGGACGCTTTTCTTCGCTCTTACCTAGATTTGGGTATGTGTCATAGTATGGAAATTATCGTCGTAACTAAAACGTGGCGACCGTCTGAAATTGCAAGGTTTATTTGCACGAGAGAACTGTTCGCATGGTTACGACCTTGATTTGGCAGTTTTGGATGCTATGTAAACAATTTACTCGAACATCTTTTAAATTTCTAATAGATTTCGTTAAGGACAAACATCCGTTGTGACCTAATTGTTAGAGCCTGGGGCTGCTGCGCTGGGGGGCCGAGGCTCGAATCTCACTGCCGGACGTGGTAAAATTTCAAGGCGAAAGCCTTTAATGGCTCGTACTTGCGGCGTCCAACCGTCCGTCCGTCCGTGCACTGCAACGGTGCCATCTGTGGTGGCACAGCGGCGCATAGAAACAGTTGCGTTGCCACAGCTGTGCCCTCTCCCCCTTATACTCTCAGCAATCACGTGATGGCACAGCGGCGCGCGCTGCATTGGATGGCTTCCCAGCGGCCGGGGGATGATTCCACGGCAAGCGGTTCGGAGAAGCGCCCCAAGAATGTGGATTCTCCTGATACCAAACGCCAGAAGAAGAATGATCGAATGCGCATGGGCGGTAATCAGTCGAATGAGCACAGGCTTTCGCCGAACACACTTTGGAATTTACAAAGTTTCCTTCAATTTTCCTAAGTGAATGCTGCGATTTCTTAAGTGAACTTCGGCGAGAAACCGATCAGCGACCGACCGACCGACCTAGGCGACACCATGGAATGGTAGGCAAAGTAAGATTCACTTTGAAAATTGAAGGCACGCATTCTTGTTGGCCGTATAGCCCTTAATCGGGAAATCTTTGTTGAGCTAAGGATCGGCAAATTCAAAGGTGATCAAGCAAGGGCATAGCCAAATCCTGTTTGGGTTCTCCTGCCGATATGTCTTGTCATTTCTTGTTAGAATACTGTGTTTCTTCAAACAAGAACGCTTGGGATACTGCGGGATGCCCGCATCATGCTGCTTGGTGAGAAAGTGACAAGGTTTTAGAACAAGTAAACGAATGTGGACCGCGTATTTGTGAGCCCCTATGTGCATCGTGTATCACATGCTCTGAACAATGTTGGCGCCAGATTAAACGTTGCCTTTGTTTTTGTTTTTCTGCTCCGCGGAAATCAATCGCCATGTGTTCGTGGCAAGGTTGAGGGTGCACAAGAGAAGGACGTCTGTAATGAGAAGCACAAGTGGGAGTCCATGGAATGCGAGACTAGCACAGTATGTAATGTTAGGAAATATGTTTATTTAGATAATGAAACAAGATGCCGCAGCAAACCACAGGAAAGTACCAGCTGGTGTGGTGTGCAGCCAAGCTCACGCTCCCCATCTACACTTCTCCTTTCTCTGACTCAGCCGCGCAGTGGTCCGACATTGTCCCCGGGACTGACAAAACCTGCTTAACAATCTAAAGGCGCCAGTGAAGGTACCGCTTGAGGCGGGCCGCCTAAACAACTTTCGTCGAGCATGACTACGGATTACTTGCCATTAGTTTGGCGACTACATAGTTCACATCACTCAAGCGACTGAGTATAACCAACGGTCGGCAATAAGTGTTGAGAAATTTGCGGTACAACCCTTTTACAGCGTAAGCTGTTATGGGTTCATTCCCATAGCCGTTTTGGTTGGCGATGGTATCCTCCGCCGCTGCACGCCGCCGCCTCTGCCGCCGGTGTCCATAGCAGCTATCGCCTGGAGTGAGGAAAAAAATACCCAGTTCCCTCCAGGGTGGAACCTGGGCCCGCTGCGCGTGAGTCAGCTACTCTACCACTGAACCACGCCAGCTCTTCCTAGCATACAGCGGAAAAATATCCTATACAGGCGTCCTGGCGCGCGAGTAGATACACGATGTGACATGCACACAATTTTGAATTTTGCGGCCCTTGAAAGGAGCCACCTTCTAGCATGCCCTTAAAATACGTGGAAGACCCGCCCTACCCTCAAATAATGGTAATAATGAAGACTAAACATTTAAGCACTTGCATATGTATATATCTACCCCAATGAGAAAAAACGAACAGTGCTCTAAAATACTTGACCTTATCTTAACATCCCATCCGAGCAGTGTTTCTTCTATAACACATCTACCAGAACTAAGTGATCACTCAGTACAGCATGCAGAATTATCCTGTCAACTACCTCAGAGCAAAAAAAAAGAAAGAAAAAAAGAACCCTTTGCGATAAAGGTAATTACGTCAGTATTAACAATGAACTAACCGAGTTTTACATCGGGCATAATATAGATTTCCCGAAGCGCACAGATGACACCAACTGGACTCTTTTCAAAAATAAAATGCTCGAACTGGCAAAAGCTTACATGCCAACTATAACCTTAACTGAGCGACCTTCGTCCCCATGGTTCAACAACTCATTAAATCGACTAAAAAATAATAAAAGATTATTTCGCATAGCCAAGCATTCCAACAACGCTCCTGCTAGGGAAAAATATCACGCCAGTGAAAAGACGTTTGATTCTTTGGCCGCCACAGCGAAACGGACTTTTTTTCAACAACGCTCCCTAGCATGCTGCAAAACAATTCCAAGCAAATCTGGAAATACATTAATCCAAATAACTATAAACCATTATTATTGTATGATGACGACAATAACCGTGTTCCTGACCATAAAGCATGGGAAGCACCAAACTCTGCCTTCCCTTCCGTTTTCACTTCTGAACCTAACATTGACCTCCCAGACTGTCCTTGCCTCAACCACCCAACCATGCCAGACATAACACTTGGCGCATACGGCATCACCAAACTAATAGAATCCCTCAAATTAACATAATCGGTCGGCATCGATGGAATCAATTCAAAAATGATTAAGAACACTGCGCACATCTCTAGTCTAATTTTGTGTCATGTCTTTCAACAATCATTATCATTTGGAGGGGTGCCGCAGGAATGGGAAATAGGTAAGATAATTCCAGTGCCAAAAAAAAGGATCATCGTCATCGTGCCGCAACTACAGTTCATTTTCCCTGGCCAGTTTTTGTTCCAAACTAATGGAGCATATAATTTATTCTCATATTGTAAATTTCTAACATCAGCTCATACTTGAATCCTAATCAATATGGTTTTCAGAAAGGCATGTCCTGCGAGACTCAACTAGGTCTCTTCGTTAATGACATAAGCTCACATCTTCACCAAAACGTAACTATAGATGCCCTCTTTCTAGATTTCCAAAACACATACGACAAGGTTCCTGATGAACGGCTCTTCATAAACTTATCGTGCCTAAATTTTAGGCCTTTTGTTCTCCAGTAGATACGCAACGTTTTAACCAACCGTCAACAGTTCGTTTTCGCTAACCAATTCTCCTCTAATCTATCATCCGTTATCTCTCCGAAGTGCCGCAAGGCACTGTCCTACGCCCACTACGCTTCTTAATATACATGAACGACTTACCGAGAGGTTGGTCTTCGAAAATTCGTTTGTTCGCTGATTATTGCGTAACCTATCGTCCTATTACTAACGACGCTGCTTCTCGTTCTCTCCGGTCCGACCTTAACATCAATGAAACCTGTTGTAATAATTGGCTAATGTCTCTCAACATCAAGAAAACGTCGCTATTTACTTTCCACCACCGCCAATCATTTCTTTCAGCCAAATACGTTATCGCTCGTTCTGAAATATGTGCCGTCACTTCTAAGTACTTAGGTGTTAACCTGTCCAGTACCTCGGTTGGTCTTCACAGATTGGCCACATTAGCAATGATGCCAATCGTGTTCTGTGTCAGCAACGCCGTAATCTTCGTCTTATTCCCTCTTCAGTAAAACTACTAGCATATCTACAATTTGTCCAACCCTACGGAAAAGAGGAAAGAGGTGCGTCGTCTGAATCGCATCTCGTTGTCTGCGCCTGCGCACGCTGCATTGGCGCCACCATATTAAATAGATGGCGCCACCAGGATGGCGGAGGGTCTGGTTGTCCAACGGCGGCGGCGGCCACGGCAGACAACGACGCGAACCAAAACGGCTATTGTAATGAGCCCATAACAGCTTGCGCTGTAAAAGTACGTAACACTGGCTGCGGCCAGTGTTACGTGCCTGCCTAAAGCAATCGCTCGTGTATATCAAGCTGCATACTTATAGAATGTTTGAAGTTGCTAGGGATTTCAATTGGAACGGCAATTTTACAATGCTTTCAGAGTACTGAATGACGGTTTTATTGGACAGAACAAAAGTTGGTACAGAGGTGGATGTTTGACAAACATTTATTTGCTTTGCATCTATTGCCACCTCCACAACTTAAGAAGACATCCTAAGGTAGTTTCCGTCCTAACAAGCAATTCGAAGAAGTCAGGGTGCCTTACTATGTATCTGTAAAAAGGAACAGAAATTGGTGCGTTAGCTTGATCATTAAGAAATACATAGAAAAAATACATAGGCATGAAGGTAATTTTTCCCCCAAATTTGCATGCCCATCATATAGGCTGACTGCGTAGCTGTGGCTCTGTCGCTGTGGTCGGCCGCAATTAACGCAAACTTTATTGCGATTAGCATTCTTAGGAGGAGGAAACAACTTTATTTTAGCATCCTTAAACTTCACGCCAATTTTACGACCTGCCTATGTCTCTGTGTTCCCAACTTGGAACGTTGGTTGGTCAGTGGTCAGCGCATCGGGCTGGTGTGTTCAGGGAACAGGGTTTAAAACTTACCGCTGGACCAATTTGGGGCATTGGGTAGGTGACACTGGGTTCGTACTACGCTTAATGTACCTCTATGACTCCAACTGGGCTCACCATGTACGTGCCGCTCATGAATGAACCTCTTTGGCGCCAATTTCGGTCACTAGAAGTGGGCCACTAGGCATGTGCTGCTCTTTAATGACAATAAAGATTCTTTTTTTTCATGCTGGGCGTTGTATAGTTAACCCATGTTACAGTAAAGGTATGAGCGCCGCTACACGCGTCCAAAAAGGTTTTTATGCGTGTTTCAAAGCAGTTCTAGAAGAAGTAGACCAGGTACCAAACCTATCCCTATCGGGGGAAATTTTACAGGTGATGAAAGGGTAAGTATGTGGGTTATTTAAGAGCTAAACGGAACTTGCTAAACACCTGTTTAACATGTCCTCCGACAGGTTCCAGTCGGCCTTTGTACTCCTTTGTTCGAGTCGGCCAAGACGTCGAGAATGTACGACACGTAGGACTCGGTCGACGTCTGTACACGTGTGACAAGGGCCTTCTTGGCATTGAGTTGGCGATCTAAGAGATTGCGAAAAAGGTCGCGGCGCTGCTCTCTGAAGAGGTATGAGCTCGAGATCTCTTCTTCGTGAGTCTGAAACCGTGCCCGTGGAGCACCGTCGAGGTAGACAAGAACGATTGCAAGCATAATAGTCAGATCCCACCTGTGACTGCTGCTGACACGTTCGTACAAGTGGAGCCAGTCGTTTATATCAGGACTACCGACTCCGGGGAAAATACCCGGATCACGAGGGGGGTGGGGGGGGGGGGGGGGGTGAATGGGGATGTAGGTCGCGGCTGCAGGCGTAGAGGCCTGCGTAGGTGAAGTGCCGCCAGCAGGAGCCGAAGTTGCATCATCGTTGTTGCGACCGCTGCGAAAATCCCTGGCGGGTACGGGGTACGTCCACCTCCACCACATAATGTTACGTGTAGCTGATGCCCAAGGCTATTTACGATTTATTTACATGGAAGCCAACGGAGGCCAAGATGATTACGCTACATCAAGCGGAAACACGTCGTCTTGCTTCTCTTCAGTGCAGTCACAATGTGGCCGCTGTTCCGTATCGTTATCAATCACTATTGCGCCACTTCTATAACGCCGTCAATAGTTCTGATATAATTATATTTGAAGTCTAGGTTTCTTCTCTGAAATACTCGTTACGTGCTGTACACGCTGCGCCATTATACAAGGTGTTTCTTTGATTTTTTGCTGCACCAAATTTTCAAAACTTCCCTCTGGAAGATAAAGCAATTCTAACCATTGAGCTAAATTACTGAATGAAGCTGCTATTGCTTCTGCGAAAAATGAAAATGCCGAATTTAATAATATCGTTATTACAGTAACTAACTGTTTTAATATTTACATTAAAGCACGTATATCAATTATCAATTTACGAGTTGTAGCCGGTAAACTGGCAAGGCCTACCAACTTGGAACGAATTTTCAGGACTACACCAGTTTCGAGGTATTAATTTTGAAAGGGTCCGACGAAATTCATTAGTGTTCCATTTATTTTTCTGCTTCAATGCAAGGAACAGCGTTTTCCGAAGAAAGTAAGTGGAAAAACCATGTATTTTTACTGCAAGTTTAACGGTGCATATCTTGAAGCTGCAGCCAATCTCAGAATTCGTTAAAAGTCGATGTGCCTTGCAAGCACACGAGCTGTAATTCATAGATATACAGATGTTTCATATGTATCCGGGACATAAGCATCCCGCTCGGCAGCGGGAGGTAGTGGCTTGATCCCCCCCACCGGACACCCACCGGTTTATAAGACAGATACAATTTAACTAACCCCTCCCCCCCCCCCCCCCCCCCCCCCCCCCCCCGGCCAGGGATCTGGCTTTGCAGGGTGCGTTGGTTGGGAGAGGTTCGTACAGGCCACTATGCTTGCTGTGGAATACCCAACACAACAAAACACTGAAACAACTGAAAAAAGGCTTCTGGCGGTCCCTTGCCGTCTACTTCCCAATAGGTGGGTGTCCTTTCGAGCGTCTCTAACTCCCGCAGTTGCCGAGCACCAGGCCAGGAGCGCGTTCACGTATTTTGCCATTTGTTAACCGGCAGCAGCACTCATCTGCCTGTTATAGCAGCGGCGGATGCTCGACTATTTCACCAAAGCTCTGGTGGGGGTAAAATGCGTCCATAGACTCTTATAACAGGCGGATGGTCTGCTATTTCATCACCACTGCAACCTCGCCTGTCTCAGTGACCTACTTTCAAACCTAGTTACTCGGCCCCACCCAAAACCCCATCCTTATCTGCACGCTGCTCGTCACTCGGTCAATTAAAGAATATCTGTCACGGGAGGCCACGCGATTCGCTTAAAAACAAAACAAAAAGAAACTGCTGCAAACTAGGAGACCGTTTGACGGGGCTGCTCAAAAATTCGCGTGTTCCCGCCGACGTTCGAGACGACGGTTACATATATTTTACGTCAGATGAACGAAATTGAATCATAATGGAATAGCTTGATGTTACCGCTCCGCTGGCTTCTCCGGGTTGCAAATCAGTTTCTAAATCATCAATCTAAAAAATAACACCCTTTCTCGCGAGTGCCAAGACGGGGAGCTTATAAGCTGCCGGCGGATCTAGCCTTCTAAGGCATGCCGAAAATTGCTACGCCCGAGTGCCTGCTTTCATAGACGATGCTCACTGTTCTGAAGCGGAGCATGATGCGGACGTACACGATCACTCGCACAGCGTGGCGGAATATGTCTGGAGACTGCAGCCGCTGATTAATTCTGCGAACCGTGCAGGGCCAGGCTGCCCACCTGCCAGCCCAACGACCCGAAATGAATTTGTGAATCGTTACAAACCATTGGCCTACTCTACAAGATTTAATACTGCAGGGGAGTCTTTTGTGCATGGTGTTTCGAACGAGGAAACACCATACGTTCACACAAGGATTTGGAGAGTCTCAACGCTGGACTGGGTCATACAAAAAGTTATGTTCCGTTACGAATCCAGGACAGTCCGACAAATCGCATTCAACATCACCTAATATATTCCAAGTCACACATAGCGGACACACTGACTCCGTGCGGAGGCAATTTCAGCAGGGAGGCCCCTAAATGATAGTGTTGTTGGAATCGATTGTGAGAAAGCGTGAGATCCGTATAGTTTTAGCCTAAAAACGAGCATGTGTAATTTCAACAGATATAAAAAAAAGGAATCACTATTTTACCGCTTCTGTGATGTTAGTAGTTCAGATATTAATTTTATGTCAATTATAAATTTCGTTCATAAAATACTCGTCCAGTGTTGTACACACTGCACACGTAAATGTGACGTGAGTATAAAGGAGTACATCAACAAGAAAGAGCAGGAATTTCGATAACACATTGTAAAGGGACGTGCTTACGTTTTGATCATTTTGATGATATTGAAGGGAGACTCTAAAAAAATACGCTTCACATTTGAGAGAGTAAAATTAGCATACTTACAGCAGGCACAAACACTATAGAAATCGCTTCCAGAAGAACAAGCCACTTTGCCGTGCTTGCATTCTTCGTTCCAGTAATCGGAAAATCTTACGAACTCCCTTTCATGTGCTGTGCATAATGATAAATAATATTCTACAGTTAGCAAAAACGTACAAATTTAAGTTTTGCGTATTAGTTCTACATGTTCGGTAATTTCAGAAAGCAGACGCTAGCGCCATTTGTCGGTAGCGAGTTCAGAGAAGTCACATCACTTGATGAAAAACGTCTATTGAAAGTGGACTGCAAGGTAACACCTTTTCAGGCCTTCGAAATCCTCTTGTCACGTAGCCAAGATGACACACTCTCGCGAGATACGGAGTCTCTCTTTATTCCGCAAACTCTTCCGAGTTCATGAACAATTTGGGTTCTATCACATCCCTATTCAGTTAATATTTGCACCGCTTATGTATTGCATCATACATGTACATACGTCATCGTTATGTGTTTATATTGTATTTTTCTACAGTAGCATTGTGACAACTCTCGTGTTTACCTTTTCTTCGCATACAATACGATCACGCAACTCCGCTCCGCAAGCACATATCCTAACAACAGTACACATGACCTCGAATGTATCACCTTTATATGGTTGGTCTTGAATCATGTGAGAGTAAATCTCTTCTTCATCCCTTTTGTGACGGCCAACCTTTCACTTGAACCATATTGCCAAAGACGTATCCATCAATGAAAGCAACGATATCAAGCAGTTTTCGCTCATATTGTCTAATCAGACCTCCTTGTATTTTACATTCTTACACAACTGAATTTTTTGGTATAATCTCAAATACTGTTAGAACCGCTGTTGTAGTAGTCGTATCAAAATAGTATAGAATATTTGTAATTTATCCCTGTGTTTGATGCGTTTTTGTTCACATATTTTAGCATGTTTACTGGAACATATCTTCTTAATACTGCCTTTGGCCCTGAGGGTTTAAGAGATCATTCTACTGACGTGGCCACTCCGATAAACTCTTGGCACGCCATAATACTTAAAAATAGCGCTACTGAGACAGGACAAAGAAAGAGAGCGGGGACACACACGCGCTACCTTTTCCCTGTCTCTGTAGCGCTGTTTTTAAGTATTATCGAAAACCACGCACTCGCCTAACCTACCGTTCTTGGTACACGTCAAGCCTGCTTTCATTATGAAATCGCCGAGGTGCGACGGAACTTTTCTAGAAAAAATAGAAAAGCACTGCCTGAGCAGGTTAAAATATGGCCATGGCTTTTTTAATGAATAGTCGGTTGCTCAACTGCAAATGAACTATACCCTCTATTGCAGCCGGGAAAGTACAGATATCTTATATACCATAGCAGTGTCTTTGGGGAGAGCAACTTCTTTAAAGCGTTAATTAACATCAAAACGCCTCCATGGCACGCTGTATCTGCACATATATTGTCTGAGAAATTCGCGTTCGCTGCGTGAATAATATACTTTAGAGAATTAAACAAAACAGCTGTTTCCAGATAATCTAAAGAAGGACAAGACGTCTCGTAGTAGGTTTGTTGGTTCGCCACGAAGGCAAGCTTTAACGCAGAGAAGGTGGAGAGAATAAAAAATATCACGGAAGAAACTATTTGGTAGGTCTTGTCAGATTGTGCCTAAGTATTGTCTCCAGTACTTCTTCTTGCACATATACGGCTCTGATATATATATATATATATATATATATATATATATTGTCACCGTAATAACAAGACTAGCAACAGCCGGCAACACAGCACAGCAGCTCCGATCGAGCAGCACGTCTTCTTCGTTGTCCTTGTCTCTCCGTCTCTCTTTCGTCTCGCGCAAAATAAAACGCAAGCGAACGGGAACCGCACAACACACGTAAATGCACTGAATTGACGTGTCATTATTCTCCCCTTCAAAAGCATCGGCTCGATGATTTCGAAGTAGGGACGGTAGGCGATCAGCGTGCGTAGTATGGCTTCATCCTAGCCACGCGGACGATGTCTGGTTGTGGTGTACGGCGGGAGCGTCGCGTGGTGCTCTCTGGAACAACCTTGTATAGTTGACGTCATTGAGGCGTTGAAGAACCCGGTAAGGCCCGAAATAACGACGGAGAAGTTTCTCCGACCTCCCGCGTTGGCGAACGGGACTCCAGATCCATGCTTTGTCTCCGGGGTGGTAGGTAACTTCTCTGTGGCGGAGATTGTACCTGTGAGCATCGTAGTGTTGCTGAGAGCGAATGCGCAGGCGAGCTATGTGACGAGCTTCCTCGGCACACTGAGCATATTGGGCAGCCTTCACTGTGGTAGATTCGAAGGTGTCGGGCAGAAGCATTGCGTTTAACATTGTGGTAACCTCGCGGCCGTGAAGCAAGCGGAAAGGAGTAAATCCCGTGGTTTCTTGAACGGCGGTGTTATAGGCGAAGGTTACGAAAGGAAGAACGCTGTCCCAGTTCTTGTGATCTACGTCGACATACATTGAAAGCATGACAGCGATGGTCTTGTTGAGCCGCTCGGTTAGGCCGTTCGTCTGTGGATGATAAGCAGTCGCCCGACGATGAACAGTGTCTCTGAGGGTCATCACTTCTTCCAGGAGTTGGGCTGTGAAAGCGGTCCCTCTGTCGGTAATAACCACTGCTGGTGCACCATGGCGGAGGACTATAGCATGAATGAAGAAGTTGGCGACGTCGTTAGCAGTAGCTCGTTGAAGTGGTTTTGTTTCACAGTAACGAGTAAGATAATCTGTCGCAACTATTATTCATCGGTTGCCAGCCGAAGATTTGGGAAATGGTCCAAGCAAGTCCATTCCGACTTGTTGAAAGGGTGCCCGAGGTGGTTCGACAGGTTGTAACAAGCCATCTGGTTTTATGGGCGGTGTCTTGCGCCGCTGGCAGTCTCGGCAAGTCTTCACGTAGTGCTTGACGATACGGGACAGTTTAGGCCAGTAGTACTTTTGGCGGATACGTGCGAGAGTGCGCGTGAAACCCAAATGGCCAGAAGATGGTTCGTCGTGACAAGCATGCAGGATCTCTTCTCGCATCGCAGATGGCACCACCAGAAGATTGGTTTGAGAGCCGGTGTCAAAGCTTTGCTTGTGCAAGACATTGTTGCGGAGAAAAAACGACGAAATTATGCGGCGGAATGCCCGTGGTGGCTGCGTAAGTTGGCCCTCAAGGTAGTCGATGAGCGGGCGAAGCTCCAGGTCATCACGCTGTTGCTGAGCCAAGTCAGACGCTGTGACGGTGCAGAGGAAACTGTCTTCGTCAGTTAGTTTAGGCGGAGTCGTTTCTACAGGAGCGCGAGAAAGACAGTCGGCATCTGTGTGCTTGCGTCCCGACTTGTAGACAACTGTAACGTCGAACTCCTGAAAGCGAAGACTCCATCGAGCAAGGCGGCCTGAGGGGTCTTCGAGACCGGCAAGCCAACACAACGAATGGTGGTCACTGACTACTTTGAAAGGTCTGCCGTACAAATATGGTCGGAACTTGGATATCGCCCACACGACAGCTAGACATTCTTTTTCTGTAGTCGAGTAGTTAGATTCGGCCGATGACAAGGTACGACTAGCGTAGGCGATCACTCTTTCTATACCTTCTTGCCGCTGCACAAGGACGGCGCCGAGACCCACATTGCTGGTGTCAGTGTGCACTTCAGTGTCGGCATCTTCGTCGAAGTGACCTAGGATTGGAGGAGTCTGAAGTCGTTGTTTTAGGTCACAAAAAGCGCGCTGTTGCTCGGGATTCCAAATGAAAGCGACATTGTCCCTTGTGAGAAAATGCAGTGGCTCAGCTATTTTCGAAAAGTTGGGTACGAAGTGACGGTAATACGCGCAAAGTGCCAACAAACGGCGAACCTCGCGTTTGTTCGTAGGCATTGGGAAGGCAGCAACAGCTCGCGTTTTTTCAGGATCCGGGCGAATTCCATCGCAGCTGATGACATGACCAAGGAATTTCAGCTCCTCGTAACCGAAGTGGCACTTTTCGGGCTTGAGTAACAGGCCAGCAGTTGGGAGTGCATCAAGCACTGCACGAAGACGCTGGAGATGCTGCTCGAAAGTCTCCGAAAAAACGACGACGTCGTACCAATGAACAAGACACGTTTGCCCCTTAAGACCGGACAAAACAGTGTCCATCATTCGTTGAAAAGTCGCAGGAGCTGAGCACAGGCCAAAAGGAAGAACCTTGAATTAAAAGAGTCCGTCAGGAGTAGAAAATGCGGTCTTTTCCCGGTCACGGTCATCGACCTCGATTTGCCAAAAACCACTACGCAGATCCATCGATGAAAAATATCTGGAGTGTCGAAGTCGGTCCAGCGAGTCGTCGATGCGTGGAAGCGGATAGACGTCTTTCTTTGTGACGTTGTTCAGTTTGCGATAATCAACGCAGAAACGTAGTGTGCCGTCTTTCTTTTTAACTAGCACTACTGATGATGCCCATGGACTTGTAGATGGCTGAATGATGTCGTCAGCAAGCATTTGTTTGACTTGTTCTCGAATGGCGTCTTGTTCTCTTCGAGACACACGGTAGGCATGCTGTCGGATGGGTCTTTCGGCGGGTTCGGTTATAATTCTGTGCTTTGCAACGGGTGTCTGCTTGATTCTTGACGTCGTGGCAAAGCAGTCGCTAAAGGAAAGCAAAAGAGAGCGAAGACTGTCTTGCTGTTGAGCCGATAGTTCCGAATTCACATCGAGTTGAATTGTAGACTGCTTGTCGTCGTGTGGGACGGACGAAAGTTCTGCGAGTGATAGGCTGGTTCTCGCGTCGCCGATTTCTTCGAAGTAAGCGACAACAGAGAGCCTCGTGAAGTGCTGGTATTCGCGACTAAAGTTCATAATTAGGATTTCAGCAGGCCGTTTGGTCAGTTCGAGGAGGCCGCGAGCGACGCATACTTGACGAGAGAAGAGGATGGACACATTGGTTTCAACAAGTCCAAGGGCAGTTCGGTCCACGTCGCTCAGTACGGTAACCAGTACACTGGAACGAGGTGGTACGGTCACAGAATCATCAGAGACACGCAACGCTATATTGTGCGAATTGCATTCGTGCGAGCTTGCGTTACGTGAAAATGATACCAGCAGCTCTCGAAGATTTATAATGGCCCCGTATTCTCGAAGAAAGTCCATTCCTAAGTTGAGCTGCCTGGAGCCTTTCTGCAGCACGACGAAAGATCCGATGAAGGCAGATCCGCAGATATGCACTCGGGCAGTGCACCTCCCAACCGGCGTCACGAGATGACCACCCGCAGTGCGGAGTTGGGGACCATTCCATGGTGTGGTCACCTTTCGGAGCGTAGCCAGCAATTCACCACTCATAACGGAGTAGTCGGCGCCGGTCCACGAGTGCGGTGACGTGCTTATAGTCGACGGCTACGGTAATATCGGCGGAAAGTCCTGCGTCGTAATCAGAAAATGGCGTGGCAGATAAATCGTCGTCGTGAACGTGTCGTGTCGGAGGATGTTTCTCAGGACGATCCGCAGCGGCCCCACCCCCGGATGTCACTGTCCTCAGTTTTCCTGACGTGGGCGTGGACTTGGGGACCTGTTGCGAACATGAGGGAACCTTGAGTACCGGCTAGGCGACATGATGCCGCGAGGAGATGGTGAACGTGATTGGTGTCTTTGTGCGGGAGAACACGGCCGTTGAGAAGCCAGGAACTGCTCTATCTCGCGTGGACGCTCACCAGTACTTGGTCGACGAGCGTTAGGGTGAAATCCCTCAAGGCCCATCCTCCGATAAGGGCACTGACGATACAGATGGTCCGCTTCGCCGCAGTGGTAGCAAAGTGGCCGATTATCCGAGGTGCGCCCCACTTTTGACGTCCGCATGATATCTCGCGGGCCTACGTCCTCATACGGGTTAACATTTGTAGCGGCAAATTGACGAGGTAGAGCTGAAACAGGCAAAGGCAGACGTCGTCCCGTAGATGGCTGAGGGCTCCGAACGGCTTCGGCGTATGTCAGCATTGGGGCTTCCGCTCGCGTTGGCGCCAATGGTTGGGTCATGGTCCTCATTTCGGCACGAATGAGGTCACCAAGCGCAGTAACAGTCGGCTGACAAGAAGTTTTGCGAACTTCCTCAAGCTCTTCGCGCACAATAGTTCGTACAAGCTCTCGAAGTGCTGCTAAATCATGTCCGCAGGTGAAACATGACACGGCGTCGACGGTGCTTTGGCGGTCGTACTGTTGGGAGCGTTGCTGTAGCGCTCGTTCCATTGTCGTTGCATCACTTATGAACTCAGCGACGGTAGCTGGAGGATTGCGCATGAGTCCAGCGAAGAGTTGTTCTTTCACCCCTTGCATTAAGAGACGAACTTTCTTTGTCTCGGCCATACCTGGATCAGCGCGTCGGAACAAGCGCGACATGTCCTCGACAAACATGGCCACGCTTTCATTTGGCTTCTGAAACCGACTCTGCAGAGCCTGTTCGGCCTTTTCTTTCCTTTCGGGGCTGCTGTATGTCTCCCGAAGCTGTCGTCGGAATTCTTTCCAGCTAGTGATGGAGACCTCATGATTCTCAAACCACGTGCGAGCGTAGTCTTCGAAGGCAAAGTACACGTAGCGCAGTTTCTTGGAGTCATCCCATTGCAGCGACTCGGTCGAATTGTTCAAGCCAATTCTCCACGTCCTCGAACACGTCGCCATGAAATGACTTCGGATCGCGCGCTGCGTAGACGACACTCGGACTAGAAGTGCATTGTACTGTGTCCTTCTCTTGAGTCTGACTTGCACTTGCCCCTGCGGTGGACATCGACATCCTTACTTGGTTCAATGGGCAGTATTTAGGAGGTAGTCCTTGCAAGCGGCGGCTGTGGCGAAGTGCCCGGTTTTCCTCCGGAATTGTGGGAATGGTGGTAGGGACGACTCGAAGCGTCGGGAGGTCAAATTAGTGCATAGGACGTTACCCAGCATATCCACCAATTTGTCACCGTAACAACAGGACTAGCAACAGCCGGCAACACAGCAGAACAGCTCCGATCGAGCAGCACGTCTTCGTTGTCCTCGTCTCTCCGTCTCTCTTTCGTCTCACGCAAAATAAAGCGCTAGCGAACGGGAACCGCACAACACACGTAAATGCACTGAATTGACGCGTCAATATATATATATATATATATATATATATATATATATATATATATATATATATATATTGCAGGAGGGGAAGTCGAGCGTTTTCGGTGCTGACATGACGCACAGGACGCAATATATTTGGCCACCGTTGTGGATAGGCCAGGCCAGAAGCAGCGGGTCTTGATGCGGTCGTAAGTCTTGTGGAAGCCTAAGTGGCCAGCCGATGCGTCGTCGTGAAGTGCCTCTAATACGCGCCGGCAAAGGCAGCGAGGCAGAACTGGGACCCACCGGTGACCTGTTGGGTGATAAACGTAGCGGTGTAGCACGCCACTTTGCAGGCGATATTGTCGAAGTTGGCGTCGCAAGCGGCTGTTGGGTGGTTCGGCGAATCCACTAAGGCGATCCATGAGAGTTCGACAGTAGGAGTCGGCCCGCTGAAGCAAGACGAGATCAGAGCGTGATGAAAGCGTAGCTAGGTCCAGGGGCGTTATCGAGAGCTGGTGTGAGGAAGGCGTAGCATCGGAACGACGTGGTGGGGAAGGCGACGGCGCGTTACCGGGAGAGAGCGAGAGTGGGCAGCGAGACAATGCGTCTGCATCATGATGACTTTTTCCAGACTTGTACGTTATTGCAAAGTCATATTCCTGCAAGCGGAGTATCCAGCGTCCTAAGCGTCCTGACATGTTTTTCATTGATGACAGCCAACACAGAGCATGATGGTCGGTGACGATGGTGAAGTGGCGGCCGTAAAGGTATGGGCGAAATTTCTGAATCGACCAGACGATAGCCAGGCACTCTTGCTCTGTAATGGTGCAGTTCCGCTCAGCTGGAGAAAGTGTTCGGCTGGCATACGCAATGACTTGCTCTTTAGAGGCTGCATTACATTGCAGAAGTACTGCGCCAATACCTTGTGCGCTGGCGTCAGTATGGAGTATGGTGGGGGCTCGATCATCGAAGTGGCGAAGCACTGGTCCGGAAGTAAGATGTTGCTTAAGAGCTTGAAAAGCTGATTCGCATTCGTTAGTCCATGTGAAAGAGGCACCGGTAACCAGTAGCTTGTGTAGAGGAGCTGCTATGGCAGCAAAGTTGCGTATAAATCGACGAAAATATGAAGCCAAGCCGAGGAAACTACGTAGATCTTTCTGCTGCTGGGGCCGAGGAAAGTGGAGAACAGCACTAATCTTTTCGGGGTCTGGCTGGATGCCATCTTTTGAGACGACGTGGCCCAATACTTTTATAGTCTTGCTTGCAAATTTGCATTTTTTTGTATTGATCTGGAGACCAGCATTTGCAAGGCACTTGAGAATTTCGTCTAATCGATGAAGATGTTGGCTGAAGTGAGACGAAAAGATGACAATATCGTCCAGATAACAGAGGCAGGTCTTCCATTTTAGTCCACGAAGTACGTTATCTATCATGCGCTTAAATGTGGCGGGAGCGTTACAAAGACCAAAAGGCATCACGTTAAATTCATAAAGTCCGTCTGGTGTAGCGAATGCGGTCTTTTCTTTGTCAGTCTCGTTCATCGGAATTTGCCAATAGCCTGATCGAAGATCAAGGCTGGAGAAATATTCCGCCCCTTGCAGTGTGTCCAAAGCAGTCGTCGATTCGAGGTATTGGATATACGTCCTTGCGTGGGATCTTATTGAGCGCTCGATAGTCGACGCAAAAGCGAACGGAGCCATCCTTTTTCTTTACCAGAACCATGGGAGAAGCCCAGGAACTAGATGAAGGTCTAATTATCTGCCGCGCAAGCATGTCAGCAACCTGTTGTTCAATGACCCTCCGTTCGGACGGCGAGACACGATAGGGGCGTCGTCGTATGATAGCGGAACCATCGGTTTCGATGCGGTGTGAAGCCACAGTAGTTTGGCTCAACACAGGGGAACAGCTATCGAAACAGGCTTTGTGCTTCGCTAAGACCGACAGTAAGGCTTCGGACTGCGCGGCGGTTAGGTCAGAACCAAGAACGGCTGGGGGAGGGAAGGAATCATCCAAACCCGAGGTAGGTGCTGGCGATGAAGAAGGGCAAAGCGTGACTATAGAGATAGGTTGAGTGTCGGCGAGGGTTGCCACAGTCATCCCTTTGGGCAGCATCACAGGATCTGGGGTCGTGTTGCAGGCAGACAGAAGGGCGCGGCCACGTGAAAACCGGACGAGACAGGCGGCAATGAGGATTCCACGGGAAGAAGGGGCGACTAGAGCGTCTCCGTCGGCGATCTGCCGGGATGTCACGGATACAACGTCTTCGTGACCAGGACGCAGGACGTAGTCTTCATCAATGGCCAAGTTCACGCATGAAGGTGAAGAATCTGTAACAGATGCAAGCGCTGTATCCGCGATGTGGACAACTTCCTCTCTACATGAAATGACGGCTGAAGCAGAATGTAGGAAGTCCCAACCCAAGATAAGTTCATGGATACACGTTGGAAGCACGATAAACTCAATGTGGTGGCGAATGCCGTCGGTGAAAACACGAGCAGTACACTGTCCGTCGGGGTGTATGAATGCATTATTAGCACCACGCAAAATAGGTCCAAGATAAGGCGTTTTCACTTTCCGGAGCCGTGAACACAGATCACTACGAAGAACAGAAACGGCGGCACCGGTATCGATGAGAGCAGACGCGGGAGCACCTTCAACAGTTACATAAAGCATGTTGGCCGGGCGAACAGGAGGAATTGTTGAAGACCGATAGGAAGCAGTTTCCCCTCCAAAAACTGCAACAGTTAGTTTTCCGAGTGCTGGTCGGCAAGATGGGAAGTGGGACGAAGCGGTGATGTAGAGCGCCGGTAAGGCGAAGGAGAACGACGTCTGGCCGAACGGGAACTATGAGGCAGATTAGGAGCAACTGGAGGAGACGGTGAACGCCGCTGAGGGAACGAGTACGAACCAGGATAGTAGGAGTCTGGTCGGCGAGTGCGGTAGGGTTAGAGGCACCGGAAGAGCCGGGGTTGGAAGTGTCCATCATAGTAGGGGTAACCGGGCGCAGGCGGCGACCGGAACGTAGCTCCAGGGAAGACGGGAACGCGAGAGGACGTCGGGGTCTTGACGTACCTCCACCACTTTATAAGACCGAGACCGACCGAGCTGTCAAGCGCTTTTTATTCCAAAAAGCAAACGCCCCAGCTCATGCGCGAAGAAGTAGAAGAACAGGGAACGTGATGATGGCTATGTACAAATGAAAAGGACGAAGTACGTTAATAGTGCTTACAATATATATATATATATATATATATATATATATATATATATTGTCACACGGTTGGACGACAAGGCGAACACGATGACAAGGTGGTTTAGTCCTGGCTCAAAACCGTCCAGACGGATCCTCTACTTTCTGGTCTTCTCCGCGTGCTTTCTCCCAAAAACGCTAGGTGGCATTAGTCCCCCCCTTCTGAAAGCATCGACTCGATGCCACACCAAAACAAGAGCTACTGTGTGAAGTACGGCTTAAGCCGTACGACATGCACAAGTGCAGCTTTCCTCTCTTCCGAGAGCTTCGGATT
Organism: Dermacentor silvarum; assembly: GCF_013339745.2. Classification (NCBI taxonomy): domain Eukaryota; kingdom Metazoa; phylum Arthropoda; class Arachnida; order Ixodida; family Ixodidae; genus Dermacentor; species Dermacentor silvarum. The sequence goes on from NC_051164.1 coordinate 27,714,817, forward strand.
GACGTCGATGCGGTCAGGAAAATTGTCATCACCATTCACTTCCTCTGATGTGAAGCACTCTGCGACGTCGGTGACGGGATCTGCATAGGCGACGGTAGTGCCGCGAAAAAGATGTCGATGTTCGTAGTTGAACTTTGTGAGGAGTATTTGCGACCGCCCGTCACGAACACGAGCCAGGCTTAGGGCAGCGCATACACCTTGAAGCAGCAAAAAAGAGACGTTGCTTTCGGCGACCGCGTCCCCGTCTCGGAGGCTCTCGCACGTGACTTCTACTGTAACAGTCGCTTGTGGCGGCAATGTCACGCTGTCGCCAGCAACACGCAGCGCAGGTTTACGGCAGCTATCGGCGTCTTGCTCTGCGGCATGTAGTGTCGAGAAGGTCACGCTGCGCTCACGAAGATTTAGAATTGCGCCGTACTCGCGAAGAAAGTCCATACCGAGGATGAGTTGACGCGAACACTCTTGGAGGACGAGGCAGGTGACTACAAACGTCGACGCACGAATTTTCACACGTGCTGTACAGCGGCCCAGCGGAATAACAACGTGACCTCCAGCTGTGCGAATGGCGTTCCATTCAAAGGGGTCATAACTTTCTTAAGAATCGTTGCCATTTTCCCGCTAATAATTGAATAATCTGCACCTGTGCCCTCCAATGCGCTGAACTGTAGACCATCTATCAGCGCAGCTATGTCAAGCGAGACTCGGTCACCAAGTTCAGATGGGGTAACCGGCGATTCTTTGCCACTGCACTCATACGGGGATGTTACCGATGTGTTGTCTTCCTCAAGCGTAGAACTTGTCGTTTTCAGTGAGTCTGCGACATTCCGCGCAAGCGTCGATGAGAGATCTTCCGCACTTTGAGTTCCAGCGACCTCGCCCCCGAAGGCCGCTGCCTTCAGTTTTCCCGACGGGGGCTTGGCGAGCGGCCCTTTGCCGTCACCCCGAAACGTGGACGAATGGGTGAGGGTCGCCTCGGAGACGGTGACCGCGATTGACGTCGTGTGAAATGTACCCGTTGCTGGGCCAGATACTCATCAATTTCCCTTGGCCCCTGACCAACCTGAGGACGAGGCGAGTTGATGGAGAAACCGCGCAGCCCATGTTGTCGATACGGACACTCGCGGTAGGCGTGACCGGCCTCACCGCAATGGTAGCAGAGGCGTCGTCTGTCCGACGTACGCCAGAGATTACACTTCTGCGGGGGTGCACGGTGACTGTCGACGTCCAAGCCAGCGTGCGCAACTTGAATTGCGCCTGGCGGCGTCGTCTGAATTGAGACTGCGGGGCGAGAAAGCCAACCATTGGCTGTCTCACTCCGTACAGCTTCTCCATTTCTTCGCGGACCTAAATCAAATAACAATATGAAAATCTTGCTAAAAATACTTTTCTTGCTTACATATCGTTTAATATTTGTGTTTTTCGTTTGCATGGTTTCCTTGCTTTTTATGTGATTATCGAAACAAAGTTGACACATTTTCACGCCGCTTTATACCTCTCGGTTTCACTTGCATTGCTTTTGGTAAGTGTATGTATGTGCATTTGTATGTGTGTATGTGTATATATATATGTATATATATGTATGTGTATGTATATGTATATATATATATGCAGTCTGGTTCTATAGAGTCATAAATTAACGTCATTTTGTTGTCTGATTTCTGTTATATGATTACTAACGATGTCACTCAGGTTTTGGCAAATTCTAAATGCAGTGGCTGTTTGTGTATTTTCGCTTAAAAAGAATTTCACTGAGCTCTTTCTGTTTATGTTCGATGAAATTTGAACTAGATGTGTATGTTGTTTTCACTCTGTACATTGCTTTATTGACCTGTACGCGTGCCTATCTCTGCCATTTTGTACGGGGTCGTGGTCCTAGTCAAGCCCGTGAAGAGGCTTTTTGACCCCGGCCCCCAGCATCCCAAATTATGGAATGTTGGAATGAATAACGTTTCAAAGTTTCAAAGTTTCAAAGTTTCAACAATTTCGGGAAACCATTCGGTGCTACTGATCCCGAAGGCGGCCAACAATTCGGCAGCTGACGTGGCATTCACCTGCGGGTCGAAGAGGGCGGACCGCTGATGAAGAACTTTCTCCGTCGTTGCAGCTTCAGTGAGGAACTCGCCCACACTTTTTGGAGAGCTTCGCACCAGACCAGCAAAAAGTTGCTCCTTCAAACCATGCATCAGGTGGCGTAACTTTTTGTCCTCTGGCATAGCAGGATCCGCTCGTTTGACAAGTCGAGTCATTTCCTCGACGTACATGGTGACGGACTCATTTGGCATCTGAACGCGGGATTGTAGTTCACGCTCAGCGCGTTCGCGGTGGTCGGTGTTCCTGTAGCACTCCAGAAGGTGATGTCGGTATTCACGGCAGGATGTTAAAACGTCTTCCCTATTTTGGAACCACGTGCGGGCGGCGTCCTTTAGGCTGAAACACACGCGCCGGAGTTTTGTGGCATCATCCCAGCAGTTGGTCGCAGCGACGCGTTCAAACTCACTCATCCAGTCATCCACGTCCTCATATAAATCTTCATGAAAAGTAGGGGTTCTGAAGGGTCCTGAAGGGTACAATATGTCGGAGGAAGAGGCGTCAGAACTTCCGTGGTGATTTGAGACGACGGCATAGCAGGCTGTACTGGTGTCTCTGGTGGTAAGCCTCGTTGTCACGGCTTGCTCTGCGAACTGGGGTGTTCACGGGCGTAGGATTCGGGTTCCTCCTGCCGGACGGGGTCTTGTGCATGGGATGCGTCGTCGTCGTCGTACCCAGCACCTCCACCAGTTTTGTCACGCGGTTGGACGACAAGGCTAACAAGATGACAAGGTGGTTTAGTCCTGGCTCAAAACCGTCCAGTCGAATCCTTTACTTTCTCGTCTTCTCCGTGTGCTTTCTCCCCAAAACGGTACGCGGAAATATATATATATATATATATACACTTATAGTATTAGATTATGCCTATGGAGCGCATCGTCCCACGCCCACCTGCACGTCTATTTCCAAGGCGCGTAGCCAAATAATGCATAGTGCTCACGCAATAAACCACCCTTTGTTGGGCACAACAGGGGAACAAATGTTATCTCGTTTAAAACATTCGTAGAGTAGTATTTATCACTTCTGGATTGCAAAAAAAGCTACTCCGAAAGCCGAGACGCGTTTTATCGCTCAGAAAAAAGTAGGGCCTAAATGTCGCCCTGTCTAGTTGGGTCACTTTCATCAAGTGGGACCCATATGCAAGGCTGTCCATTTGAGGCACTTCACCCCTTGTGAAATGGTGCGAATGAACTTGCACACAGTGGAACGTTACACACATTGCATGTGTACTCGGTGCGGTCTTCTTTCTCCCTGGTTGAGCACCAGCGGCCACGGCGTTGCGTTCCTGTGAGGCATGGTTGGTGATTAGTAACAGTAAGGTCTTGTTGAGGGCTTGTTGGTTCGTGATTTTGAACTGAGGTTTGTTCCCGGAGAACCGATGCTCATCGGGAAAACCAGTCATTGCCCAGCCATTGCTATTGCCTTGTTTATTCTTGCAAGCGGTGATGGTCGCCTGAGGCTTACGGAAGCCTCTTTGGGCGATGAGCCTTCGGCTTAGCTTCAGATGGAAGTGGAGAATCCAACTTGTTCGATGGTGTTTGCACTTGCAAATGCTGCGTCAAGAATGAAGTAGAAAATTCTAGCCCACCAGTGCTTAGATCACCGGTATGCAGGAAAGACATTCCTCGTTTGGTTGAAGTTGTCGATCGCACTCATTCAAGTGCTGTGGTCTGCCCGCCTAAGAGCCTTCAAGTGATTTCTTTTTGCCACTCGGTAGCGCTCTTCGAACATTGAAGCGACATTGTGGTTCGTGGTAGTTAGACATCAGGTGGACAATGCTTCTGTGCTTCCACTGGTAAGCAATGTTGCCCCACTCACTACACCACAAGCATGCTCCCCTTTCCATTTTGTGTCGACTTTCACCTCAGGCGGAAGGTCTTTTTTGTTCGTACGGAAAGTTTCACAGGCGGAAATGTCCATGTCCCAAAATTCTTTCAACGGCATCGCGGACGTAAATATATTATCGGAAAAGAACCGAGACCTGGAGGGCACGACACCATCTGCAAGCGTTAGAACTATATGCTTCCTTAATGGGAAGGGGGGGGGGGGGAGAGGCATTTGGGTGCTTCTCCCGTTGTGGAGTGGAAACTTGAGCAAGTAGCCCGTTTTAGTATCTACAAGGGGCCACACCTTGTAGCCTCTCTTTATTTTATGCTTCATAGGCACGTATTGCTTCATGCTTGAGCGTCCTATAAAAATCATAGTGTGTTGATGGGGTTTATTAGGCCTGAAACATTTTGTTCATCATGTTGATCAACGCACGCATTTTGTGTGCGTGATCAAAATTTTTGTCAACACAGTTTGGCATTGTTGCGTTGTTGTTCAGATCAAGACACTTGCGAAACCGCTTATATGTCATAATTTGCGCAATTTATTTGTGATGAAGAAATCTGTTGGAACACCAGTACATTTGAAATTAGTAAATGTGGTTAGCGCTCACAAGGATCAACATTCCAATATCAGCTTCTAGCTTGTCGCGCTCCAATAGCAGCCATCCCTATCGCGGTGTCTGCTCAGAGTAAAGGTTTGTCTGCTCGACAATATCGACCATATCTACCCGACCAAATGCCTAAACAAAAGGCCCACAACCAGCCTGAAGAGCAACGCAGCAACAGTCCACTTCAGCGGCCCTACAACTGGTGACTCAAGTGCTCGTTGACTGAAAAAAAATATCTATACGAGAGAATCAATGCCAGAGACACCACGTACCAAATCGGGAGCAACTACGAACGAAACACTCGTTCGAGCGAAAGGAGAAATTGCGCGCGCAGATTCCTTAAACATCAGACTCCAAATAGCAATCCACGCTGATAGTGTTGATGCACTAAGTAACAGAGGTGTTGAGAGATTCATGGAACAGCTCACAGAGAGACTATTATCCTGGAGAAAAAGGCACCCCAAAACCACTATGTTATAAGTGCCATAGCCGAACTGAAGTTAGGAGGGCACCAAGCAGAAATACCTTGTTGCAAATGGAACCAAATGTAAACGCGTATGCTTCACTTAGTCCAAGAGTAGAATTTCTCGCCACTGTAATGACCTTAGCAAAGGCTGCAGCTTCAATGACATCCACTATACTGGAAATGAAGCAGCAGAATACCGTTTTAGCACCCTACAAGCCTCTCCCCCCGAAAAAGCTCATTTTCTTTGGAAAGAACACCCAATAACACACAACAGGTACCGACCAGAGGGCAGTGAGGACACTGTTGAAAGCATTGTACACAGCCCTTGGCCAATTAAGCCAAACAAGACGCCACTGGCAGAATGCCTCATTAAAGCCAAACAACACATATTCTTTACTATATTCTCACAGACAAAAGGACAATAGAACAGAACGCAGCCAAATGGCTACTCAAGATGAAGACAGCAATACTTGGCCAAGCACGATGACATCTGTAAACCACATTAAAGAGCATCGGGGCAGCTAAGACAACACGATGGGTCTCAAACCCTCTAAAAATGCAATCAAGATCCTCTGTACCCAAAAAGAAAACACAAAATTATATCAGGACACAAAGAAGAATCCATCCATCTGCCTACTAAACATACAAGGTGGCAGCAGACGGAAATGGGAATACGTGTAGCGTCAAATCAGCCAGCAGAAAATTGGTTTATACGCACTAACTGAAACGCACCTCAAAGATGACGAAGGGCTCTGTATACACAACTGCCTAGAATAGTCTGGCCAAACTAGAAGGGGCACCCAACGTTAAGGAGGAGTTGGATTCCTTACCCATACCACCCAGAATATCTGTACTGGAGACGACCAAAACTCCTGCCACGAACAATAAGTATCACACCAGAACTAAAGAAACGCAGCGTATATGTATGTAAATATATACATGGTTACATCATCTGAACATGAAGAATAGAATAGAAAAAATATATGAATACGTCACTAAGGATATCCAACAAAAATACACTGGACACCCCGTTTTCATGCTGGGTGACTTCAACTAGAGCTTCAGTCTTGAATGCAAAGAAAAGGATGCAATGGGCTTCCCCAGACTAGGGCAAAACAGCCGCCTGTTCATAGCAAACCTAGACCAGCACTGCCAAGGCACCTACACGTGGACATGCCACACTCAAGAATCAGCCGTTCACTATGCATTATACAACCACCAGGCCACCACGCAACCCTTCAACATAAAATCAATTCACATTGATTAACACAGCAGAGAACTGTGGTAGGAATCACAACAGAATGCGAATAATTCTAGGTACCACTACACCTCGCACACAAAACAAAAACTGAACATGCACAACATGACACTGAAATACGACATACAAAGACAAATCGGAAGAGTTTGCATCACAACTAGAAGGAAAAATAGAAAATACCCAAAGCTATGAAGAGTTCATAGAACAATGCCAAAAAGCGGCAGACAAAATTTGGCAAGACAAAAGGGTTGACCCCGAACACGACCAACACCACGGTTTGACAGGGACTTTAAAAAAAGAAATATGAAAATACAAAGGTCTATCCAGACTACACCGCCATACTAATGAAAAGGACACCACTGCAAAAGCCAATGCATGACAAGCCCACTTAAGCCAGAAGCAAAAGGTGAAATACTTGATAGCCAAAAAAGTTGACACCACCTTCAAGCAACAAGAAAACCACATAATAAATGAACGGAAGTTTTACAGTCAAAGGTCAAAAAGGCCACAACAAAAACAATTGCTATACACGCTCCCTCTACACTTGTCTTTACAACACAAGAACAGATGGAAACATACCTGACACTACACTTCACAACACTGCAAGACAATTCACCATATCGCACACCACACACCACAGGCCTAAACACGGCCACTGATAAGATGAAGAGTACGAAGCAAGAAGATATCATACTTTGCCCAATATCCAAACATAGCTGAAACGACGTATCAACGACCTTAAAAACCGAAAAGCAGCAGGCACCGATAATATTCCCAAATAATTCCTTAAAGCACTTAAGAAAACACCAAGAGGACTACGACAATACTTCAACAACATCCTTGAATCGAGCTAAATCACACCGGCATGAAAAGAGGTAAAAGTGACCCTCATGCATAAGGGTCAAGGAAAACCACTTGAAGAACAAAATGCCTAATCTCTATATGTCAAAGAACTGTGCAGTGCAATCCTCAACCGAAGACTACAAATTTTCTGTGAAATAAATACCTCATTCACAGAATCAGAAAATGACTTCAGACCAAACCGCAGGACAAGGGGTCGTACATTCACTCCCACCCAGGGTATAGAAATGAAAAATTACGGTTGATCCCTCTTTCATAGGAATCGGTAGGACTCGAATATGAAAGTTTCTTCACAAAAGCTGTTGCATGCTTGATTCGTGACTCACAGTGCGCTGCAGCGAAAGGCGCCCGAATTGTGGGCCGGTGACCGTGTTGCAGGTTTGCCGGGCGCGCGCGGAGTCCTGTTGGCGAGAAGCGTCCAGCGGCCGAGTCACTTCGGCGACGGTACGAGCATTCCAGTCCGACTCCGAAATAGGCGTCCCTTGCCACACAAAACAACCAACACTCAAAGCACCTCGGAATTAAGACATAGAGTGGCGCAAGGCTGTCATCAACGTTCTGCTGTATTCGATAGATGGCGTTAGTGGTCCGTATGCGATAGCGCGAGTCTTGTTATGGAGCTACAGCGCCGAGAACGTGAAATGAGAAGTCGGACGTGTATCTTTGGCTGTTCAACAAAGGGTTACAAAACATAAAAAGAGGACGATGAATAGCTTAATTGTAGCGTCGAAGTGACGTGAGTACATATGGACAAGTAGTTTCTGCTAAATAAACATGCATCCCTTCGCTCTTCGCCTTGATTGCACTGAAAAGATTCGTTCAAAAAGGGACACTGAAGACCTGAATTTCTAGCACAACAAGATAGAGCTTGAAAAAGAAATGCCGCAGAGCAATCAAATTTATTGATCGTTACAGAACTCGATAATTAGGGTCAGCAAAACATAGGCTGCATTGCTTTGAAATTTGCGTAAGCACATATGGGAGATGACAGAGAGTAGCTGAGGCAGACGGTGCTGGCAACGAACACTATCATAAAGGCAAACATTCAGCTGCGATTTCGGCGTTTGCACCTCCACCTCCACCAGACTCTGCTTTCTTGGACGAACATTTAAAATGTGGACTTCGTTTAGTTACCGCCAACCCTGCCGTCCACACAGATGCTGATGGTAATTGAGACATGGCTTCGGGGGGCAGGAAGACTATGCAACAAATCAGGGAAGCCGAATTATCTGGTCTTCTAGAGCCAATAAAGCCACAAAAAAAAATTGTGCGACGACTACGATACTTCCTAATGGGAAATTTGAGCCAGATGTATACTTCTGTTCATTTCGCGATATACTGGCGGGCGCGGACAATCTGTCTCGTGCGGCACGTAGCAAACAAAGCAAAGTGTGGCGCGACTGCTTCGCTAATCAGGAGATCACGAGAAGCAGCGCGTAGGTGACGCGTGGGCGCGATTCACACCAGCCGCCGCAGACAGACCTGCGCTCATGCAGCACTTTGTTTCCATATATGTCACGAGTGGACTGCTTGCCGCATGTCTTAAAGGCGCGAATATAGTCCGACGTAGAGTAAGCGCGCGCGCACACGTTATGTCAAATGCATTGCGCGAAGAAAAAAAAAATGCGCCCACGCCGCTTCGCCGACGGTCGCAGGCAGCTGTTGAAAGCGGCGTGCATGTAGGCGATCGTTCTGCGCATGCTCCGAAAATGGCAGCAGACGGCCCACGCGTCGCAGTATATAGAGGATGGCATATGGGCTGGCGCTGCTCAACCAGCGTAGTGTGACTGGCCGCAAGCGACACTCGCCCACGCGCCGATAACGTCGGACTATAAACGGACCTTTATCGTTGGCGTCATCGGTGAGCAGAGGGCGTGCGCTACTCTGGCGCCATCCCGTAGCCATCGTCGCCGCAGAGCCCGCTTTGCGCGGCGCTACGCTTTTCTTCGCACGCTTTCGCCATACCTTCCTTCACTGGTTTCCGTCTCATGGTTCCGCTGCACCCTCCATCTTCGCGCTGTCTTCGCTAACGCCGTCCTTCATCCCCTGCTGCGCTCCGCGTTAGCTCTTTCCTACTTCGCTGTGCTCGTTCGCTCGGTAACAAGGGGCGCCGACACCGTCTCTTGCTGCCAGAACGGGGGCCTAATAGCTTCGCTCTAAAAGAGTCCCACGTGGTATAACACGGAGAGCGCAATTGTGGAACGCGGTTAAGACAGCGTCGCCACTCCTAATACTCGCAGCTCACCCACAGCGATAATTCAACGGAAATTGACGCGTATAAAGACAATTGAAACCGCGAGCAAGCTATAACGAACGACCCAGAATTTCAGGAAGGCTTCTGAACAAGAAACGCAAATGGAAACTTCGACGACTGCCTCTCACAAACGAAAAACCTTTGCAGATTGAACGCAAGTCTTGGAATATATGTGAAGTGAAACTTAGGTGAAGCTGGTGATAGAACACGTTATATTTGCCCATTTTATTCCAGCGTATCTGGCGTAGAGAAAACTGGCGCGCATGCATGTGTTCTTGCGTAAGCGTGGCTTGCATTTCTTCATTCCTTATTTACTTAAAATATACCGGCCCCTTATTGACCAGTCTCCCGCTACGGGTATGTGTCATAGTATAGAAATCCTCATCATCAACGTGCGGCGATCATCTCAACAGCTAGTCGGCGTTGGCACGATATGTGCCGGATGATTCCTCCCCGACCCACTGTTGTAGGTAATGTACCATAGCATAGAAATCATCATCGAAATTAACACGTGGCGACACATATCCAGCTTTACTGGTGATGATGAATATTTATTGGTGTCCCCTTCGAAATGTGGACGTGAGAAATAGTCACCTAGCCTGCTTGAGTCTCTCTGTTATGCTACACATGCTTTTCATTTTAGCAATTTTGTTTACATATCCTTCATCTTTTTCTCTTCCTGAAAACGTCTCTATCTACCTTGTGCCGCTACCTATACCGGTAACGGATCCGGTGGTATCAATCTCTTCCCTGCTTTCTTTTTTTCATCGATACTCTAAACCTGTCTTGCTTATCTCGACTGCTGGCCGGTTCATGCTTCCGTCCATATTAAATCCAAGCGATTCTGGAAGGTGTACGTTACCTCCAGGTCTCACTACTACACTGCATGCAACTGCGACGTGTATTGACACCTGGTGAAATACAACGCAAATGCAATGCAAATTTCGCACGTATTAACGATACGTGGCGCGCATCTCACATCGCGTGACAAGTGGCACTCGACGCTTCTGCTGCTGCTGTTGATGATGATGAGTTGTTGGCAACGCCTTAGAAAGAAGGGTTTGAGAAATGATCACCTATGCGGCGGCCACATTTCGATGCGGGAGAAATGCAAAAACGCCCGTGTGCCGTGCATAGGGGCACGTTAAACATTTCCTGGTGGTCAAAATTACTCGGGATCCCGCACAACGGTGTGCTTCAAATAAAATCGCAGTTTTGGTACGTCAAAACCCCAGAATTACTTCATTTAAGTGATTACCTAGTCTGCTTGATTTAATAAGGTATGCTATAGATTTTGTTCATTCTAGCATTTCGTATACATCTCCTTATCCTTCAATTCGTTCCTGAAAACGTCTGTATCTACCTTTTTCCGCTCCATCGCCATGTAGCTGCTGCTGCTGCTGCTGCTGCTGCTGATGATGATGATGATTTAATGACATCCCCTTTTAAATGGGGAGGTAACAAATAGTCACCTAGCCTGCTTGTTTTAATCTGGTACACTGTACTTGCTCTTTATCTAGAATTTTTTATACCTCTCATTAATCTTATTCTTTCTTTTCTTTCCCCAAAATATACGTTGTACCGCTACCCATGATTTTAAGAGGTCAGGTCGTATCAATCTGTTCCATGCTTTTTTAGCTGTTGATACATGGCGTGCCACCTGGTGCAACAATATAAAACTGCAATGCAAAGTGTGCATGTATCGGCGCTAGGCGGCGCGCATATCACATCGCATTAAGTGGCATGATACGATGCTGCTGCTGCTGCTCATGATGATGATGATGATGATGATGATTTATTTTCATTCCCTTTAGACGGGGCGGTAAGAAATAGTCTCCTAGCCTGCTTGATTTAATCAGATATGCTATAGATGTTTTTCATTCCACCATTTTTGTATACATATCTTTATGCTTCTTTTGCCTCGTCAAAACTTTTCTACCTGGAGCCGTTATCACACCTATTAGCAAGCGCTGGCAAGGCGCAGTGCTAAGTAGCTGAGTCCCGCGCAGAGTGGTCGGGTTCGATCTCGTCGGAAATTGGCTGTTTTTTTTTTTTTTTTTTCATTCCTGGCGACAGCTGCGACGGACAGCGGCGGACAATATCGCCCATTCGAATGAGGTTCAGTCCTATTGAAATGAACCCATAACAGCTCACGTTGGAAAAAAAAAAACAAATCACACAATTACCAGCCCCGCATATGTGCCAGTATTGCTATGATAGCATACACGTATATACTATGATAGTGTATACGTATATGCCGAAAGAAATTTCATTTCGGCTAAGTTGGTTGGCTAATGAGTAGCGCTACTCCTTTAGAACCAACTTTTCCGCACTGAAATTTCTTTGCAGCTGGACTTCAAATGCAAAATAAAGTGCCATTTCGTTTTGCATCCTTCACTTCGAAGCGATCTCGACGCCTTTAGGCATAATTAACTGGCAGTCACAGTTGTCGATAGTGGCGCACGCCCTTGCGGAAGTCTTCCTCAGGCACCCAGACGTAGATATCCTTGGGTGGGCCCTGTACACTGAGCTGTGTTTCTTGGTTACTCGCACAACTAATGAGCTTGACAATCAGCTGCATAAATTTTAGAATGCTGCCTAGGCTATTTGCATGGCTATTCGCATTGTGTTTCTCTGGGCGGCGCGTTTTCTTCGACTTTCGGTTGTCCACAATGTGCACAAAGGATACACTCTACTCGGAGCAATTGACATTACGAAATATAGCTGAAGACTGAGTAACCAAATCAGCGTGGCAGTAAGACGTGAATCATTTATTCTTAATTAAAAACGGTGATCGCCCACAGAAACAAGCTGGTGAAATTTTTGGGCCGAGATTTTGTAACAGTGCCTTTTCTTTTGATACCCGATTTTGCGCGTTTCGCGTGTGAGCAACGTTCCGGCCGCGTTATCAACTGGGCTAGCCGGCCGCGAGCGGTAGAGGATAAGAGTGACATAGAATCGAGCGGGAGGCATTGCTATGCAAAAGTGGGCGGTGCTGAGTGTACTTCTGCGTGGAGCTGAAGGGGGAAGTGATAGAGCTACACTAACGCACGCGGGCGGTCTCAGGCTGCACGCTACAAATAGACGTGGGTCGGTTGCTTTATCTGCGCTATGTTGCGCGTAGGCGTCTGCTTGCAGATACAATGTATCGAACAGAAGAAGGGCGTAAGTGTGCAAAGGCTCTACAAAGGCTACAGAGGTGCGCAATGCGTACCGAAGTGGCGAAGCAGGAGGCTGCGACTAGCCGAAGGCAGACGCGCGGCCGTAGAGCGCGAGTAACGAGAGAAGCGACGCGTGGCCGAAGAACAATGGAGCGCCAAGCGAACGGCGCCGCCGCCGCGACCAAGCAGAAGGAGGAGGAAAAAGCTTTATTCTGACAGGGCATTTGGGACCTCCCAGGCGCCCTGGGTCCTCGAACGACCCTACCGCCCTCAAACATGCTTGTTCAATCGAACATGATTGTTCAAACAATCATTATTAACATGCCCATGACACTGGCAGCCGGGCTGGCGGCGATCTTCTGGCCGGGTCCGTGGAGCGCAGTGAGATCCACCATTCCTCCCAGGTTGGGAGAGGCGTCGGCACGCCGGGGGGGGGGGGGGGGGGGGGGGGGAGAAGCCAGGAGTAGTTGGGTGAGGTTTGGTTTCGGCGCATTACACAGAGGGCAGGAAGGTAGGGTGGGTTGGTAGTGGGAGTGGAGGGATGCGGTAGGTAAGGCCCGCGTTTGCAGATGGCGCCGTAGGTGTTCCTCCCTCGTAGTGAGGGAAGAGTGGGGGGTGACCAAACAGCGGCCACTGGAGGACCGGTACTTGCGGGACGCGGAAGCGCACGTTCAAAAGCACTTTGCCGAAGACAAATTTCGTGCAGCGTGTTGCGTCTGCGACCGCCTCTGAGTCCGATCGAATGTGGTCAGGGTGTCGCAGACCGCGCTTGTGGCGGTCCTCCAGTGAGCGTTTCTCCTCGAGTGAGGACGTGAGTTCGTTCGCGCTTCGCACTGCGTGCGCGGGCGAAATGCTTTGCTTTGAGTTAGATAATCGGCCAGGTTGGCTTTTTCGTAGTGTTTTGTTTTCCTCCCTCTTATCTTTTAGGCGCTTGTGATTTCCGCTCTTCAAAGCAGTCGCTTACTGCGTTAAAGTAAGTGTATCGCGTCTGATCCCTAAACTCTTAGTTAAACAATTTAGGAGCTTCCTTTCCAGCGCTAACGCCTAAACAGTAGTCATTGTGCGGGACGAGGTGCACAAATACGTCATCGAAATACAGCAAAAGGTAACTGTAGTGTTTGATGTTGACTTTACCGCTTTTTTCATTGTAATAATTTCATTACTTTAGTTGTATAGATATTTATTTATTTATTTATTTATTTATTTATTTTTCTATATTGGACATTAAGCTAATAGCTGCCTTCAACCTAGTCTACCTGCTCCCTTTCCGCCCCTCTAGCTCAACCCCACCCTCACTGGCGACCGCTGTTCATTTGTCAGCTGATATAGCCAGAGAGTTACAGTGCGGCCAGAAGTAATTTCTGATTATATTAAAAAGCCATCAATTATCACTACTAGCGTTTTGACGACGAAAGCTTGCATTAGGCATATCGTATTTTTGTTTTTGTGCTACCGCAACGAAGCGACATTCGCCCTGTGCGTGCACAGCAAGTGTTAACGATGTAACTACTCGCCATTGCGTGTTCGCTCGATACGTGTTACGCGCTGCGTGATCACCTCGTCCGTGGCTATGTCACCGGCCAAGGTGGTAGCGTGTTGGTATTGCGACCCTATCTATCACTAGAAGCTGCTTCGAGACTTCGAATTTTCATGTCTGGTAGCCTGTACGCTAAGGTTTCTCAATTAACTAGTCTCTGTCAATACTTAGTTGTCTATCAGTAGCACTTACCTTTCAGCCTATTTATATTTACGGTACTTTTCAATTTACTGTAGCCCGAACTCTGCAACCAATATGAGCTTTGTTATATTGGTGTAGTTTTCTTCAGTGATATTGATATTTGGCGAACGCTATTACTTCAGCGACAAATTCTTGGAACGGCGTGCTCTGGACAGGCCCCGAAAGCAACTTGACTCACAAAACTTTGTAACTTTGTGAGGCTGAGCATGAGGTCGGGGGTTCCATTCCCGGCCGCGGCGGGCGCATTCGGATGTAGCGAAATGCAAGAACTTTTGTGCACCTTGTTTCCGGCGCACGTTAGAGAATATCGGGCGGTAAAACTTATTCCGGATCTATCCACTTCGACAGTTCGAAGAATCCACTCTAGATTTTCGAGCGCAGCTCTCAGTCGCCCATTCCAGTGGCGTGCGTCGGCGTCCACGGCGTAATCGAGCGAACGTGCTCAGCTAAGTATGAAAGAGCGAACGCGGAGAACAGCGGAGGATGCAAGACGGTGACAGCGAAGATAGCGCGAGGACGAAAGCGGAGGAGGAGGGTATGGCGAAAGCGTGAGAAGAAAAGTGTAGTGTCGCGTAAGACGGGCTCTGCGGCGAAGATGGTTACGAGATGACGCCAGAGTAGCGCGCGTCGTCTGAACCGATGACTCCACCAATGCCATATATGAAAACAAAACAAAGTGAGCGGAGGTCTCTCTGCGGCGGCTGCTGTGAGGCAGTCGAGCGAGGCAGTCGCGCCACACTTCGCTCCGTTTGCAACGTGCCGCACGAGACAGATGGTGCGCGCCAACCAATATATCGCAAAATCAAAACACGCACACAGCTGCACTCAAATGTTGCGTAAGGGAGTATGATAATCGTCAGAGAATTTTTATTGCGATAGCAATTAGATGGACACTCAAAAGCAGATTTCTGCCGTCGGCGTCGCCGTCGGCGTCGCCGTGAGGTTCCGTGTGACGTCAATGGAGATGAAATCGTCGCCGCGCGCCGCCGAACGCGGTATGTGCGAGTGAAAGGGCACGAGGGGCTCGCGCTTTCACGGGGAGTGAACGCACGGCGGAGAACAAACGCGCGTTCTGCGCAGTGCTCGCTTAAGGGCTGCAGAAGTAGGCGTCTCTTTCCTCCTTTACAGTCACCATATATGTAGAGCAAACGCGCCTAATTCCGACGCGCGAGAGGCTGTGGGGGAGGGGCGGGAGGGGGAGGAAAGGGAGGCGACGTTTAGCTGCGGCACCAAGTGCCTATTTATATCAGAGGCTCCGGCAACAGTCACCAACGCCGCACGCATTTTGAGCGAACGCGGGCAAAACGCCGACGGCGTCGACAACAGTTCTGCGTGTTGCCGGTGCTGCTGCATGTCCAAGTTTATACAGCTGATAAAGCTAATATCATTTACTCCGTATAGCTCTCTACAAATTTGCTATCGCAATTGATGCTTTGCCTTTCAGGTGAAACTGCGACAACTTTTTTTATTGCGCGCCTTAATCACCAGAAGTAAAAATCGCCCACTAAACATACTACTTACGTCTGAAGGATTAAAAGAAAAAATATGTGAAAGAAGGGTATGCAATATACGTACCAAGCTTTGGAACTGAAAAAAAAAAGAAACCAAGTAAACATGAAACATTGCTATCGCTTTCAAACATCAGTAAATTTGTAATAGGCACCCATCATAAAATTCACTACAAGTTGTTTCTTATTAGAAATTAGGTGTTTTATGATAATTAAAAATGACATAAAACTTAAATAATCAAAATATCGATTGATTACGCGACCTTTCAGGCAGGACAATTTCGTGGAGCAATAAATGAGACTTGCCACGTTATATATTTTACAAATTGCATTTCATATATGTCTAGTATTCCCGCTCGGCGATCGTATCTTCGTCTTGCAATGCACTGAGCACTACTGAAGATTACAGCATGCCTCACCAGAGAAGGATGACTGAGTGTCGTTCTCCGACTGCCGCTTGTCACTGCTGTTGGTAAAACTCAGTGCAATAGAAGTTTAACGTAAGTTCTAACGCAATATTTCGCTATAATCAACCTTGTCTTTTCCATACTTTATTCTTTCCTCTCCATAGTCGGTGAAGTTTTCTGCAGCATCCTGGCGGCTGTATTGCTAGTCGTAGAACAGTATTTCTCTTGGTTTCCTTACAGAGCGAAGGTCATAGTTACTTAGAAAAAACATCAATCCCACAATACCGCTATCATAATATACAATTGAAACGTACGCTCTCAAAACACAGACCAATATCCCCAACGGACCAATGATTGACATTTCACAATAAGGCTTTCTAGATTGAGTAGCGTAGACCGAAGGTTATTTGCTTTATTTATATTTTATTTATTTATTATTAGTATTTGCTATTTTGTTGCAAGGTAAGCCCTTTATTAGAGATCGCTTTAAGGTGGGCAAATTTGAGCGGATTCATGTCTATGCCTGCGGGACTTAGCATAGACTAAATGTCGTTACATTATTTGTTCTCGCTTTTGTCTACAGGCTCCAATCACTTAATACCGAGCTCATTTATTCAAACAGAAAGGGTCTTTTGAAAGCAGCCCCTATTCGTTAGCCCTGAGCTATGCTCCGTTGGTGACCGCCCTTCTTCCGTGTTATTCATCCGATGCTGATTCCTCCTTTCCACGCGCGCTTGTCTTTGCCTATCGGCTCCGGGGCTTGGCCAGGTCCCTATTCTTTACACCATTTATTCTGACACCATTTATATTGTCGCGCTATCATGGCTAAACAAAAGAATTGCGTATTATGGGCTTGATTTATATATGTAACGGCTGACGATAAGGCAGCGTAAAGAGACGTGAAAAAATAATAAGGAAAGCTTGATCAGTATATCTGTTCAAGTGAACGTTCGATATCACATGGCGCCAGCTACACCTCTTAATTTACAGATGCGCTCGACAAAATGTTGCAAAGAAAATACAGAAAAGACGACAGTGACAACAGTTCCAAAGTTCCTACACACACAACATAAATAATCTGTCTGTAATAAGGACTCTCTTAGAATGAAACAGGGAATGAAACGAGAAATAATGCAGTCTATCATACGAGATCGATACAGATGTTCAAAAGGGAAGCTAACTTGCCGCTCAGTAACTTGTTCAGTAAAAAAAGTAGTTTCATGCTAGAGCGAAACACTTTCTTTGTCTTTGTTGACACTCGACGATTGTATGCGAGGCAACGTACTCTCACTTTTGCGAAGCGCTTTTACGCGTTCAGCTACGCCTATAGCCTGGTTACACGCACGTACAAGCCGCCACAAGTTCCACTGTCATGCGGACGACGATCCATCAGACCGACGGGTGCTTGTGCCAATAACCACCCCTGTGAGCCTACCTATGCCCTCTGCTAATGTCACCTGTTCATCTCCGAGCAGAAACATGTTCCTGCTCTGCTGTTAGTGCTGATTTACTTCTGCAAAAACTGAGAGCAACCTTTTCTGAAAGAGTCGCTGGTAAGGCACACGCGCGAGCTGGTAGAGTTGTTCAAACGTCTGTCAATAAGCTGTTTAAAAAAGACGTGCCTGGGCAGACTGCGTTTCGGTTTGCCGACCGACGCGACAGTGTTAAATACACAGTAAAGAGAAACAGCAAGTTCAGCTGGAATAAAAGAGGGACCTTCAGGAATGCATGTAGTTTTTGTTGGGTGCGAAAATATGAGTTATTAGCGGGGAAATCAAACCCGCTAATACATCAATATTAAACAAAGACCAAATATCTCTTCCTCCATTTCTTTCACTCCAGATTTGGCGCTGAAGCAGTCTCGTCACAAATTTCATTGCTCTCAGCCAATCAGAATGCGCCATGATACATCACCGCTTGCGTAAACGGCCGAGGCGCTGGCTGCAACATGACTGCATGGCCGCTGCGTTTGCCTTCGCCGCGATGGATACCGTTGTTGTCCCTGAACCTTGCAGCGAAGAGCTCGCCAGGGAAGCAGGACTGCATTTCAGCGATATTAAGTGAAACGGAGTGCGAAATGATCCTCCGTGCTCCAGCGGTAGGTGTTTACGCGTGCGATGTCGGTGAGCCGCCGGCTGCGCCGGCGGAAAGCCGAGCTTCGTTTTCGTCGCCGGAAGGCGAGGGGTCCAGTCCACCAGGCGACGGTGTTCCCGACAGAACAAGCATAGAAAGTTCCGCACGTACTTGGTATGGTTATTTCGTGGCGTTATTTAATGACATTCAGCACGGTATTCAGCATGGTATCTTCACACCTGCACTTAGTGCACATGGGTGAGTCAGTCATTCGAATGCGATAGTGGTAGGAGTTAGTGAAGGCTACTCCTACCCACAGCCGACACAGCAGTGTTGCTTCACGTTGTGAAATCTTTGTTGGTAATTGCAGTTTTAGTGGTGGATCGAGGCTGTATGATCGGTGGTTAGAGGTCTGCGGAGTATACCGGTAATTCAACGTGATTGTATGCGCGCGATTGTGAACATCTCTTGTAGCGTCTACTCTTGCTAAAGGTACGAGTACAAAGAGTGTCGGTGCGTGCTTCAGCCTGGGCACGTCGGGCACCGTAATCGGTGACGTGGTTACCAGCGATGCCACAAGGTCCCAGCAGCCACTGAAGGATTTTATCATATCCTCGTTCAGAACTGCAATGGCAAATTTGCCTAGTTTGGGGAACTAGTTAGTCATGATTTCCGCGTTTCCGTGTCGCACACTTTGGAGGGCTGCTTCGAGTCACACAATATAGACTATTTTCAAGGTGTTTTAACACGAAAGTGTTTTATGCCGGGGTCCACCAAGACTTCACTGACGTATTTCCGTCACGGAAATACGTCATAGAACATAATACAAAGAAAGAAACCAGAAGAAAAAGTTCCACAAACATGCAAAATTTGGAAATCGAACCCACGACCTCTCGGTCCGCGACGATAGATGGCCGAGCGTTTAACCCATTGCGCCACAAACGCATTTGCAGAGAGCTACACAGACGCGCCTTATATATCTAACACTCCTCCGTGTACCCGCGCTCTTGCTCGGGGCGGTGCCGCCGCCTACGAGCAGAAAAGAAAAGTACTGCATTATGACACTAACGCGCACCGACAGTGAACTCTTCGGTGGTCTCAGCACTACGACGCCTCGATGCCAGCATTCGAAGGGACGCTGGCATCAAGAAGCACTACCAACGCCACTTAGGTGGCGTTCACCGTACTCAGCACAGCGGAGCGTGGCCTCCGCAATTAGCTCTGAAAATGTTTCTGAAGTTGATCGCGGAGGCTGCAATTACGATGCGCTGTACGCGCTGATTTGACTCGGTGACGATTCAGTTACGTGCTTTGTCTTGCGCGTTGTATTAGTGTGTCAGTTACGTGCTTCGTCTTTCGCGTTGTGCTAGCGTGTGCAGCGTAGTGCAGCTTCCATATGCACGACGGTTGCTCATGGTCATCGACGTTGGTAGTCGTGATGGAGGAGACGTGCCACCAGGCGTCAGCGTGGGTGCATCAACGCCTAAGGGCGCTTTAGCCACAAAACACCAATAGACATTATATATCAATGTGCAATAAACATTACACTACTTCTGTGAAGACACGTTTCACTTTCGTGTTCTATACCGATTCCTATATAAGAGGGATCAACCACATTTTTTTCCCTATGTATTCAACAGCATCGCGAACCGCGGCGAGTTCAGAACCCCTAGGTGTGACGTGTGAAGTGTTAAACTTCATGATGACCGATCGAGATGGTTGACAATGGCACCCGTAGAAGTTTCCAAGACCGAACCGTCTGTATAAACATGGATTCGGTTAGCGTTGAAGTATTTAAAAGCTATCAACTAAATAATCCTTCTTTATGCGTTCGAATACATAAGATAATTAACAGACGTGGACGACTGGGATTGTGACGAATGCATCGCACTCTTTTGTTTTGGTAGTTTTGCATGCACGCCGTCCATCACGCTTCACTATTTCGGTATGTCGGGTGATTCTGTCGCCATCTTTTGCGAATAAGACTACAGGATGATACAGAATCATGCCAATATATAATAAATCAGAATGCATAAACGCATAATCATGTCCAATTATGGTACGTGCGCTATGAGACAAATTAATCTATAGTGCTGCAGAGGCTCACGCAGTCCGCAGCTGCTCGCTGAAAAAAAAAATTGCTAAATGGTTGTCACAATCAACTGGCAACAAAGCAGAGGGTATCTGCCCTCAGCAATCGGCACTTACTTAAACGCGCACCTTTGAGAGTTTATTGTGCTTAATTTTATGGGATTACTCTATTATCGCATTCAGCCAAACATATATTTACACTGCTCTGCACAACATTGAGGAAGAGGAGCACGAGATTAAGGCTGACTAAGACGACGCTTCAGTGACTTGCCTGCTGTGGACTTGTATTTATCAATTGTGTATATATTGCAAATACATTTCCCATTGTGATTCTTCCCTCCGGAACATTCTTGGTGGATGTACGGGGTAGTGCTGTTCATGACCGAGCTCCGAAGCGGACGTAGCTTGGCCACTAACTATAAGACGACTGATGGAGCCGGTGCTGGGACAGCCGCCATGCCGACAGAAGCAACCGCTACCACCACGCCGACAGTCATCACGTCCCAGCCCCGCGACCCTGGAACGTTTTCCGGGACAATCAATCCTGACGTCGATGAGTGGCGCCAAATGTAATAGCGCCTCAGCGCCCATAACAGGTGGGATCACACCGTTATGCTGGCAAAGATAATTTTCTACCTGAAGAGCACGGAGTATGATGAAAAACACCGAAAATATTATGCGACTTAGTGCGAGGAAGTGACAGGATTTCGGTGAGCACGTTCATATTTGTCGGATGAAGTCGGCTGCGATTATTCTTACACAAATCTCCCAAGTATGTTACTTCGTCATGGGCGAAAAAGTACTTCGAAGACTCAAATGTAACTGAACCGGGCATAACGCATCCAGGGCAACCTTTAGCGGTCTACAATACCCAAAAAATGTTAGGACGTGCATGGTTGCGTTATCCATATACAACATAGCCATCGTTCATTTTTGCGGTTTCTAGACATCATTCACGGTTTCCAGATATATAAATTTAACACTTACTTAAAGATGTTCTAAAGTCCGGTTAGTGACTGACATGTGCGATAGACATTTCAAGTGAAGTGATGATGGAGGTTATGACGAAAGACAGGGTGCGTGAAGAGCTAAAATAAAATAAAGCAACAGTTGAACTTGTTGTGGTTGAGATATTTACAACATATTGTGCTTTGTAAAGGTTCCAAGCGAGCTTAATGTTCCTAGGAGGAAAATGATTTATTGCCCTATTTATTTCTCGTTCTGCCCAGCTTAGCATTGATAAATACACGATATATATTTACTTTAAACACTTTTCTGAAAGACGAATTCTAGAATACTTATTTCACATTACTTCTCCGCACACAAATTACCACGGGCATATTGCGGGAGAAAGTGGCTCGGCTCCGCCCCTGCTACTGAAAATATCTTCGTTCGATAGGGAGTTAAGAAAGCGCGAGTCGGCATTAGCTTGCTCGAAGAGGGAAGCACGACGACAGCTTCGCTTACACACCCTTACACGTTAAAAAGGGGTTTGACCGCCAACTGCGCTTGGCAGACTCGCGTGTGTTATGAGGAAAGTTGAACGAATAATTAGACTGCTGTTCTTTAATTTCACATGGCAATGATGAAGTGTAAAAACAGGAAACCGGATTTGTCTGACGATTTCCTCCAACCTTTTAATGTGAAATTGTGCAGCAATGTTTGTCAATAAGCCGTTTAATAAAATGGCTAGTTTATTCAGCTAACAAATTCATCTGGTGATCTCGCTAGTGATGTCCGCTGATGCAAGTAATTCGTCTGCAGTAACATAATTCCAAAATGAAAAAGTCTCGTTGTATTCTTGGGAAAATTCTTCGAAGTAATAAAAGAAGCACATAAAAATGCGCATTGCAAATTGTTAGACGTACCAAAATAAACTTTTAATTGCATACGATGTCACCGTTTTTATTGTGTTGCTCAACATTCGCGCATTCGCACCAATCACTGCGACATATTTAAAACATGATTGGTCTAACAAGGTTATCAGCACCACTTTTTAGGCATGTTGCCATATTTGGGCCAACATGTGCACAATTACCTGACCAGAAAGGAACACTTACCACACTTGTGCGGGAATCTGGTGGTAATTGTGTTTCCCATAAATAAACATAACATTTCTTGACCTCCGGGACACCCGTTTTTGTTCCAACGTGCCGAACACAACGCTTCCTGTTGATCGTGTGCTGGGAGAGAAAGCAGCATTACGCTCAAAAACACGCTTTCATTGTTATCAGTATTTCTGTCCAAAAAATGCCATTATTCTATTAAGCGTTTCGGAAATCCACAAGGTAATTAAATTCTCGCGTGAGCAAATGCCGGTATTCACGTCACTGCGGACTAATTTACCAGGCGCACTTATTGCAGTGACTTCGAAAAGCGAACATCAATGCTGAAACAATCAAGAGCTCAATCTGTTCACACTTTCACAAGTTTTTCATATTTCCCAAATTTTCACAAGTTGTTGAGCTTTAGGTCTGCCGTCCACAGTGACCCAAAGGCATTGCGCAGTTGCGTTTGAGCTAGCTGGTTCGTTACCATACACGGTGCCCGCATTTTCATGTGGGTGCAATAAAAAATGCGCTTGCATTTATATTTCAGGAAACGATAAAGAATCCCAGATCAGGTGGTCAAAATTATTATGGAGTGCCTCATAATCAAGGTGTTCTAAAAATAAATGGCGTGCCTCATAAACAGATCATGGTTCTAGCATGCATGGCCTGTATGACCGAGAAAGGCCCTGTCATGTTGCCCTGCCACTACCATAGACCTTATTGCCACTAGCCCCTTTGTTGACGCTATCGCTGACAGCCACGTCCAGTGGTTTGTACGACTTGCTCGCCCTAAAGATACTCATCAGCTCTTATAATTTCCCTTGAGGGGAAGACAGTACAGCGCTCGCTATTTGTCGACCGCGCATACCGACAAGCCTTCCTGGAACCGGCGTCAAATGCCCGACATACTGCTCCTCCTTCAGGGATCTGTCAGTTTTCCCAAGTTCTTCGGTGCTGCCGATGCAGCGACGCCGGAAATTTTGCTTAGGAATCTCCATGAATGCTCGAGCCTTCGACAAACTTGGCTGTCGCTCTGGAATTTCCTTCGGGAAGCTACAATGCGGGCTGCCGAGGGCAGGCCCCCGTGTATTGTCTGAAGCCCCTCTCCTTTCACTGCGCTCCTTCACAGAGATGACAACTGTGCCGATGAAGCCTCAGCAGGTAGACGCACTGGCGGACACAGGAGCGGCCTTCAGCTTCCTCGCGTTGGATATTTTGCCTGGGACAGCTTCGTACAAGCCTGTTCCAGTCCAGCGACCCCACCTCATCCTGGCAGATAGGAACGCTCTGCAAAGAACCGGCGAAATCTCGCTAAGTGTGGGCGCACTCGGGAAAAAACAGCTAAACAGGGGTTCCTTGTTGTCCGAAACCTGTCTGTACCAGTGATTTTAGGACGTGATTGGTGCGCGGACTCAGTGAACCGGAGAGCCGGTGCCATGCCTCCGAACTTCAGTGCTTGGTGGTAGTTTGGGCGCATGAAATGTTTCGCCCGTACCTTTATGGTAAAATGTTCACCGTGGTCACCGATAACGTCGCCCTTTGCTGGTTACAAAAAAAAAAAACAGAACGCTAAGTTCGCCAGGTGGGCTCTCAAGTTGCAATATTATCACTTTGTCATAATCCATCGCAGCGGCAATCGACACCAAGATTCCGACTACCTGTCTCGTAAGTCGGCGGCTCTAAGCGACCCCTGACCAGCCGTGGCAGTGCTTGATTAACGCACAGCGCAGCTACACGACGTAGAAATTATGTCGTTCGAGAAGGCATCCATTGTCACCGGCATCGTCAAAATGAGTCGTACCTGCCAGTCGTTCCAGTGGCCATGCGACCATAGGTGCTGTTTATGTGCCACGAAGCTCCAACTTCCGGTCACCTCGGGCTCCACAATACGCAGACACGAATGAAGGAACGATTTTGGCGGCAGCTGTGGACACTGATGTCTCCCACTAAGTTTTGTCGTGCACGGTCTGTCAGACACGAAAAGCCCTCATAAATGCGGCACCGGTCCCCATGCAACCAATCTCTGCTCCTAAATCTTCCTTCGTCGTCGTGGGACTCGATCACTTGGGGCCGTTTCCACGTATACCACGCGGCAAGAAGTCCCCAATCGCGGCCACGTACTACCTCACAAAGTGGACTAAAGTCAAACACATCCCCGACTCTTCGGCACAGCACGACCTAACTTTTCTTAACGAGTGCGTCGTTTTCTACCACGGCATGCCAGACTTGCTCATCAGCTGCCGCGGCGCACTTTTCAAGTCGCGCGCATTTAAAAACCGATTAAATGACCATGGAATTCATCATGCTCCAGCCAACCCTCAGCCTCCGCCAACAAACGGACTAGTGGACAATAGAGACCACAGCATAACGAACGTCTTGTCGTCATACGTGAGTCCAACTCCTAACGACTGGGACGAATAAGTCGCCGCCGCAGCGATCGCACTGAATACGTCCGAGCAAGAGATCACACGGGAATCACCATTCAAGCTCAGCTATGGAAATGCGCCGAGGCTTTCGCAAGAAAGTTTCTTTGGTTCTGACGCTACGCTGCACCACCGTCCTCCTGGCCCCAGCGCCTCCAAACTTCGAAAGACTCGCTTCAGAGGTCGTCTGGCCATAGCGCACCAACAGGCAAAACTGGGCTCATCTTACCAGCAAAGCACAGCGCCTTCGTTTGAACCAGGAGATCTAGTATTGGTGCGACGAGTCCAGCGTGTAACGCAACCTTCTCAGATACTTTTGCCAGAGTTTGCCGGTCTATTTCGTGTCGTAAAGGCTCTAGGCCCTGTTACCTTCCGTTAGGCGGATGTTCCGGCACTTGGCGCCAAAAGACGAAACCGTGTTTTGATCACCCATGCTGTCGAACTGAAACTCTACATTCCTCGCGGTTTCGACATTGGCTTCTCTTCGCCTCGAACCTCAGACTCTAGGAGAGAGGGCGTAGCGAATCTAGCAAGTAACGTGGCGCACTTTGAAAAGAACGAACTGAGTGGCACGTGAGATACAGTCTAGGGAAACAAGACGAAAAAGTATAGAACGTCATGTGATTGTGTCGTTCAGCTGAGAGCGTCGTGCCACAACGTGCTGTTCGACGTTACAATATAAAAAAAACACTTAATCTCGCTGTGTGAAGGTTTGCGAAGCATGTTAATGTTATACTAGTGCATCTTGTCTTCTCCTAATTCGTCTGTCTCTGTACGCTGCTGCTACACCATAATTGTTGAAAAATACCAAAAATTACGCCACATGAAAGAAAATACACTGTTGAAAATTGTATATAATGAAATGAAGGCACACATTCTTCAGCAGCCGTCATCATTAGTCAGTGTTCTGTGAAAAAAAGAAGTATGAATCCTCTGAACCCAGCCTTTTATGGCAATATTACTTATAGGTTCATTGCCGTAATACTAAAGATATCCAACATTTGTGTCACTATCAGGCACAGGAATCCATAAGGGATTCGCGAAAATATCTTTAGGTCCCGCATCCTTTCGAACACCAATTTCAAAGGGGTTTCACCAATTGGGCAGTTCAGCATAATTATTTCAGCGAGAGCACCTGAAAAGCGGGATCACGTCGCTAGTTGCTATCACTTGTAGACGCCCCAGTCTGGAGCTGATGCATGCAGCAGTAGCAAGGTGAAACAAGTTTAAACAAAATCAGCGCTAAAATGTTATAGGTGAGAGAAGATTTACAGTAGTCGAAATCTTCTGCTGCTCGACCGAGCATCGCTTCACTCGCATTTGCGAATATCTGCGTGAAACAGCCGGGACTAATCAATGCAAGATTATTGGGCATTTCAACCCGCCGTGGTTGCTTAGTGGCTATGGTGCTGAGCTGTTAAGCACGAGGTCACGGGATCGAATCCAGGCCACGGCAGCCGCATTTCGATGGGGGCGAAATGCGAAAACACCGTGTACTTAGACTTAGGTGCACGTTAAAGCACCCCAGGTGGTCCAAATTTCCGGAGTCCCACACTACGGCGTGCCTCATAATCAGATCGTGGTTTTGGCACGTAAAACCCTATAGTTTCAGAATAACAGTGACAGAGGCACTCATATCCCACCCCATTTACCGTTAGTTATAATCATTTTCAGTAATTGTTTCATAATGTTTTACAATGTTGGAATCAGCTCGCGCAGGACAAGGGTAATTGGAGATCGCAGGGCGAGGCCTCCGTCCTGCAGTCGACGTAAATATAGCGTGATGATGAAGATGATACTCATTTTACTATAGCGTTAATTGCTCACTGTTGTAACATATCTGCATCGGGAGGCATAATTTGCTATCAATTTTATGTTCATACGACATCTACAAGCCACTTAACCAACGGCTTTTTCCTAGAAGTGGTTAAACGATAAGGACATACAAGATGGTTTACTGGGGAGGTCTGCTTCGAAGAAATGTGATTTACAGTAAAGAACTTTAAATGGACGACAGATCGCCATTCACAAACCTCTGGCTGGTATAGGAGCCCCAATAGCGCAAAAATTGCAATTTTAAGGCGCTGAGCAGAGCATGAGCAACATTGAAATGTTCTAGTGCATTTCTTCCAATATAAGATATTGATTTCACTTAAAATTTATCTAGATATGCTAAAAAGTTCCAAAACTATGCGGCGTTGAAAACCTCATAGAACTCCAAAGCGTATTTTACAGACATTTAGTGATTCACAGCTGTATGCATAATGACCCTGTAAAACTAACTTGACGACTCATCAAACAAAATTTTCAACATCTGTTACACATTTCATTGCACATTCTCCATTGTTTCTATCAATAAAATTTAGTCGCTATTTGGAGAACTAGTTTCGATCGACCATTGGAGCGCACATTCTCTACGACTCCACACATTCTCTACGCACATTCACAAATAACTTGATTAAAAAAACACTCCACCTACTATGTGATTGATGTACCTACTGAAAGGCATAAGTACCTTCATGCGCGATTTACCTGAGAGTAATAATATTAAGTTATTTTCGAAGTGCACTTCAGCATAAGACAGGTGCCATGCGCGATTTTCTTGTCGACCATACTGTCATTAGTTTGTTGTGAAGAGTGTCATCTAAGACACGTAAAATATGAGGACCTTGTCTTTTCATTGGGCATTTTATGTCAATGCGGCAACTGTGCATGACACAGGTCATACGATGACTCTTTGTTATGCATGCATATAACTAAAGTATATATCAAGACCCATATACTGAGTCTTTCGGCGAAGATGTTTACCAATGTTTTTAATTCATGCGTTACAGATAGCACTATTCTTATCCTTGACCTGGACTGTTGAAACACGTGGACAACATTTGCACAGGAATAAAACCGCATAAACGACTAATTAAGAAAACTTCTCTAGTTCCGTTTTTTTTAATCTAATTACCTTACACGATATATTGCAATAATAATTCCCGAACTTTGCGAAAAAATACATTGGCGGTCCAGTAACTTGTGTACCTCAACTACTAAAACGGTCTTTTGTTAAAAAAAAGTAGAACAGCGCATTCGTGCCAAAAGGTTGATGGCAAGTATCTTAAAAATAGTGTCATCTACCGTATTATTTTCAAGTGGATATGCTTTGCAATCTCACCGGCTGCAATTACTATAATGCGATGTGTGCTGTGAGGTAACTATTTAAAAACCAAATCACAGAATTTTTCGTGATGCTAGTTTATCGTGCTGTTAATGTCCGCCACTGCAAGTGGACCATGGTCATTCAAGGAGCACAATTGTGCTATCTAATCAGGAATTTTCTTTTTAATTCCTTAAAATCTTCGCAGAAACACCGAGTATACGTTTATACATTGCAATTAGGGAATTTCACTCTTTGTAGTTGTGAAAGTATTTAATTAAATATTTCTATTTCTGCGTTCATACTGTTTTGTCTTGTAGTTTTTAATAAGTGCGCTCGTTAGCTTATATTTTGGGATAGTGGGCTCATTAGCAGCCAACCTTCCCATGTAGTCACAGGTAATAAACAACAAGAATGGGCCTCTAAGTCATAAGAGGTTTGTGGTGCGGCGCCTGGCAGCTATAGCCATTTGAATGGATCACCACCCTTGAAATGAAAGCTACATCTCAAAATGGCAAAAAAAGAAGGCAAATAAGAAAACAACAAAATAAACTCTTTGCATGGGTACTTACGCCTATTGGCGTCTGCAGCAGCAGCCTCCCCATCAATCGTACCACCGCCATAAACAACCGGTACAAGGGCCAGCAGCAGTAATTTCAAAGCCATATCTGTTTGAAAGCATTGGAGTCTAAATCAGAAGCAGGCAAAGTCGTGCGCATGATATCCACCTGCCTTCTAATGTATACGTGTTATAGTCAGCACCACTGACAAATATAAAACCAAGCGCGAAAAAACTATGTACCACTCTTCAATGAACTGTCGTCCACGTGGTGTCCTGTCCTATTCTTTGTCCGTATTTGCGCTACAGTGGCAGGAAACACTAGCAGGAATTCCCAATTATTATGCTTAGTGAGAATGTGGCGATTCTGCTCGCAAGTGAGCCGAGCGACACGAAAAGCACCGCGAGAAACAAAGAAGCAAGCGAAGCATCTTAGCACTTGATGCCTGCTAAGATAAAAAGACTGATAACCGTCCGCTTTGCATTAAAGACTTCTTTTCGCTGTCGTCTGTCATTGCTTGAGACCACCCGAACTGCCATTATATCGCCTTACCATTTGCTATAGCTTTTCTTTCCGTCTTTGTTTATTTTCTGTTCCTGTGACTTGTAAAGTTCCATGTAGGCCACCTGACAAATGCCCTACATTGGGCCTGTATAAAATAAATTAAATAAAGTGATACATGACTTGTTTCTCCTGCTAACGTCACTCCGGGAACCGCAAGAGCTATGCACGCTACAGGCGTCAGGGCGTGCGCGGAGCAGCTGACAAGCAGGTGCCGCGAGAGAGTAGGTGACAAGCAGGTGCCGCCTTTGCTCCTTAGGCTTGTTGGGCCCGCCTCTCCGCTGCAGAGTTTTTCATCATTCGTATCGCCGTCTGGCGAACACGCCGTGAAGCAGGAGCCGGCGTTGCAGAATGTGTCCCTTCCAGACGAGCAGAGTCGGCGCTCCTGTCTTATCTTACTTACTCAGTGCATGGAGCCAAAGCATATGCTGACGATGATAGTTTTTTATTGCGATAGCAATTATATGGACACTCAAAAGCAGATTTCTGCCGTCGGCGTCGCCGTCGCCGTCGCCGTGAGGTTCCGTATGACGTCATTTGGAGATGAAATCGTCGCCGCGCGCCGAACGCTGTATGTGCGAGTGAAAGGGCGCGAGGGGCGCGTCTTTCACGGGGAGTGAACGCACGGCGGAGAACAAACGCGCGTTCTGCGCCGTGCTCGCTTAAGGGCTGCAGAAGTAGGCGTCTCTTTTCTCCTTTACAATCACCATATATGTAGAGCAAACGCGCCTTCTTCGGACGCGCGAGAGGCCGTGGGGGAGGGGGAGGGAAGGGAGGCGACGTTTAGCTGCGGCACCAAGTGCCTATTTATATCAGAGGCTCCAGCAACAGTCACCAACGCCGCACGCATTTTGAGCTAACGCGGGCAAAACGCCGATGGCGTCGACAACAGTTCTGCGTGTTGTTGCTACCAAAGCCGCTCACCTTACTTCGTATGACATTGCTGTGTTGCTATCGCATTCATTGCTTCGCCCTTAGGGCGAAACTGTGACATTTTTTAAAGACGATAGTCTTTGTTGGGGAACTTAAACGCTGAAAATTTGGTCTGTCTGTCTGTCTGTCTGTCTGTCTGTCTGTCTGTTTGTCTGTCTGTCACCCGATTCAGCCACCCGGCCAAAGTTGGACCACTTGCTTACCGCCCACACTACTTAAACTAGTACGGCTGTTCATACTTGTGAACGTTATCGATTACAAAGTAAATATTACGCATATCTGAGGCGCAACATCACTAGGTAAGTATTAGGAGGTGTGTTCCTTTAATAGAAAATACATAGATACGTAACTCTAAAGACCCTAGTTTCTTAAGCTGCGCTGAAAATGCCATGCTATGCGCGCCGACGAACGACGTTCCCCGACTGCGCGCCGACGAGCGCCCTCTGCCATGGAGGAAGGAAACCCTCTGCACAAGCTCACGTTTCCCGATGTATTGCCAGATGGCGTCCATGTCTCACGCAGCGCCTCCTCCAGCCAGATGCGGCCGATTCAACATAAAGGAAGCGCTGTCTGAGGCAGGGCAAAACATAAATGGCCGCTTGATGAAATAATGCGGTAAAATGAAATCTGTTCAAACAAACCTCCATTGCATTTATCATGCCAGGACGGAAATGGTACGAGAACAGCATCACGGGTGGCCGCGGATCAGACCAGCACTCATGTAGTACGGCCGGCAGAAGACTATCGTCTTTCGACGACATTTGCAGCGAAGCACGCAGATACGCGGCAATTTTTCTACACAATCCTGGAGAACCTAGCCCGTCGCAGCTCTCCTTTAAGAGTGATTCGCACAATTCCTGCGCAGACGCTCGTTGTCACTCCACAGCCGCTCCACCTCGTCGCTGAGGAAGGATATTCGCTTCCTCAGCGTCCAATGAACCATTGAGCGAAAAAAAAACCGGCGGCATCTGTAGCAGCGAAATGGCACCTAACTTTCCATTGGCTCCGACTCCACGTCACAAGCACGCTCGTCGCGCTGGCTCGCGCTTGCTGGCTTGTGCCTCGACGGAGCAGAGCGGGTGAAAGGGCACACCTGCCTGCGCGGTATAGCGTGAGGGCAGAGGGCATCGTCGCGACGCCACGGTACCCTACCTGTCGGAAACCTTTGTTATCCATGCGTTCCTTGTCTGCGCAAGCTCCCGCCTGCGTTCTACCTACGCCTCGGTAAGGCCAAATCAAAACGCGAGAAGCGTCTCAATGCTTGCTTGCCCGCAAGGAGATCATAACTCCAAGGACTGCTCAGCGCCGTTCAATTGAACATTAATGCGTTCGCATTCACAACTCATGAGAAGTGCTTAGTCATCATCGGATATTTTAACAGCAGGGTTGTTTAAGCCGGCCGTAACTACGTGACGCGTTAACAAAAAATGTGGGCCGATCCTGGCGGTAGTACAGAAAGGGTCCAAGCGCACTGGCACATACCTCTGTGAACTGGCGAAGCTGAGCTTCGCTAAGTCTAGTGAAGCATGCTTGGGACTACGTAAGCTTAATAAGTAATCGACAGCCAATCCAAAGCTAATCGATCAATACTCAATAAATTCCGGAAAATGCGGGGCATGACTTGGTAGTACTTAGCCTAGCTAAAAAGTCAAGGATAGCTAGGTGCCCATCAACTTCGTTGTCTGTTAAGCATTGCGCCTCCAGAGCAAGCTACGCAAATTTTTTCGCAAGGTATTCTACTCAGAGTGTCATTGAGTCCCCTGAGAACCAGCTGCGCAACAGGACCGCTTTAACGCGATAACATTAAGGGCCCGTGTCGCTGAAAATCCGGTGTCGGCGGCCAGCGCCGTAGCCCGCGCTGGCGTCCTGAGAGCGAAAAATATTCTATACGCCATTAAAGTTGTTATTCTACCAATAAACTTGCTTACACTTTGCCGTATATTCATGACAAAGTTATTCCTCGGAATTTAGAGAATGACAGCCCACAAACAAATACGATGAATGGAAACACGGACAGCTCCTGCCTTTTATGTTAAATATTTTCAGACTGAAATATTAAAAGTGCAAATCAATAACAGAAGATCGGCGCACACAAGAGGCCGCGTTTCTAGCAGAAAGTTCGCCTTCGTACATAGCGCCCCCGCCAGCGTTTCCCGGTAAACATCACCATTACATAAGGTAGCAGTTGCCGGAAATCGTGAGAAGCAGTAGGTATTTGCGAATGCTATCGCGTTCCACTCTTAAAGGCGAAGTTTAATCGTCCTCCAAGTTATAATTGAGGAGATGTGCACTGCGGTCTTAACGTTCTTTTTAGAGTTATCTTATTTCACATGGAAAGCTAGAAATGTATGTCTAGGGCACAAGCTTGGCGGCGGCCGCACCCAGTCAGGCACAAATAAATATGAGTCACATAAAAAGTACGTAGAAAAGTACATACAAATGTAGGATAAATACAAGTAGGATACCACATCTCGAGGTTCACAGCCCATCTAGACGGCTTAGTTAACCCGCTCGGATGTAATCCTAACGAGCAGGCCCACCGGATAGCGCGCGATTTCACGTACCGCGCTGTCGCGGGTAGCCAGGCTCGGAACGCGGTCAACATCTACAAAGATTCATTATGTACTTTCCACGAAATCGTTTCCCATTATAGCCTCGGCAGGAGGACATTTCCACTCCCCATCCCAAATTGAACAAACCTGAGGCTAGCACACCCCGACTTCTGCAAACCCATTCGTATCTCACTCAGCGGTCCCTTAACAGGATCGACCCTGACCAGTCACAGTCGTTCCCCAAATGTGGTCATGCCTCATGTTCTTTTGATCACATGCTCTGGTTGTTGCCTCTCCGCCCATCACGAAAGAGCAATGGGGGGAATCCCCCAAGAGCAGCAATCTTCACATTCAACTCCAGGCTGTCCAGACGGCCCACGACACCTCGGCAGGACTTCGCCTCCCGGTCCCATCGTGGGCGGAGCCACCGACTTCATCTGGTGGACCCGAATAGATATCAGTTCCTCAGGAGTCTAATAAAGTTCGTGTCATGTGATGTCACATACGAAAACTAGTGGGGCATATCATCATCATCATCATCATCGTATTAGCCTATTTTTACGTCCACTTCAGGACGAAAGCATCTCCCTGCGATCTCAAATTACCCCTGTTTTGCGCTAGCTGATTCCAATTTCCACCTGCAAATTTCCTAATTTCATTACCCGACCTAGCTTTTTACCATCCTTGACTGGGCTGCCCCTATATCTCCAGTGTTCGTTGGGCATATAGATCTCTCCAAATGAACTGGTCGGGTCTGCTGGCAATCGCACTTGAGACACGCTGATAAGTGACAGGCGAACTATTGCCCGGTAGACCTGTGGAGCTTTGCGCCTAAATCTTCAACTTCCACAATATTTAAGGATACAGTCGCTAACACTTTAAGCATTGTGTTGATGTATATTTGTGTCCGTTCGTGCGGAAGCACTTGTGCGTAAAAAGTCCGACGAAGAGACAGAGCCAGAGCGATAGGCCAAAGAGAACACTGTCCCCGGTTTTTTGCTGTTTCAATTGTTATTTACGTTAGTCCGTACATATTCTCCTCATTGCATTGCTTGTGGGCCGTCCTGGACAATCAAACCCAGAAGAGGAGACTGAGCTCTCCTGAATAAGTGAAAGTTCATGCATAAAGCGACACATACCGGTCTTCATGGCTGTCGTCTTCTGGCTTCGGCCTGCTCGTGAGCACTGACTGTTCTGTCGTTCAAATACAAGTGCTTTATATACAGAACTCAGGCTACAAAAATTATCACACAAGTGTTTCAAAAAGAATTGAGGAAACTTTCCCATCTGTCACTGTACAACATCGCCTGACTGTTTACTGGATGTGGAATGTGATCTTGAATATTAATAAGCTCATATAGAAAGGCATTATAATCAGGCACGACCAACTAAGTATTCCTAGCGGTGGGTTTGAAATGGAGCAGAGTCGTTATTGTGCCGCGCATACAAGATGCAGGGTGATAATTTGCATATTACCATAATTATTGTCCTTGAGCTGGATTATTCGAAGAAGCAGACATCACTAGCACAAGAAATCAAAACCCATATTTAACTAATCTGCATTTCGCCTTGCAAAGTCACCGACCACAAATCGCTACTTGCAATGTTGACGCGTATACAAGTTTATTCTTCACCAGTGGCCGCTTTCCACCGGCTAACAAATGTTAAGCGTTATCGCTAGGCGCAGGACGCGCCTGCATAGGAAGCTTCTCGAACGCTGTCGGTGCTTCTATCCGTCGTCTGTGGTCACCGACGCTCATGTAATCTGATTGTATGAGCGCGCGAATTGTCTAGAACTTTCTGGAAGACACGCGGGCCCCAGGGATTAATCTCGCCGCATCGCCGTCAGTACACCGGTCCCACCTGGGGCCGATCTCAAAGCCCTTACCCGGGAAACTAAAAGCAGCAACCGATGGAGGTGCAGTTGCTGTACGACGCAATGCCGAAGATCCTCCGCCGCCGACGATGACGACGAATCGCGCATCATCATGGCGAGATATCAGCACGCCGCCTAGCAACAGCCTTGACAGCACTTCGCCGCCGAAAGAAGACCTTCCGACGCGACGTATCAGCAGCGGAGCAAGTTTGAGATTATTCGAGCTGGTCATTGGACGAGGCAGGATGTATGCACTGCGAGATAGGCATGGTAATATCATCAGCGATTTCGATGACATAGTAAAAGCAGCGGAAGAATTCTATACTGACCTGTACAGCGCCCAAAACAGCCCAGCTACTTTCATTCGAAATGGTGTTGAACCGTATACAGAGGCTCCTTCTATAACTAGCGATGAAGTTAGAAAGGCCTTGAAAGACATGACCAGGGGAAAAGCTGCTGGAGGAGATGGAATAACAGTAGATTGAATGAAAGATGGAGGAGATATCATACTGGAAAAGCTTGCGGCCCTTTATGCGCAATGCCTCACAACTTCAAGTGTACCAGAGAGCTGGAAGAATGACAACATTATACTAATCCATAAGAAGAGAGACGTTAAAGAATTGAAGAACTATAGACCCATTAGCTTGCTTTCAGTATTGTATTGACACGTATACATGTTTATCTTTCACCGGTGGCCGCTTTCCACCGGCTAACAAATGTTAAACGTTATCGCTCAGAGCAGGACGCGCCTGTATCGGAAGTTTCTAGAACGTTATCGATGCTTCTTTTCGTTGCCTGTTTTCACCGACGCTTATGTTATCTGATTGTGTGACCGATGCGAATTGTCTAGAACTTTCTGGAAGACACGCGGGCATCAGGGATTAATCTGGAACTTTCCATGACTCAGGTATAAAAGCCGACGCGTCGCGCCGCTGATCAGATTTTCGACGATCGCCGACTGTGTTCGCCGCTATCGTTGTGCTTTGAGTGTAGCTTGCTGTTGTGGGCACAGGTTCACCCACTAAACAACCAGTTTCGTCATACACAGTTTTACGACTGTTTTCTTTACCGTCACTACTACGTGACAGTATAAAATATTCACCAAGATAATTTCCAATAGAATCAGGGCAACACTTGACTTCAGCCATCCAAGAGAACAGGCTGGCTTCAGGAAGGGATATTCTACGATGGATCATATCCATTTCACCAATCACGTAATCAAGAAATATGCGGAGTACAATCAACCTCTCTATGTGGCTTTCATAGATTATGAAAAGGCATTTGATTCAGTAGAGATACCAGTAGTCATAGAGGCATTACGTAATAAAGGAGTACAAGAGGCATACGTGAATATCTTAGCAAACGTCTACAAGGATTCCACAGCTACCTTGGTTCTCCACAAGAAAAGTAGAAAGTTACCTATCAAGAAAGGGGTCAGGCAAGGAGACACAATCTCTCCAATGCTATTCACTGCATGCCTAGAAGAAGTATTCAAGCTCTTAGGCTGGAAAAGCTAAGAAGTGAGGATCAACGGTGAATATCTCAGCAACCTCCGATTTGCTGATGACATTGTCCTATTCAGCAACCATGGAGACGAATTACAGCAAATGATTGAGGACTTTAATCGAGAAAGTGTAAGAATTGGGTTGAAGATGAACATGCAGAAGACAAAGATAATGTTCAATAGCCTGGCAAGGGAACAAGAATTCAGGATCGCCAGTCAGCCTCTAGAGTCTGTAAAGGAGTACGATTATGTAGGTCAGTTACTCACAGGGGACCCTGATCACGAAAAAGAAATTTACAGAAGAATAAAATTGGGTTGGAGTGCATACGTCAGGCATTGCCAAATCCTGACTGGGAGCTTACAATGGTCGTTGAAAAGAAAAGTGTACAATCATTGCATTCTACCGCTGCTAACATATGGGGCAGAAACTTGGAGGTTAACAAAGAAGCTTGAGAACAAGTTAAGGACCGCACAAAGAGCGATGGAATGAAAAATCTTAGGACTAACGTTAAGAGACAGGAAGAGAGCGTTGTGGATCAGAGAACAAACGGGGATAGCCGATATTCTAGTTGACATTAAGCGGAAGAAATGGAGCTGGGCAGGTCATCTAATGCGTAGGATGGATAACCGGTGGACCATTAGGGTTACAGAATGGATACCAAGAGAAGGGAAGCGCAGTCTAGGTCGGCAGAAAACCAGATGGGGTGATGAAGTTAGGAAATTTGCAGGTGCAAGTTGGAATACGCTAGCGCAAGACAGGGGTAATTGCAGATCACCGGGAGAGGCCTTCGTCCTGCAGTGGACATAAAATATAGGCTGGTGATGAATGAACACTCTCGTGAAGTCGACAGAAACGGGAAATAAATAAATTCGCAATGGCTATATAAAGCACGTATAAAAGCAGCATCCAACCATTCTACCATGAAATGGTTGAGATTTTTCGAAGTAGTAGAGTGAATTCTAAGATAAACGTCAACAAAGTGAATGTGTGGCAGTTCTTAATACAAGAATTTAAAATGTTCTAGATTCAGCATTGCAATGGGTAGCGAAATCCCTGAATTCAGTGCAGGCTCCGCGACATAAGCACGGGAGAAGTCCACAATATATGTCACCTGCAGCGCCCCTTGAACAAACGCACTGATGCGTGTGCTTCCTTAAATTCCTCAAAGTGTAACATATATTTATGCATTTACGCCATCTATGCATTTGCATAGATGGCGTAGTCAGCATCACTAAGTCGTTGCGATGTTAACTCGCACGACCAGGAGCCCTCTACCTCAGATCGTTCAAGAATCGACACTAGTTTTGCGATAGGCGCTGTCAAACTTGAGGTAAAAGATGTACTGTGGTTAGGGCTACTTCTTTAAGACAACGCCTTTTTATGCACTGAATCTCAAGAAATTAATGCAACACCAATGCATTTCGTTGGAAACTTTCAGAATGCCTATATCGAACCTGGTATCATCATGAGAAATTGTTCCAAGTGCATATGACTTTCGAGGTCACTGGCTACAATTCGTAATTTACAATTTGCACTGCAAAATAGTTTGTTTAAATGTTAATTATCAGAACTTTCTCAAATACTAGAATATTAATTTTCATTTTTCGCGCAGATTATCTCCACCTCACAGTAAAGTAGCTCAATAATTGAAATTGTGCTACATGCCACGGTGAATAAGAAAATTCTGTTAACGATACAAAAACTGCAAAGTCTAACCCAGTAGCAGCTACGTCTAACCCAAGGGAGGGGGGCAAAGAATATTTCGCTTTAAATATTGCTGTATCGTAGGCGAGTGAGGCCAACGGCTTATAGTCTAAAATCGTCGTTAGTTCTTCAGCTTATTTACTGAAGTGCAATGTTTCCAGAAGTACAATGTGATACAGCTGACTAAAATCAGTTTATTATTTTGAAAATATTAAATACTAGTTTGCGGCATCAGTTGGTTTAGCAGTGATTTTGAGTATACCTCAGATAAACGCAGTCAACTTGTTTTAATACTTTCGCTTTCACGGGGTTATTTTTAATCGAGCGGATAAATTCTCAACAAGCAATATTACTTTGACGTCACATTGTGTGCGGTATTGAGTTCCCTTAAAGTTAATGACATTAAGCGACGTCAGAGTGTTTCCACCGAGTTCCTACAGCTGCGTATCACTTGTCGCTAAGAGCTGTGGAGAATATCCATCTTTACAGTGACAGTGCAGACGTTGCTGCTTTGCTTTGGCTCAACAACTGAGCTGATTGTTTTTTTCCTATGGCATGCAAGTTCTGTTTGCGGAAACACTTGGGAGCGTTTGAAACCACTCACGCACGAGAATAGTAACGTCATTTGAAGGACTTTCGTCAGCGCCACACAGAACGAAGAAAAAGGGATAATCATGGAAACAATTACAGCGCCATGTGTCTGAGAACGCTATACAACGTTTCCATTTAGTACTTCTGTTCTTAGAATATTACTTTAAATTTCGGGTAACCTAAACTCATCAATTAACTAAGTAATTGCATTACGACGAAGAGTGTGTGTAACTCGAGACGATTACGATCAAGGTACCAGCAGTCTCGTTCACCTACAATGTACTAGGATTTCTAAATGCATTGTGGAGGTTGTGGTAGACCTAGTTTTTTGCCCTTCTTTCCTCTATGGTCGCTAGAGTGTGCTACGTGAGAGAGAGAAGCAACTTTTATTGAAAACAGCAAGTGTAGGAGGAGTTAATCTCCCCTCCCTTAGATGGCGGCCAGGAGCCCTTGGGTCCTAGCGGCATCTTCAGCTTGCCTGATGACTTTCAGTTGGTGCTCGCTGTCTGAGCTGAGCAGCGCGGTCTCCCACTGCTCCGCGTTCGTATATGTGTTGTTTGGCCCCTCCACAATGTTGGGGCAAGCCCAGATTATGTGTCTGAGGTCCTCCCGCTGATTGCAGTCTTTGCATTTATCTGAGTAGAGCTCTGGATAGCAACGATTAAACGCGATCGTGTTTGGGAAGGTGGTTGTTTGTAGTAGGCGCCATGCTGTCGCCTGCTGTTTATTTAATGAGGAGTGTGATGGAGGGTAATGCTGCCTCTCTAGTCTGTAGTGTTGAGTGACTCAAAATAAAAGCGTAGAGATAGTCCTTTTTTTCCTGGCAAAGAATCGTGCCTTCAGCCAGTCGATTGCGTGACCCACTCAAGTGGCATGCTCAGCCAAAGCAGTGGATTTGACATTTTCATTCCTCACGTCATAATTGTGCTCCTTAAGCCGCCTTTCAAATTCGCGAGTTTGACCAATATACATGTAGTCAGAATCCGAGCATTGGACATCGTGCCCAATACCGGGATATTTCTGTTTTGATAATTTCTCCTTAACATTGGCGAGCGATTGTCGCAGTTTTTGGTTTGACACGTGTGCCACTTGAACGTTGTAAGAACGCAGAACACGGCTTAGAGTTCACTTAGGCACGGCATATATGGTATTCCGGCATGATTTTCGCCAGAGGCAGCGCATGGTAACTGCGGGGTTGCCATTTGTTGTTCAACAGCATTCAAGAAAGAGTTTGGATAACCACAGGCTGACAGTCCGTGCCGTACCTCGCTTACGTTAGCTGTGTAGTCCTCCTGTCTTGAGCAGATTTTCTCCGCGCGTTGTAGTAGCGCGGATACTAGTTACCTTTTATGAGAAGCAGGTTGTATAGAATCGAAATGCATGTGGCGCCCTGTGTGAGTTGGCTTTCTCAAACCGCAGAACGACAAAGTAGACCCCTTCCTTTCACTCAGCAAATCAAGGAACGGGAGCTTTCCGTCGACATCCCCTTCCACCATGAAGTTGGTTGCTGATTTCATGCTTTTCAGGTTACAAATGCGCAGACATAGCAAAAGCAACTGAAGCAGCTGAAAGGCTTTCTTATTTTATTTATTTATTCAAATACCCCAAATCCCAGACGCCGTTACAAATTGGGTGCGTACAATTTACATACAAAACAAAGCAATAACATGAATTCAAAAAAAAAAGAAAACATTAGTTTGCAGCTACACCAGAATGTGATCAGTAATCGCACACTTGAACAGCGATTGGTCCTCATTGGCAGCGATGGAGGGAGAATGTTATTCCTCTCTCTAGTCGTCTTCGGTAGAAAATAATGTAAAAGAGATTATTGCGGCAGAAAAGGATTACTACATTACTTGGGTGGTCAACACCTGATGCAATTTAAGGTAATTCTGAGATAAATTTCTGTCGAAGTACTTGATTGTGGAGCAATATTGTAGGAAAAAGCGAGAGACGGGAAATTGTTCTTCTCATGTGATGAGTGGATTTCATCAAGGTGACACTGCAGAACGAGCATCACTATTGAGTATACTCGTAAATTGAGTTGAATGGTCCCGGACCGATTCTCAGATGTGAATTAACGTTTATTGGGCTGGGTCCCAATCGGCAGAAGCGTGCTCGAGCTTCGGACAGATTAGTGTTTATGTAACTGTAGCTTATGGTGCGCAGGCTCTTGGCGAAAGTTCGGCGAATGTAGCGATGAGTATCACAAGTGTTGTTAGTAATGTAGGTAATGTGAGAGGGCCATTATAAATCAAGCGATATGTAAACACATAAGTATTTGTACGTAGTAACCTGCTCTAATTTTGTTCCATTCAATATGTAGGAAAACGATGCTAGGTCAAATGCAGCAATGCAGTTAATGTAGAAGTCCGAAAGTCTGGCACGTTAAAGCTAATCTTTATATCAGCAGGCGAAATCACCTCTGTAAAGAACATTTTCATCATCAGCATTGCCTCTAGCGACGTCGTCTTCTTCCGCAGCTGGCTCGTTGGCTCGCGCTCGTGCTCGGCACGCACTCGGGCCACTTCTCCCGCGTTCATAGTCGTCGTCATCTGCTTCCACAGCTGGCTGCGTTACGGTGGCTAGAAGGGGGAGGTGAGAGCAACGGCGGCGTCGGAGTGTTGCAAGCAATCATGACAGCAGCGGCGGTGTTGCAGACGTCAGCAAGATTGCTCGTCGGGCGCGGAGGCATGGCGGTTCGTGCCGCGGGTTTCGAAGCGGGCGTTTTTGTTCGCAATTAGCGGTCGCATATTTGACATAACTAGCATTAAGCTAATGCATATCCTACCTTGTTAGTAGAGGGGACAATAAATGACAAGCAGCTATCCTCTGATGAGTGCTATCCTGTGATGAGTGTTCGGAAGAAGTGTTAAAGATGCATTAGATTCGAGCACGTCATGGCCCGCACAAATATTTTTCGCTGGTCTCGGTCGCACGCTTTGTACGTGCTTTCCCGATTCGTCGGGAGTAAAAAAAAAGTGATTTCAGCTACTTCGAAGAACATTATGCTAGTGGTGTGGGTAAAAGAAGCTGCACCGATTTCTAGGCTCGCAGTGAAGAGCTCCTTAGGTCAAATTACTGCGACGCACTGCATCCTGCTCGTCAAATTTGTTAATACCAATATATGATGCTTTAGAAATCATTCCACATATGAGTGAAGTAAACAGACTTATTTTAGTCGCTAATGCTATTACCTAGAACGGTGGGGACCATGAAGAATACTGAAACGGACGACAGACAGCACTTGATTATATGATCCAATGTACAGGGTGTCCCAACTATGATGCAACAAGATTTAAAGATATGCAAATGCCCCGTAGCTGTACAGAACCAAGGCCATGTTGTTTGCCGTCGCTTGTAGATACTCCTATTATTTTTTGCATTCAGCTTAATTACATAATTAGTCTAATTATTCAACTTCTCAAATATTATAATTAGACGAAAAGTGTCATGTGAGGATTGTAGAGCAACTTGAAAAACTACCGATACAGCTTTCTGTTGCTCAATACGTGCTACATAAAAATGTTTTTCCGAGCGTGAAAGAAGCCCGCGAATACACGAAGAATTGCCGCGCGACTGGCCGCTCGAGACACTTTGCGTGTATTCGCTGGCTCCTGATACTTCGGATGGACTGGGAGTGACTAAAGATGGACTAAGCCACCAGGCAAGAGTGCTACTGAATACCTTACTGAGTCCTGAAATGAAAATGAACGAACAAAACGTAGTTGTTCTAGTTGACACAGGTGCATTTATGAGCTTGATAAATGCCATTTTTATTTTAAAAAGACGTGAAGTGAATAGCGGGAAAGTGATTGAGGTTAACAGTTAAGACGGGAGAATGCACCTTTTTTGAGACTGGCTGACAGCCACTGTGGTATTTCAAGGTTCTAAACCCAGACAAGAAACTCCTGTAATGAGTGACGTTGATATTAACATGATACTCTCAAGGCCCGACATACAACGCTTCAGGAATAACATTACATGGTGGGAAGATCTCACACTTTATCTAGAGGTAATTGTAGTCCAACGGTTGATAAAACGCAGAATATATCCCAGCTGCTTTCCCAGACTTATGTGTTGCTGCTACCCACCGGCTACGTCCGTAATCGAAGTCACATTTAGGTGGCGAGACACTTCGATTGCACGGAAAAAGCCATATGGCCTTTCCCATGATAACTAAACCAGGAGTCGGAAGGAGCTGCAGTAAATGGTTGTTGCGCGGATAATCGGACCCTCAACATCAACGTTCGCATATCCAATAACAATAGTACCTAAAGCAGGTGGTACCTTCAGATTATGAACTGATTATGGGCTTATTATAAAGCAGGCCGATTAGTTCTCGTTCCCAATGCCTCGCATTGATGAGATCGTCAATGAAACAGGTGGCTGTTAGCGGTTCTCTGGAAGCGACAAGTGTAAAGGCTATTGGCAGGTGCCACTAGTGGAAGAATATAAGAAGTAAGCTGCATTTGCGACGTCATTTGACATTTGCGAGCAGAACAAGCTGTCATACGGCGGGAGACATTCAAGTTCCTAGTTTCAGAAAATTATCAGCGAAGTACTCGAATATTTAACCCGGCATTTTTGCTGCATGTATATAGATGACATCATTGTTTACTCTAGAACGAGGAAGAGCATGAACTGCAGCTGTCGCAAGTAATGAATGCTGTGAACAAAGTCAAGCTAAAATTCAGTATGAAGAAAAGTGACCTTTTCAGGCGATTGATTGTGTTCTTGGGTTCAATATTTGACGCACACACGAAGAGCACGAAAGAAGAGTCGGTGGAAAGGATATCACGTTGAAAAGAGTCGCATGACTTGCAATACTTGCGAGTGTTTCTTTGTTTGGCCGGACACTTCAGAACATTCAATAAACATTTCCCTACAAAGACTAGGTGCTTTATTGTGCTGATGCAGAAACACGTTTCACTACTTGTTGATTTTACGCATTTTACAGCGACTATTTTAGGCTCATTTAAATCCCCGTCACATCTTCTCAGAATCCATCACTTCACTGCGAACTAGCAAACACTGGCATGGCGCTCTTTGGTCATACCTGGCCCTTGCGTCACTAAACCCCAC
Organism: Dermacentor silvarum; assembly: GCF_013339745.2. Lineage (NCBI taxonomy): Eukaryota > Metazoa > Arthropoda > Arachnida > Ixodida > Ixodidae > Dermacentor > Dermacentor silvarum. The sequence goes on from NC_051164.1 coordinate 27,758,148, forward strand.
ACATTCATTCAGAAACACGTTTCATTCGTGTGGAATGAAGGCTGTGAACGTGCTTATCAGACACACGTCGAAGCAATATGATCGGACCCTTTTTTAGTGTTACTGAATTTCGCAAACCCGTTTGATTTAAACACCAATTCATCGCTTTTGGTACCGGCATACCAACGAAATCACAGTGAAATATTAGGACGGCACCTAAACTTTATCGGCTACTATTCATATACTTTCAGAAAGTATCAGCAGAATTAATAGATAAGTGAAAAGGAAGTACTAGGCCGTGGTCTTGACCCTGAGATACTTGCGCAGTTACCAGGAAGGCTTATATTTCGAGTTCAGGTACAATGTGGATTTATCCTACTTATTAGGTTATGTCAGCAAAAAGGCAGGATTTCACTATGGGTAAGGAAGCAATCAGGGCATCAAAGATAGTATGTGCGCGTGTTCCCAGAAAGATCACGTCCAGTCCAATGGCATATTCATGTTAGGGCTGTGTGATAAAAAAAAGGACACAACGGAGGAAGCGCAGAACAGATGCGCAGACTCGCAACTCCTTTATTCTGAAAGTTGCAACGAATAAATAGTTGACCAAGATACACCTGTCATCATATCTAAATCGAAACCAATGGGCAAACAAAAAGTTACTATACGTCACAAAACAATGCTTTCCATGTGTCTGCATTCAACGTACTGCGCTACACAGACACGAAAACTCCGGATCTATGAGGGTTATTGATGGTTGGCTTATGAACTATTTGTTATTTTCTAATATAAAACGCTTCCGCTATCTGGCGGCAGGATTGTTTTCTTCTCCTTTTGAAAGTCCGTGCTCTCTAAAACGTTGAGGTGAGTCCGCATTATATGCAAATGTGCAGCAAGTGGGACAGAGCTGCGTTTTTCAGGGACCGTTGATGTTCTTGGAGGCGTGTGTTGACGCACCTTCCACTTTGCCCTACGTTAAATTTTCTGCACTACAAGGGTAGTCACTAAACGATACACGCATTACAAGGAGCGCAGGAACAAATATGCTTCACTCGCAATACACCTTGGCATGCGGAAGCGGCAGTTTAGCTCCAATTTTACACCTGGGTGCAGGCTTCTGAAAGTTTTCCTGGGGCGGAGAATACACATTGCACACCGTGCCGCAAGGTTACATGCCTTAGTCCGTGCGATAGTCGGTGCACATGCGCAATGACGGCGAGATTTTTCCGTCCGTCCGTCCGTCCGTCCGTCCGTCCGTCCGTCCGTCCGTCCGTCTGTCTGTCTGTCTGTCTGTCTGTCTGTCTGTCTGTCTGTCTGTCTGTCTGTCTGTCTGTCTGTCTGTTTGTCTGTCTGTCTGTCTGTCTGTCTGTCTGTCTGTCTGTCTGTCTGTCTGTCTGTCTGTCTGTCTGTCTCTCTCTCTCTCTCTCTCGTTCCATTCCATGTTACAAATGATGAATGGTATACCGTGGTCAAATATTTATTTGTAGCTACTTTCTCAATAAAGCAGTTGCGAATCTGCGCATGTGGTGTCTGCTTCCTCCCTCGTACTTGTTTGTTATTCTTCGCGCGGTAATACCCTTGATTTTTATCAACTCGTCCGACTTTCAATCATTGTAATCCACTTAACCATGTTTATAAACTGCGCCATCTTGACAGTGGCGAGTGGAAGAATTGTGCTGCTGGCACAATGTTTCAATCTGTAGCTTTCCACGAGATTTGTTTTCGCGTTACCAATGACTATAGGTACTGTGTTTTATGTTGCGCAACTGTAAACATTGTTGTGAATATTTTTGATAACCTACATACATTTACCGGCAATTGCGTTGTTTCTAATTATTATAAGAGGTGGTAAGAAATTCATTCCACACACGTTTGTATGCACAGTTACGTTTCAGACGGATCATATGCCCCTAGAAATTTACTTGAAGAAGAGAAATCGAGGCGCCCGATTTTTTAATAATCATAACATAATGGAGCCAACAGATATGGAAAATAAAGGATAGCATAGTAAACTTTAAATGCAGTTTAATAGAAGCATAAGAATGCTAAGCAAGAAGGAAGTGTGAGTGGAAGAAAGAAACAACTCGCAGCGTTTGGATTTGGACCGTCCAAACCCAAACGGCTGCTAGTGGTTTCTTTCGTCCACTCTCATGCCATATCGCAAAAAGTGCTTAAGAATGCGAACACAATTAAAGAACAGACATATAGACTGGACGGGCGCTAATGTCCAAGTTCACCAACTAGCCCAAAATTCTACGTTGAACGTTTGGATTAGAACCCACGACATCTGCCTTACCTGTGTGTTGTGCTACCAATTGTGCTAGGCCGGCGGCTTTTCCCACGTCCACATTCCTGGGTATTTTTGTATGTGTACAGGATTTAGCCACGGGAGTGTTAAGCAGCACCACTCAAGGCCACAGTGAACTTTTTGGGCAGGCAGCTTACCAATAAACCCCCGCGTGCTACCTGAAGCCATCAAACATGCCGGAGTCGGGACACTCACTATTCAGTGAACAGAAAATGTGAACGTGAGAACCGCCGCCACCGTAGTTAAATTGGTAATGAAACTCACGCACAATGCGGAGCCGGTGGGTTCAGATTACACATGCTGCAGCTTCTTGCCACGTCCACATTTAGGTAATCATTTCTTGGGATTTTGAAACAACGTAAAATGACAGAGGAACGGATGAACAAGCATACACAGCACTGATTCGCAGTTTGTTCTTCGCGATTTAAAAACTATAAATAAGGTGTCCTATGCTGTTGTTGGCTTTATACGGTACATCTCTACTTGTACGATAACAAACACTAAATATCTTCTTTTTATTATCATCGTAAGAGGACGGTGCCTGGACCACGTTGTTGTCTCTTTTCAATTTTCCTGATTAAAAAGAAATTTTGTGGCGTACCTTGAGGTCCTTTATTCACATGAAAGGACTTTGCAATGAAAGTTCTTTGCAGAGACAAACAATTTTTTATTGCAAGTGGGGAGTCGGTTCTTGTAGCCTGAAACATCGCTATTGTCTAGAAATATATTCTTCAAAATGTCTGTCTTCATGTATTAATGCTATGCATTTGTGAAAAAAAGCTACATTATAAGATTAACTGTGTTTTTGCCACTGATGACATGTTGCTACCTGTTACGTACTAGCACTTAGCACTTACAAAGTGTACTGAAAAACTATCAAATGGTTGTGTTATTGATAAATCTTTCATTTTTTTTTAAACTCGGGGGCATTTTTTTCTACTTGATTGTAGTTTACCACACAGTATGAGATTAGGTTTCTGCTATTGTGGCTATTTTGGAGCCTTTCTAGTTTGTTCTACATTTCCGTTCTGTGGTGTTCGTGAACGGATGCGCTCATTTGCACATTGTCGGCGGTATAATATTTATTACACTTTTGCATCGTAAGTGTTGTGAATTTCAAAATAAAATCATAGCTCATGAATATTTGTTTGGCATCTACTTATTACGGCGCAAGACCTTCCTTTTGCACGTGCTGTGGCAATGGTCAGAAAAGTGACCAACCGACCGGGGCAGCGATATTGCAATGCGTGACGCTGTTGTGCACGCACAGGCAGATAGCGAGAGTGTAGGGCTATTTCTCATGTTTGTTACGTGGCGAAGTCAGAATTTATCGGCAAAGGCGACCGCGTGATAATAGATAGTTATCGCGATGTTGGCGTTTTCTGTACGGCAGGCGTATTATCTTCCTGTACAAGTCGCAAATTAAGCAGAGAATTACTTTTTTATCGGAAACTGCGAAATTACAGAGGAACCCAAATCGCTATACAACACGACACCATGAATTGTGGTATGTCCCACGGCCACGCAATAATTACGGAATGCAAGCACTGAAATATGCTCTTCCGTCAACACTAAATACCCATTGTTTAAATGATTTGTCTATCAAAAACATGTCTTATAAGAATGCTAAGAAAATATTCTTGTGATTTCTTTCTGTAGTTGCAATAGTTGTTGTAGTAATGTACAATTTTAGATTTCAGTTATGTTATAGTATTCGCTTAACGTATTGTTTGCAATATTCTTATCGAATGGATCATCCGTTGGCATGCAACTGCTTGATGTACTTATGGAAAATGGAAGCTTTGTCAAGCCGCGATACAGTTGCTTTTTTTTCCCATCTCCTCAGCCATGTGATGTATTACATGTCTGGAACAATAGAAGACTACTACTAATAATGTGTTCAGCTATAGTTCGTACATCAACCACCCGTCAAATCGAATAATCACTTCCAAACAACAACTAGCAGATCGAATTATGCTCCAGTCAGAAAAGTAGATATGGCCCAGAACCCTTGCTCATTAATTAGCTGCAGATAATTAACGCTAGAAAAGCCGGAAATGAAATAAAGCTAAGCCGCAAAAACAAAATCAAGACCCTGAACCGAATTATTCAGGACGTTTTCAAAACATCCTAAAACGGATTTTGGCAGCGGTTCCGGCGAGATTCCTTTGGTAATACAAAATCACTTTTCTAGGTACTTTTTGCGACGTTTTAAAAACCACATTTAGACTGCCTATAAAATGGATTCCGGCCGAACATTAGACTAGATATACGACGTTTTACAAACTAGGAGCTTCTATTCCGCGTCTTCTTTTGGACGTTTTCATTGTCTGGGATAAACGGTGAAAAAAAACGTAATGTACGCTTTTGTGCTACCTTGGGTCATTACTTGTGAACTGAAAGATAGGCACCAGCCTTTCGAAGTGATAAGCGGAGACAATGCCCCCCCCCCCCTCAAAAAAAAAAAAACGAGGAATGGTAAGATTTCCAAGATAGTACCACCCAAAGGCCAACGCTTTAATAGAACAGCACGAAGATCTATAAAGAAAGTTCTGGCACTGATTCCGGATTTCCGCTGGGGGGGGGGGGGGAGGGAAGGATGCCTTGGAAAAGGTTTGGTGGCAGATAGCTGGAAAAAACGTTGTAGTTATGATATTTTTGCCAAGCTGCCATTACATCTTTATAGCTGTGCTCGGCAAATATCTCGCTATATTATTTTTTTGCAAAGAGTTCCACAGAAAAATGTACCCGGTTTACTTTTGTAAACGATTCAATACGTCACAAAGATTGACATTCGATACCTTCTCAATAGGAAACCAAGTTTAGCAGTTTTATTTAAACAGGCGAGAGAAGAGATAAACTCTAACCTATTCGTACAAACGCCTAAAGTTTGTTTTGACAGTGATTAATGGCATACTTGCGGACGTCGTAATGCATTCTAGGAACAAGATAATTACTTACAGACAAGTTTACCGAGTACCTCAGTTCACTTTTTGCTTTTTACATTCTAGTGTATGACGTACAAGAAACGTTCCTCCCAACGCACGTTCTCCATTGCGAACGTGCTGTAGCGCGTACGGTCTAGAGAAAGAAAAAGAACATTATATTTGATGCACATGTTCGAATTTATGTGAAGCTGCAAAGGAAATGTTGTATATTTGCTGATTTCATTCCGTTCCGGCATCTTTGGTGTCGAAATTGGCTCGCACATGGGCTCTGTGGCATCCGTGGTATACAATGCCAGGAATATTATATTAATTTGTATTTCTAATTTTATTCTTATTTATTTTATATGTACCAGCTGCTTCTTGGTCGATCCCTCGTTGTGTGTATGTGCCCTATTATGAAAAAAAAAACACTCATCAACAACGCGCGGCGATCACAAAGAGGTAGTTGGCATTGACACGGTATGTCCCGCCGACCGACAGATACCAACCGCGACCAGCGACCGACCGACCGACCCACCCATTCAACATCATGGGATATGGTAGGCAAAGGAAGCTTCGCTTTAATAAAGATATTTTACGTCTATAGACGCGCATGGCAAGGAAAAGAGTATATCGTTTCGCGTGTGCGTAAAGCCTAACATAGTGCATTTGCAATGGGCAAAAAAATCAAGCCAGTTCCACGCTTGTGAAAGCTGATAAAACGGCGGAGCTGTGCAAGCGTGGGTGTATATCGTAGTGGGTATGACGCTCGCCTTCGCACCTTGTGTGCCCAGGCTCAAATCCCGCCTCTTTCTATTTCTTTCTCTGTATCTTTCTATATGTATCTTTATTTCTCTCTTTCTTTCTCTGTCTCTATTGCTCTCCTTTTCTCTTTCTCTCGGCCATGGCAAGTTGTGTTACAATCGCTGGTATACCGCACTGCCATAGTTCCCATAAATGCATGTTCTCCAAGCGTGGGTGTACAGCTATAGTGGTTATGACACTCGCTGTCGGACCGTGGGTACCCGGGTAAGAGTCCCGCCTCGCAAGAATGTTTATTTTGTTTTATTTATTTCTTTATATATCTCGATCTCTGTCTTTCTCTCTCGCTCTCTCTCTCTGGACCTCCTCTCCTTATTTCACACTCTCTCCACTTAGCTTGAAACTCCGAACACCATCACTCCATAGGGATCAACCTCTACCATAAGCAGCTCCGCTGTTAAAAGAAAGGACAGCCAAGCTGATAGTGCTCATGACTCACGATTTACGACAGCGCGAATTATTTCACAAAGCCCTCAATGTACAACAACACGTAGATGCATTCCCAGATAAGAGTTAAAAGGCTTGTGTCCTTGTTCTTACGTTTTCTTTCCACTTCACGAAAACATTGAAGTAGTCAAGTGGCTCTTGACTATTTTCTTGTCGGTGGAAAGCATGTTGCAGAAGACTTGATGCACGATGCTAGCTTCGCAGTCTTTGCTTCAATGTTCTCTGCAGTTCAGCGGAAACCCGCTAAGTGCAGAGAAGTAATTAAAGGGGACAATGAGACATCTATCCAATCGTAGCAATTGCTTAAAAGGAAGCCCATTCGGGTTCGTCGAAAGAAAAGCCACGCCTTTGAAGAAAAATTCGTCTTGGTCCGTGACGAATTTTCTTTCGAGGAATCCGTATGGTTTTCCTTTGTAGCAATTGCTACGATTGGGTGGATGTCTAATTTTTCCTTTTATTTTTCTATATCTAATAATGAAAAAAAAAACGCAAGGTATATGGCGAGCCTCTATTGACCCTTTTCGCGGAGCAGTTTGTTTTAGAGAAACGAGATGGCGGTCACGGCGGCGCGCCATACCTCTCCTCAGCGACCGCGCACGAATACGAAACCATTACCGCTTCTGCCTTCCTTCTGTGCCATCAGCTGTCAGAAATGCAACTGAGTTTTCGCTAACACACTGTGCTCGAATCATGCCAGATTGAATCATGTGGATTGAAGACGTGTGCAATAGTTGGCTGCAAAAATAGTGAATAGCATGTTAAGGAATAGGATGAATCTGTGTGGCCAAGTTCGCCGACCGCTGCTGCAACTGTCCGAACGTGTTACCGGCACTTCGTGATGTACGGCTTTCCTCGAGGATACAGAAGTTTGCTCATCCGCCAACCTTGTATCGCTAACCTTCAAGGAAAGAGCTTCATCCCCAGAACTTCGGCAATAGTGAGTACCACTAGTTAAACAATGACAAAGGGAGTAGCGCCGCTTCCTGTCATAGTAAGTTTCGCGCACGTTATCTATACACATCTGTCCCAAACGCAGGAAAACTTACGCCCACTCTATCGCCGACGTATCAAGAATAAGTGAATGGGCGCACACTGGAATATATGCACACTGTATACGCACAATAAATGACGGACTACACCTATGGCGCACGAATGGTCGAAGCTGAATGTTTCGTGACGGTCCACAAGAGTAAGCGAGTTACTAGCTGTAATATATATTTGCTGCAAAGTATTACAATGTACAAAACAGCTAGGTTTCAGGCCTTGTGTGCAGAAAGAACAAATCTATCGGAACTGAGCACACCCGCGCGCGATTAGACAGAAAATATTCAGATAGCGGTCGCACCGAGGAATTTCACGGAGTCAGAAACTGACTAGCCACTACTTCAAAATATTTGCTGAATAAAGAACAAAGAGCAAAACACACTAATCCTGACTGAATTCATAATCAGAAAGCTTGGAATACATATTTAGCCCCCTTTCAGAACAAGCACCATATACGCTGCTTGAGCCGTTTGGAAATAGCTTAATCAGCTCCGAAGGCGTTTTGCATGTTCTCTGAAGCTGTGATCAAAGCTTCGTGTCGTCCACCTAGTCACCGTCTACGATATCTCCTAAAACAGGTTTTCTGAGCCGCGCCGGCGTCATACACTTCCATCGTAAACAAGGAGGCAACGGAGGCAGTTTAGGCAAGCAATGGACGCGTCACCACGTGATCGAACATGGCAGCGCCCACGGGATCGCCGCGAAAAATGTCAAGAGCTAAAATAAGGAAGCCGTTTAGAGTTTTTTAATGGACCATTTTCACAGCAGCATAAAACTGGCAAAGCATCTTGTATGTATATATATTGTAAAGGAGCGACACAGAAACAGCATCCGTTCCGGGGCCGGCTGTTCTATATTCTGCTTCGTCCTCGTCTTCCCCTCGTTCGTCCCTCGCGCCCGGTGTGCGAGTGCCCGAGCCGAAGTGCATCTCATCTTTACACTCGGCCACGCTGTAACATTCCGGCATGGCTTGCAAACACGCCATGGAGGCAACCTGTTCAGTGTGTGAAGTCATCGGATGGTGCGCCGTCCAGCCTGTAACCTGCTTCTCTGGCGGGCGGCACTGGCTGTTGCGCGCTGGTCGGAGCTCTCGCCGACGACCATCCCGCCGCTCAGCGCTGTCCGTCTCAGCCGAAGCCGAGGAGGAAGAGGACGAAGCAGAATATAGAGCAGCCTGCCCAGGACCCGTGCTGGGTATGCGCCGTGGTTTTTCAATGATAAATCTACGCGCAGAGCGAAACATTAAGAAGCAGTCGATACATCCTTACATTTAGACGGCTTGTTCAGGTCTCTTGATGTCCGCACAGCATACCTCTCGTTGACGGCAGCCAAGGACCTCTCAAAAAGCTTAAGCGCATCGTCTGACTACAGGTAGCCATGGGACTAGCCGTCTTCATGATGATGTAAACCTTGGAGGTACTTTTTGATCACCTTCTGTCGGTCAATAGGCTCGCTCATTGTTGGATTCCGCGATTTCACAAGCGAAACAAAGCAAGCAAGCAAGCAAACGGGTGCAGTCTCTGTGTCTCTCCTTTCCAATGGCGCAGCCAACGAAGCGCAGCGTGCTTAAGGCGCTCCAGCCTTAGGCACCGTACTGCGGAGGCCGAAAACCGAAAAATAACAGTTCAGTTATTTTTACGTTTATCAAAACGTTTGAGGATCGGGTCATGTCGCGGTAACCAGAACAATACTCCACTCAAACCGAAATAAATCGGTGCCAGGGAAACTCTGAACCGGTAACCAGAACAATGATAACACGATCTTCACTAAGGCGAATCAAGACAAATCAATTGTCTAGTGTTGCGCACTAACCGCAACTGAAAGCAAGTCATTCTGCTGGATTGAGTCCCTTATTAAAATTGCTCCTGCGTTTTTCAATGATAAATCTACGCGCAGAGCGAAACATTAAGAAGCAGTCGATACATCCTTACATTTAGACGGCTTGTTCAGGTCTCTTGATGTCCGCACAGCATACCTCTCGTTGACGGCAGCCAAGGACCTCTCAAAAAGCTTAAGCGCATCGTCTGACTACAGGTAGCCATGGGACTAGCCGTCTTCATGATGATGTAAACCTTGGAGGTACTTTTTGATCACCTTCTGTCGGTCAATAGGCTCGCTCATTGTTGGATTCCGCGATTTCACAAGCGAAACAAAGCAACGCACGCCGCGAATATGATACGCGCGCCAACTTCTCGATCACGTGGAATGAGCTGATTCGAATTGAGGCGCCGCACACCGAGCGCCGCCAAACAGAGAGGGAAAAAAAAGAAAATGGTGATACATCATCGCAGCGAGGCCACGCCATCGAGGCGAGGCCCTAACCCTGCACTGATTTGTTGTGAAAAGAGTCGCACCCTGCGTACACGGGCGGTTGCGGACGCCCAACTAAACCTGTCCAATATTTCAGATTGTTCAAGAGGGCATTAAAACTGTCCTTTAAATTTGCAACCATCGTAGTCAATATTCAAGAACATTCTGATGGTGGCAAATAAGACTTTGAAGTGCTTTCACAGGGAGGTGGAAGAAAGTGGTGGGCCGGACAGGTCACGTCCAGGCATAAGCAGTGTAAGCGTCTGTCAAGTGTACGATTAATTTTGGTGTTTGCCGTTAGTAAACTCTATAAAAGAGAGGGAACTTCGCACCCTCAATAAATGAATAAATCACACCGCGCGGCGTATCTAGTATCGCATTTGACAAAGGCGACCCATCGCATTCAATATTGAGACATCGACCGACAAATGTGAGTATGTGTTGCTGCGACGCTATTTGTGGTGGAGTAATCCGACTCGGCACATGACAGTGTTCTACTCGGGTAAGCAATGACTCGCTCAGCGCCGTCTTGCCGCTGAACAAGGACGGCGCCTAGATACACGTTGCTGGCGTCGGTGCAGATCATTGTCGGCGCATCCACGTCAAAAGTGGGCAAGAACAGGCGGATCTTGTAGATGGTGCTGCAGCTCGTTAAATGCCGTCTCCTGCTCCTCGCCCCACACAAACGTGACAATATGTGCTAAGTATACGTATGCTGCAAGCCACCTGTCTAAATGCTGCTTCACTGTCTACCAACCAACATAGGTTGGAATGCAATGTAAACCAGTCTGAATCTCAGAAACTGTCCGGAGTGCTAATATTTCAGCAGTACTATAATACATTCTATAAGGGTTAAAAAGGAAATTTGATTTCAGACAAAGTAGACCCCTTCCTTTCACTCAGCAAATCAAGGAACGGGAGCTTTCCGTCGACATCCCCTTCCACCATGAAGTTGGTTGCTGATTCCATGCTATTCAGGTTACAAATGCGCAGACATAGAAGCAACTGAAGCAGCTGAAAGGCTTTCTTATTTTATTTATTTATTCAAATACCCCAAATCCCAGAGGCCGTTACAAATTGGGTGCGTGCAATTTACATACAAAACAAAACAATAACATGAATTCCAGAAAGCAAAAAAGAAAACATTAGTTTGCAGCTACACCGATAATGTGATCAGTAATCGCACACTTGAACCGCGATTTGTCCTCATTGACAGCGATGGAGGGGGAATGTTATTCCACTCTCTAGTCGTGTTCGGTAGAAAATAATGTAAAAAAGAGATTATTGCGGCAGAAAAGGATTACTATACATTACTTGGGTGGTCAACACCTGATGCAATTTAAGGTAATTCTGAGATAAATTTCTGTCGAAGTACTTGATTGTGGAGCAAAATTGTAGGAAAAAGCGAGAGACGGGAAATTGTTCTTCTCATGTGATGAGTGGATTTCATCAAGGTGACACTGCAGAACTAGCATCATTATTGAGTATAGTCGTAAATTGAGTTTAATGGTCCCGGACAGATTCTCAAATGTGAATTAACGTTTATTGGGCTGGGTCCCAATCGGCACAAGCGTGCTCGAGCTTCGGACTGATTAGTGTTTATATAACTGTAGCTTATGGTGCGCAGGCGCTTGGCGAAAGTTCGGCGAATGTAGCGATGAGTATCACAAGTGTTGTTACTAATGTAGGTAATGTGAGAGGGCCATTATAAATCAAGCGATATGTAAACACATAAGTATTTGTACGTAGTAACCTGCTCTAATTTTGTTCCATTCAATATGTAGGAAAACGATGCTAGGTCAAATGCAGCAATGCAGTTAATGTAGAAGTCCTAAAGTCTGGCACGTTAAAGCTAATCTTTATATCAGCAGGCGAAATCACCTCTGTGCAGAACATTTTCATCATCAGCATTGTCTCTAGCGACGTCGTCTTCTTCCGCAGCTGGCTCGTTGGCTCGCGCTCGTGCTCGGCACGCACTCGGGCCACTTGTCCCGCGTTCATAGTCGTCGTCATCTGCTTCCACAGCTGGCTGCGTTACGGTGGCTAGAAGGGGAAGGTGAGAGCAACGGCAGGCGTCGGAGTGTTGTAAGCAATCATGACAGCAGTGGCGGTGCTGCAGACATCAGCAAGATCGCTCGTCGGGCGCGGAGGCATGGCGGTTCGTGCCGCGGGTTTCGAAGCGGGCGTTTTTGTTCGCAATTAGCGGTCGCATATTTGACATAACTAGCGTTAAGCTAATGCAAATCCTACCTTGTTAGTAGAGGGGGCAATAAATGACTAGCAGCTATCCTCTGATGAGTGCTCTCCTCTGATGAGTGTTCGGAAGAAGTGTTAAAGATGCATTAGATTCGAGCACGTCATGGCCCGCACAAATATTTTTCGCTGGTCTCGGTCGCACGCGTTGTACGTGCTTTCCCGATTCGTCGGGAGTGAAAAAAAAATGTGATTTCAGCTACTTCGAAAAATATTATGCTAGTGGTGTGGGTAAAAAAAGCTGCACCGATTTCTAGACTCGCAGTGAAGAGCTCCTTAGGTCATATTACTGCGACGCACTGCATCCTGCTCGTCAAATTTGTTAATACCAATATATGATGCTTTAGAAATCATTCCACATATGAGTGAAGTAAACAGACTTATTTTAGTTGCTAATGTTATGAACTAGAACGGTGGGGACCATGAAGAATACTGAAAAGGATGACAGACAGCACTCGATTATATGATCCAATGTACAGAGTGTCCCAACTGTGATGCAACAAGATTTAAAGATATGCAAATGCCCCGTAGCTGTACAGAACCAAGGCCATGTTGTTTGCCGTCGCTTGTAGATACTCCTATTATTTTTTGCATTCAGCATAATTACATAAATAGTCGTAATTAATCAACTTCTCAAATATTATAATTAGATGAAAAGTGTCATGTGAAGATTCTAGAGCAACTTGAAAAACTACCAATACAGCTTTCTGTTGCTCAATACGTGCTACATAAAAAAGTTTTTCCGAGCGTGAAAGAAGCCCGCGAATACACTAAGAATTGCCGTGCGACTGGCCGCTCGAGACACTTTGCGTATATTCGCTGGCTCCTGATACTTCGGATGGACTGGGAGTGACTAAGGATGGACTAAGCCACCAGGCAAGAGTGCTACTGAATACCTTACTGAGTCCTGAAATGAAAATGAACGAACAAAACGTAGTTGTTCTAGTTGACACAGGTGCATTTGTGAGCTTGATAAATGCCATTTTTATTAAAAAAAGATGTGAAGTGAATAGCGGAAAAGTGATTGAGGTTCACAGTTAAGACGGGAGAATGCACCTTTTTTGAGACTGGCTGACAGCCACTGTTGTATTTCAAGGCTCTAAACCCAGACAAGAAACTCCTGTAATGAGTGACGTTGATATTAACTTCATACTCTCAAGGCCCGACATACAACGCTTGAGGAATAACATTACATGGTGGGAAGATCTCACACTTTATCTAGAGGTAATTAGGGCCCGACGGTTGATAAAACGCAGAATATATCCCAGCTGCTTTCCCAGACTTATGTGTTGCTGCTACCCACCGGCTACGTCCGTCATAGAAGTCACATTTAGGTGGCGAGACACTTCGATTGCACGGAAAAAGCCAGATGGCCTTTCCCATGATAACAAAACTAGAGGTCGGAAGGAGCTGCAGTAAATGCTTGTTGCGCGGATAATCGGACCCTCAACATCAACGTTCGCATGTCCAGTAACAATAGTACCTAAAGCAGGTGGTACCTTCAGATTATCAACTGATTATGGGCTTATTAACAAGCAGGCCGATTAGTTCTCGTTCCCAATGCCTCGCATTGAAGAGATCATCAATGAAACAGGTGGCTGTTAATGGTTCTCTGGAAGCGACAAGTGTAAAGGCTATTGGCAGGTGCCACTAGTGGAAGAATATAAAAAGTAAGCTGCATTTGCGACGTCATTTGACATTTGCGAGTAGAACAAGCTGTCATAAGGCGGGAGACATTCAAGTTCCTAGTTTCAGAAAATTATCAGCGAAGTACTCGAACATTTAACCCGGCATTTTTGCTGCATGTATATAGATGACATCATTGTTTACTCTAGAACGAGGAAGAGCATGAACTGCAGCTGTCGCAAGTAATGAATGCTGTGAACAAAGTCAAGCTAAAATTCAGTACGAAGAAAAGTGACCTTTTCAGGCGATCGATTCTGTTCTTGGGTTCAATATTTGACGCACACACGAAGAGCACGAAAGAAGAGTCGGTGGAAAGGATATCAAGTTGAAAAGAGTCGCATGACTTGCAATACTTGCGAGTGTTTCTTTGTTTGGCCGGACACTTCAGAGCATTCAATAAACATTTCCCTACAAAGACTAGGTGCTTTATTGTGCTGATGCAGAAACACGTTTCACTACTTGTTGATTTTACGCATTTTACAGCGACTATTTTAGGCTCATTTACATTCCCGTCACATCTTCTGAGAATTCATCACTTCACTGCGAACTAGCAAACACTGGCATGGCGCTCTTTGGTCATACCTGGCCCTTGCGTCACTAAACCCCACACATTCATTCAGAAACACGTTTGAATGACTGTGTGGGAATGAAGGCTGTGAACGTGCTTATCAGACACTCCTCGAAACAATATGATCGGACCCTTTTTTAGTTTTACTGAATTTCGCAAACCCGTTTGATTTATGCACCAATCATTGCTTTTGGTACGGGCATACCAACGAAATCACAGTGAAATATTAGGACGGCACCTAAACTTTATCGGCTACTATTCATATACTTTCAGAAAGTATCAGCAGAATTAATAGATAAGTGAAAAGGAAGTACTAGGCCGTGGTCTTGACCCTGAGATACTTGCGCAGTTACCACGAAGGCTTATATTTCGAGTTCAGCTACAATGTGGATTGAACCTACTTATTAGGTTATGTCAGCAAAAAGGCAGGATTTCACTATGGGTAAGGAAGCAATCAGGGCATCAAAGATAGTATGTGCGTGTGTTCCCAGAAAGATCACGTCCAGTCCAATGGCATATTCATGTTAGTGCTGTGTGATAAAGAAAAGGACACAACGGAGGAAGCACAGAACAGATGCGCAGACTCGCAACGCCTTTATTCTAAAAGTTGCAACGAATAAATAGTTGACCAAGATACACCTGTCATCATATCTAAGGCGAAACCAATGGGCAAACAAAAAGTTACTATACGTCACAAAACAATGCTTTCCATGTGTCTGCATTCAACGTACTGCGCTACACAGACACGAAAACTCCGGATCTATGAGGGTTATTGATGGTTGGCTTATGAACTATTTGTAATTTTCTAATATAAAACGCTTCCGCTATCTGGCGGCAGGATTGTTTTCTTCTCCTTTTGAAAGTCCGTGCTCTCTAAAACGTTGAGGTGAGTCCGCATTTTATGCAAATGTACAGCAAGTGGGACAGAGCTGCGTTTTTCAGGGACCGTTGATGTTCTTGGAGGCGTGTGTTGACGCACCTTCCACTTTGCCCTACGTTAAATTTTCTGCACTACAATGGCAGTCACTAAGCGATACACGCATTACAAGGAGCGCAGGGAACAAATATGCTTCCCTCGCAATACACCTTGGCATGCGGAAGCGGCAGTTTAGCTCCAATTTCACACCTGGGTGCCGGCTTCTGAAAGTTTTCCTGGGGCGGAGAATACACATTGCACACCGTGCCGCAAGGTTACATGCCTTAGTCCGTGCGATAGTCGGTGCACATGCGCAATGACGGCGAGATTTTTCCGTCCGTCCGTCCGTCCGTCCGTCGGTCGGTCGGTCGGTCGGTCGGTCGACCGACTTTGATGGCTTCAGGTAGCATACGGGGGTTTATTGGTAAGCTGCCTGCCCAAAAGCTCACTGTGGCCTCGAGTGGTGCTGCTTAACACTCCCATGGCTAAATTCTGTACGCATACAAAATACCCAGTCAGTCGGTCGGTCGGTCGGTCGGTCGGTCGGTCGGTCTTTCTGTCGGTCCTGTCTGTCTTTGTGTCTGTCTTTCTGTCGGTCTGTCTGTCTTGTGTCTGTCTGTCTGTCGGTCTGTCTGTCCTGTTTCTGTCTGTCTGTCTGTTTTCTGTCTGTCTGTCTGTCGTCTGTCTGTCTGTCTGTCTGTCTGTCTGTCTGTCTGTCTGTCTGTCTGTCTTGTCCTGTCTTCTGTCTGTCTGTCTGTCTGTCTGTCTGTCTGTCTGTCTGTCTGTCTGTCTGTCTGTCTGTCTGTCTGTCTGTCTGTCTGTCTGTCTGTCTGTCTGTCTGTCTGTCTGTCTGTCTGTCTGTCTGTCTGTCTGTCTGTCTGTCTGTCTGTCTGTCTGTCTGTCTGTCTGTCTGTCTGTCTGTCTGTCTGTCTGTCTGTCTGTCTGTCTGTCTCTGTCTGTCTGTCTGTCTCTGTCTGTCTGTCTGTCTGTCTGTCTGTCTGTCTGTCTGTCTGTCTGTCTGTCTGTCTGTCTGTCTGTCTGTCTGTCTGTCTGTCTGTCTGTCTGTCTGTCTGTCTGTCTGTCTGTCTGTCTGTCTGTCTGTCTGTCTGTCTGTCTGTCTGTCTGTCTGTCTGTCTGTCTGTCTGTCTGTCTGTCTGTCTGTCTGTCTGTCTGTCTGTCTGTCTGTCTGTCTGTCTGTCGTCTGCTGTCTGTCTGTCTGTCTGTCTGTCTGTCTGTCTGTCTGTCTGTCTGTCTGTCTGTCTGTCTGTCTGTCTGTCTGTCTGTCTGTCTGTCTGTCTGTCTGTCTGTCTGTCTGTCTGTCTGTCTGTCTGTCTGTCTGTCTGTCGTCTGTCTGTCTGTCTGTCTGTCTGTCTGTCTGTCTGTCTGTCTGTCTGTCTGTCTGTCTGTCTGTCTGTCTGTCTGTCTGTCTGTCTGTCTGTCTGTCTGTCTGTCTGTCTGTCTGTCTGTCTGTCTGTCTCTCTCTCTCTCTCTCTCTCTCTCTCTCATTCATTCCATTTTACAAATGATGAATGGTCTACCGTGGTCAAATATTTATTTGTAGCTACTTTCTCAATAAAGCAGTTGCGAATCTGCGCATGTGGTGTGTGCTTCCTACCTCGTACTTGTTTTTTATTCTTCGCGCGGTAATACCCTTGATTTGTATGAACTCGTCCGACTTTCAATCATTGTAATCCACTTAACCATGTTTGTAAACTGCGCTATCTTGACAGTGGCGAGTGGAAGATTAGTGTTGCTGGTGCACTGTTTCATTCTATAGCTTTCCACGAGATTGGTTTTCGCGTTACCAATGACTATATATCTGTGTTTTATGTTGCTTATATTTTTGATAACCTATATACATTTACCGGCAATTGCGTTGTTTCTAATTATTATAAGAGGTGGTAAGAAATTCATTCCACAAATCGTTTGTATGCACAGTTACGTTTCAGACGGATCAGATGCCCCTAGAAATTTACTTGAAGAAGAGAAATCGAGGCGCCCGATTTTTTAATAATCATAACATACTGGAGCCAACAGATATGGAAAATAAAGGATAGCAAAGTAAACTTTAAATGCAGTTTAATAGAAGCATAAGAATGCTAAGCAAGAAGGAAGTGTGAGTGGAAGAAAGAAACAACTCGCAGCGTTTGGATTTGGACCGTCCAAACCCAAACGGCTGCTAGTGGTTTCTTTCGTCCACTCTCATGCCATATAGCAAAAAGTGCTTAGGAAC
The DNA here is from genome assembly GCF_013339745.2 of Dermacentor silvarum. Taxonomy (NCBI): domain Eukaryota; kingdom Metazoa; phylum Arthropoda; class Arachnida; order Ixodida; family Ixodidae; genus Dermacentor; species Dermacentor silvarum. The sequence goes on from NC_051164.1 coordinate 27,775,641, forward strand.
GCGAACACAATTAAAGAACAGACATATGGACTGGACGGGCGCTAATGTCCAAGTTCACCAACTAGCCCAAAATTCCACGTTCAACCTTTGGATTAGAACCCACGACATCTGCCTTACCTGTGTGTTGTGCTACCAATTGTGCTACGCTGGCGGCTTTTCCCACGTCCACATTCCTGGGTATTTTTGTATGCGTACATAATTTAGCCATGGGAGTGTTAAGCAGCACCACTCGAGGCCACAGTGAACTTTTGGGCAGGCAGCTTACCGATAAACCCCCGTATGCTACCTGAAGCCATCAAACATGCCGGAGACGAGACACTGGCTATTCAGTGAACAGAAAATGTGAACGTGAGAACAGCCGCCACCATAGTTAAATTGGTAATGAAACTCACGCGCAATGCGGAGCCGGTGGTTTCGGATTACACATGCTGCAGCTTCTTGCCACGTCCACTTTTAGGTAATCATTTCTTGGGATTTTGAAACAACGTAAAATGACAGAGGAACGGATGAACAAGCATACACAGCACTGATTCACAGTTTGTTCTTCGCAATTTAAAAACTATAAATAAGGTGCCCTATGCTGTTGTTGACTTTATACGGTACATCTTTACTTGTACGATTACAAACACTAAATATCTTCTTTTTATTATCATCGTAAGAGGACGGTGCCTGGACCACGTTTTTGTCTCATCAATTTTCCCGATTAAAAAGAAATTTTGTCGCGTACCTTGAGGTCCTTTAGTCACATGAAAGGACTTTGCAATTAAAGCTCTTTGCAGAGATTTTATTGCAAGTGGGGAGTCGGTTCTTGTAGCCTGTAACATCGCTATTGTCTAGAAATATATTATTCAAAATGTCTGTCTTCATGTATTAATGCTATTCCTTTGTGAAAAAAAGCTATATTATAAGATTACCTGTGTTTTAGCCACTGATGACATGTTGCTACCTGTTATGTACTAGCAATTAGCACTTACAAAGTGTACTGAAAAACTATCAAATGGTTGTGTTATTGATAAACCTTTCATTTAAAAAAATGTGGTTGATCCCTCTTATATAGGAATCGGTATAGAACACGAAAGTGAAACGTGTCTTCACGGAAGTAGTGTAATGTTTATTGCACATTGATATATAATGTCTATTGGTGTTTTGTGGCTAAAGCGCCCTTAGGCGTTAATGCACCCACGCTGACGCCTGGTGGCACGTCTCCTCCATCACGACTACCAACGTCGATGACCATGAGCAACCGTCGTGCATATGGAAGCTGCACTACGCTGCACACGCTAGCACAACGCGAAAGACGAAGCACGTAACTGACACACTAATACAACGCGCAAGACAAAGCACGTAACTGAATCGTCACCGAGTCAAATCAGCGCGTACAGCGCGTCGTAATTGCAGCCTCCGCGATCAACTTCAGAAACATTTTCGGAGCTAATTGCGGAGGCCACGCTCCGCTGTGCTGAGTACGGTGAACGCCACCTAGGTGGCGTTGGTAGTGCTTCTTGATGCCAGCGTCCCTTCGAATGCTGGCATCGAGGCGTCGTTGTGCTGAGACCACCGAAGCGTTCACTGTCGGTGCGCGTTAGTGTCATAATGCAGTACTTCTATTTTCTGCTCGTAGGCGGCGGCACCGCCCCGAGCAAGAGCGCGGGTACACGGAGGAGTGTTAGATATATAAGGCGCGTCTGTGTAGCTCTCTGCAAATGCGTTTGTGGCGCAATGGGTTAAACGCTCGGCGATCTATCGTCGCGGACCGAGAGGTCGTGGGTTCGATTTCCAAATTTTGCATGTTTGTGGAACTTTTTCTTCTGGTTTCTTTCTTTGTATTATGTTCTATGACGTATTTCCGTGACGGAAATACGTCAGTGAAGTCTTGGTGGACCCCGGCATAAAACACTTTCGTGTTAAAAAAAATGGAGGAGGCCTGAACAAAAAGTGAAACTCTGTTCACTTGACGGGGATTCAGGCCCCCTTTACAAGGCATATAGCAAAGCAGTTGATGTGGAACACACACACAAAAAAAACACTCATTATGCGTTATTACGCTAACAAAGCATTCCGTGTCCCTTTGTTTTTATATGTCTATAAAAATCACTTAGTATGCATACACACAAAAGAAAAAACACGAAACACCACATGTTACATTTCTGAAACAAGAGAAACATTAAATATTCTTCTTTACACTAGTTTCATTACACTAGTACACAGTTTCATTACACTATAGAAACATATATAAAATTGCAAAGAGAAGAAACGTATATTTTTCACAGATGTGCACTACTCACCGGATACAAAACATTTTCTTAGTGTTTTTTTACTGGTAGATTCAATGAATATTTCATGTTGAATCGAGTAGTTTAAGAGTTTTGGCAATCTGTAACAAAGCATCTGCTCACTCATATTTAATCGAGTGTGTGGAATAATCCACTTTTCAGTATTACGGAAAGGGTAAGGGTGAGTTTTTTCCTTAAGTTCAGCTAATGTATGTAATGTTCCATCAGAAAATTTAAGGCATTGTTTGTATCTGAGGGCTAAATTGTATGCGTAGAAGTTGTGAGCAGGAACCACGCAAAACCGTGTAAATAGCGGTCCTGTGTGTGCTCTGTAGTGTTCTCCAGCTATGTGACGGATGGCTTTCTTTTGCAGTACGTGTAATCTATTTATGTTTGTTAGTGACGTGGTGCCCCAAACAAGAAAAGAGTAGCTCATTTGAGAGGAAAATAATGCATGATACAGCTGTAGTTTGACACTACTCGGAAGTAAAAATTGTGATATTGCGAAGACACCTACGGTTTTGGAAAGGCGGCCGACGAGATGGTTGATTTGTGTATCCCACAACAAATGTTTATGAAAGTAAACTCCAAGAGTTTTGACAGCGTCAACAATCTCTATGATGGAATTATCCAGAACTAGAGGGTCTGTTAGTGAGAAATTTATTTGGGGTAGTGAAAATACGATAGCTTTTGTTTTGTTAACATTTATTTGTAAAGAATTCAAATTGCACCACGTGCTAAGACTTTTGAGAACATCGTTTATGTCACTAGTTGTATTATGTATATTCTGTGAACGAAATAATAGTGTCGTATCATCTGCATATAAGACATATTTAGGTGTTTTATTAATATTTGTGATGTCATTTATATAGAGATTAAACAATAAGGAACCTAAAATACTCCCTTGTGGAACCCCTGTATTTACGGGTTTACATGACGATGAGTATCCATTGATTTCTACACGTTGCATGCGATTCCGGAGGTATGATGCTATGAGATCTAATGGTAAACCGCGAACACCGTACAACTGTAGTTTTATTAGCAGTGTTTGATGATTCAGTCGATCGAACGCCTTCGAGAAGTCTATGTAAATGCCTATGACTGATTGCTTTTCCTCGAATGCTCTGATAATGAAGTCTTTCTGAGTTGGAAGTGCAAGTTCTGTGGAACGGCCACTGCGAAAGCCAAACTGAGCGTCATTAAGTATATTGAATTTATTAGTGAACTTCATTAATCTTGCCAAAATTATTTTTTGTAGGCCTTTAGAAAAAATGGGCAATATGGAAATGGGTCGGTAATTAGAAAAGTTATTTTTGTCACCTCCTTTAAATATCACAATCACTTTTGATATCTGCATTTTCTTTGGAAAGACGCCGGTACTGAGCACTAAGTTATAAATATTGCAAAGATGTGGTAAAATAATGTCTATTACATATTTAACTGGTCTTATCTGTATCCCATCTATGTCACAAGCTGCACTATTTTTAAGGGAGTGAAATATACCAAAGATTTCATTATCATCTGTAGGACTGAGATATATACTGCTATCGTTTTTATTTATTTCGTTTGCTGCCTCTGGGTGATGAGTACTAACCACTAAACTCGTAAAAAATCATTAAATGACTCACTCAATTCTGAACCCTTGACGGGTACATTGTTTAGCATTAATTCTTTAATAGTTTCTGTGGAATGTGAGCGACCCAACAGTTCGTTTACCTTTTTCCACATAACATCGGGCTTGGTTTTTTCATACTGCTGAAAAGCACCACAAAAATGTGCGCGTTTTGTTTTTCGCAGGTAGGCGTTGGTTTTATTTCGATGCTGTTTAAATATAGCTCAATCATCTGGGCTGTGCGATGTTAAAAACCTTTGGAAAAGTTTGTCTTTTTTTCTTACCATCTTCATGCACTCTCTAGTCATCCATGGCTTACGCGAATTACGCGCGTTTTTTATCTCTTTCAGACGAAATGATTTGGCATAAGCTTCTGCAAACTTACGAATAAAAATTTCATACGCCTCATCTGATGTCTTCGCTCGAGTTACAGTATCCCAATTTATCAAAATTATTCTTTTGCGAAAGTTGTCTAAACTGTGTGGATTAATATTCTGTACGGTTCTAATGGATGAACAATAATTAACGCCGCATTTGTGAGGCCTAATGAATAAAAACATTGGAAGGTGATCACTGATATGGGAAGAAATAACTCCGGATATAAGTGCGTCCGTTGGCTGGTTGGTTATAAAAAGGTCAATCAAGGTATTCGTCGATTGTGTGGTACATGTGGCGTCGTAAATAACATTAGTAAATCCATGTGAGTGAAGAAGTGTATTAAAGTTGTGTGTCATAATTGAGGACTGTAACATGTTTATATTGAAATCGCCGCCTAGAACAAGCGTATGTTGCTTTTGGTTTACATAATTAAACAAAGATTCCATTGACAGAAAGAAGTTATTCATATTTCCACCCGGTGGGCGATAAACTACTGCTAAGATAAGTTTTTGGCACACTAAAACAAGGCATTCGATATCATCTGTCATACAGGTCATTTCATCAAGCAGTTGACATTCAATATTATCTTTTACGTAGATTAAAACACCACCACCACGTCTGGTTGTTCCGTTGACATAAAAAACATTGTAATTTGCACGTTTGATGACGTCGCTATCCGAAGAGTACCACGTCTCTGTTAAAATGAGTACATCAAAGGAAAAGTTAAAGCTATTGAACAGAGCGCAAAGGTTATCTTCTTTATTTCTGGCTGATTGTGTGTTTAGATGGAAGCACGTCAATCCATTGACGTCATGAAAACTAAATATGTTGTCTACATCTTCAGGCAGTATCGCCATTATTGAAAGAAAGAGGAAAAAAATTACAGGCTAAAATGCGCGTCAAGTCACACAATCTTATCAATGCCGCGCTCACTTCGAATGTTGATCACATTAGATTGCTCATCTTTCCTTGCGAATATTTTGCCATCCATCGTCCACACGAACATCCACTTTTGTGCCTTCTTTCTTGGAATGGTCATGCCCAGGAGTCTCTTTAGTGCTGGACAAAGATGCTCATTAATATATATGGAAGAGGAAGATGTGTGGCCGAGGTCTGACATTGATAGGCGCATTTTCTTGGCTTTCTTGAGAAAGCTGTCACGTTCGGCACGGCTTTTCAACTGAACAATTATGTTGGTAGGCTCAGAATTGTTGCGACCCTTGACCCTATGGCACACTCCAATTTCAATGAGACAAACAGTCTTTACTAGATCTTCACGATCTGCTTGCAGGATTCGTTTAATCTCCACATTACACTTTCTGGAATACTGCTCACTTCCTGTGATTCTCTGCTCCTGATCTTCCAACATCTTTTTCATAGATTTGCATTCGTTTTCTAGAGCTGCGTTTGCTTTCATTAGCGCACCATTTTCCTTTACGAGTCGTTCATTCGCATCCTTCATTTCCTCATACATTTTATCATAGAAAGAAATACTTTTCTTCATGTCTCCGAATTCCTTTCTCGTCTCATTGAGTTCCTTTCTTAGGTCTCTTTCGATTTTCCCTTTTAATTCCTTCAGTTCTTTCTTAAATTCTTCCCGGAGTTCATCTAGACCAGGAGCCATTCTACTTCAATCAGTGCAGTTGAAAAAGAACATAGATCAGGCACAACATGCACAGATATTGGCAACAGCAAAGGCAGCAAGGATAAAACACAGAAAGAAACGGGCTGAAATATGTGAACAAAGTCCAACCTGCATGAATAGGAGGATAACTTTTAGCGAGCGTGCTCCCTCAGCTGCCCCGCTGCTGCCAAGTGGTCTGTCACAGCGATGCACCCTGCTTAAGTAGCCTTGCGACGATCCCTGCACCGACGTAGGCACCTGACGTCACAATGGCCGGTAGATAGTTTCCGCTCCGCTGGTGTTGATAGCCGAACAGCTGCTTGGCTGCATGAATAGGAGGATAACTTTTAGCGCGCGTGCTTCTCAGCTGCCCCGCTGCCGCCAAGTGGTCTGTCACAGCGATGCACCCTGCTTAAGTAGCCTTGCGACGATCCCTGCACCGACGTAGGCACCTGACGTCACAATGGCGGTAGATAGTTTCCGCTCCGCTGGTGTTGATAGCCGAACAGCTGCTTGGCTGCATGAACAGGAAGATAACTTTTAGCGAGCGTGCTTCTCAGCTGCCCCGCTGCCGCCAAGTGGTCTGTCACAGCGATGCACCCTGCTTAAGTAGCCTTGCGACGATCCCTGCACCGACGTAGGCACCTGACGTCACAATGGTCGGTAGATAGTTTCCGCTCCGCTGGTGTTGATAGCCGAACAGCTGCTTGGCTGCATGAATAGGAGGATAACTTTTAGCGAGCGTGCTCCCCAGCTGCCCCGCTGCTGCCAAGTGGTCTGTCACAGCGATGCACCCTGCTTAAGTAGCCTTGCGACGATCCCTGCACCGACGTAGGCACCTGACGTCACAATGGCCGGTAGATAGTTTCCGCTCCGCTGGTGTTGATAGCCGAACAGCTGCTTGGCTGCATGAATAGGAGGATAACTTTTAGCGAGCGTGCTCCTCAGCTGCCCCGCTGCTGCCAAGTCCGCCACCGATCTCTAAGGGCTGATGTGCTTTCGGATCGCTCAACAAAGAAAAAAAGCAGTCAATGAGTTGACAAGGATGATAAGGAGTGATGAGAGGTTATATGGGTCTCATCACGGTTGATAATGGTACTACGCCGTCGGATGTGTTGGTAAAGATAGAACACAGCACGGGGCCGATTTTTTCAGCCCGGGCCCGGCCCAGGCCCGTTTTTACGTTAGGCTGCCCGCCCGAGCCCGAACAAAATTTTTATCGCGAGACCCGGAAATAATCTCCGTTACCCGCCCGGCCCGGCCCACCACCCCTTTACCTTAGGCTCGAGCCCGGCCTGGCCCGGCTCGAAACTGGCCCGAACCCGGCCCGAGACCGAAAAAAAAACCTCCGAGCGTGTATCAGCCGGGCCACCTTCAATGAAATCCACACGCATGTCAGGACAGTAGTGAACGCCTGTGTTTATTGTTGTCAGTCTTTTATACCAAAGCGAGGGAAAGGCGGAGGGGTTTAGTAGATAGTAAAGAAAGGCACGTGTAGTTCAACAAAGATTGCGCTCTTGGGCCTAATACGATACATCTTCCCCTTCAACGTCGTTGACTTATCTGCTGAAAGATTTGATCGTATCCCAGACGTTCCGGATGACGTGTTTGACGCTGCAACCTTCGCTGTAGAACTGGCTGCAACGGTGGTTGCGGACAACTTGGCACTACCGCGGGCGATCCGGACGTGGGGGAGAGAGAAAATGATTTAATGAAAGGCAGGGAGGTTAACCAGGACTGAGCCCGGTTGGCTACCCTACACTGGGGGAAGGAAAAAGGGGAGAGAGAGATGAAGAGAAGAATAGAAAGTCCACTGTTGATATCACCGACGTAGCAACAGATCTCTGTTCTATCATTGATTATCAATCAGTCCGGGTCATAGACGGTCACTCAGTCCTGTAGTTTTTAAAAATCGCAGCAGCGCTTTTGTGGCCTTTTGCAGCTGTGATATTCGAGGCCATGGTCCCAAGATCTTGCTCAAAGTGAACGGTCTTCTATCTAGCCTATTGAGAACGTTTCAGAGGTCATGTCTTTCGTTTTGAAAAGGTGGACAGTAGCATAGTAGGTGTTCTATAGTCTCATCGACACCGCAGGCATTACACTCGGCGCTATCAGCCATTCCAATCAAACACATGTAAGCATTGGTGAATGCAACACCCAAGCGTAAGCGGCACAGCATTTTTTCCTCATTTCGCGGAAATCCAGGCAACAGCCGCAGCTGCATAGATGGGTCGAGAGAATGCAACCAATGTTGGGCGAATTCAGTTGTATGCCACTTCTCCAATGTCATAGTTTGCGCTAGCTTGCTTAGGTGTTGGGCTGCGTCAGTCCTCGATAAAGGTACAGAAACAATATTTGCTCCTTCGTGTGCTTTCCTAGCAGCTTCGTCGGCGATGTCGTTGCCGGTGATACCGCAATGACTCGGCAGCCACTGAAACTCGACGTCGTGTCCTTTTGCGATCGTATGGTGGTGCATTTATCGTATCTCCGAGACGAGTTGTTCGCAGCACCCGCGACGGAGCTGACAAAAGACATTGTAGGGCCGCCTTTGAATCACATAATATTACCCACCGATTAGCCGGTTGGTTGTTAATATAATCAATGGCACCTCGGAGGGCAACAATCTCCGAAGCAGTCGATGATGTCACGTGAGAAGTCTTGTATGGGATGCTCATTGATCGTGATGGTATAACCACTGCGCCGGTGGAGCTGGTCTGAGTGGAAGAGCCACATATATACACACATATATACGGATGGCTCATCCGGACGTGGGAGATTCTACAGAGGCAGGTACCTGCTCTTCGTCGTAATCTTCTTCGTCGGAGGTGGCCTCAAAAGGCTCGCTCGTTGCCAAGAGGTGCTGCCGATTGCGGCGCAGGATGTTTCAGTCTTCTGTTCGCACATGGAAGGAACGAGGCCCCGCTGATCCAAGAACCTTGGCTTTTCTTATCCATGTCTTTCCCCTTATGCGAACGGAGTCGTTGCTCCTGAGGTCGGGAAGTACACGTCTGTTGTGTTTGCTCTACTTTTTTTCCCATTCCATTTTATTTTCCTTCGTCAAAAAGGAGGGGACGGGACTAAAAGTCGCAGCAGCGACTTGACAGAGGTCCCGACTCCCTATTACATGGCAGTACAGCTGTCGCAGAGAACGAACATCGTTCATAGATAAATACTTTGGACACTGATCACAGGCAATATGCATACAAGAACATGGTTTTACATTGCATATACAAATAGAAAAAAAAAACCTTCATTCAAATAATGCCGTAAGAAAACACCGCTATTCTAGGACAGTTTGTCCCGACAAAAACACTTAATGGCTGTAGTAGAGGCGCACAGAGGATCAAAATCCTCCTTGAATAGTTTATTTATTAGTACAGGCACCGTGTAACGCAATGATTGTGTATAACCGTATACTCTGGGGGTGGGCACAGCCCATGGATCTTTAAACCTAGTATTCCTCGTACACGGATTTTCTTTCAATTTCGCTAACGAGAGAGAATAGTTTTCGTTATAACGGAGGAAGCATTTGTATATCATCGTTATTCTGTAGTCAAATAAACAAAACACTGGTAAAATATCATATTTAAGAAAAAGTTTAGATGTAGGGTAGAGGTAAGGGACATTTGCTATACACCGGACAGCTCTCTTCTGAAGCATATGTAGCTTTTTTAGGTTTGTAACGCCAGTTGTGCACCATACAATACAACAATACTCTAGAAGTGAGGAGACAAGTGAATTATACAGCAGAATTTTAACTTTGACAGGAAAGTATGTGCCTCACCCTTGATATAATGCCGACAGCACTGGAAACTTTAGATTGAATGTGCGCAGTATGCTCATTCCAAGTTAAATGTTCAGAAAAGATGACTCCAAGAATTTTTACGGAGCTTACAAAATTTATAACGTCACTGCCTAGGCGAATGTTAATTGGCTGTGCTAATTTTTTTCCTTTAGGTCGGTATAATATCGCCTTTGTTTTTCCGGAGTTTATTATTAGGCGATTCATGTCTGCCCAAGACTTTAAGCTTTCGAGAACCTCATTGGTTGTTTTCTCTAATTTACCTTCTGCTGTTCCTGAAATAAATACTGTAGTATCATCGGCGTACGCGACAAACTGTGCATTATCTGTGATGTGTACAATGTCATTTACGTATATGCAGAACAACAATGGTCCTAATACGCTCCCTTGGGGGACTCCTTTTCTAACAGGCTGCATGGAAGATTTCGCAGTGCCGATATCTACGTACTGTGTTCTGTGTGTAAGGTATGACTCCAGGAGCGCATGAGCTGTCCCACGGACACCGTATTTCTGGAGTTTTGAAAGAAGAATGGTGTGATCAATAAGGTCAAATGCTTTTGAAAAGTCAACGTACACACCTATTACGATTTCCCTGCTATTGAACGCTTCTAGGATAATTTCTTTTTGCGTAGCTAGTGCCGTTTCCGTGGAACGATGCTTTCTGAAACCGTGCTGAAAATTTTGCAGAAGGTTATATTTATTAAGGTACGATATGATTCGGGAGTGCATTATTTTCTCTAACTTTTGAGAATACCGGCAGGACTGATATAGATCGGTAATATTTAAATTGTTCTTGTCACCGTTCTTATATATTGGCACCACGCGTGCAATCTGCATCATTTTAGGAAAAACACCGCTTGACAAAATGAGGTTGTAAATATGGGTGACGACTGGGGTTATAATGTCAAGGACATATTTTACGGGGCCTGTTTGAATCCCATCTGCATCTTTTGTTTTGCTATTCTTCATTGAATGAAGATAAGAAAAAACTTCTGCGCAATTAACTGGTGCAAAGAAAAGCGAACCCGGGCTACTGTTCCCAATAAAATGTTCACCACGAACCTGCTGTTGAACACTTTGGTCATTGCTGTCATTTGACTGGTGCGCAAAGACGCTGTTAAAGGCATCCGCGAGCGATTGCCCTGATAGCTGTATACCTTCGTTCAAGATGCTATCTGAGATAGCGGGCACTCTAGTTGGATAAATAAGCGCGTTTAGCTTGCGCCATAACACCTTCCGATGTTTGCGTATTTTTCTCACAGAATAAATTGATGTAATACGAATATTTTGCCTCTTTTAACATAGACGTAAGCCGATTTCTATGTGCTTTGAATTCTGCTAACAGCACTGGGTCCCTGGTTTTAACAAATTTTGCGTACAAGGCGTTTTTATGCTGTATCATTTTTAACAATCTGCGAGTGATCCAAGGCTTGCGTGCCTTTTTAGGCTTATTTATTTTCTCAAATGGGAAGTTAACGTTATAGAGGCTTTTAAAAATGTTGATGAAACTACAGTAGGCAACGTCACTATCGTTTGATTCGTAGACAACACTCCAAGTTTCTTGACCAATAACTTGCCGAAAGGATTCGAGCTGCCGTGGCGTTATTGCCTGAACATTACGCGTGTTTGAAACATTTTGCCTTGGAAGATGATATTTTGCTACTAGCATGAATATACCGAAATGATCACTAATGCTTTTATAAATGACATCAGCTGTTATTATATCCGGATTAATATTTGTAATGAAAACATCAAGCAATGAGTTGCCGTCTAAGGAAATACGCGTAGGACTTGTGATCATATTTGAAGCACCATTGGCAACAATGATCGAAGCAAGTTCTTTCTGCTGACATGTAGATGCAAGCAAGTTCACATTAAGATCGCCGCCGAGGACAAACTCTAAGTTGTGCTCTGAAGCATAAGCAAGAAAACAATCAAGAAAGCTAATAAATTGCTTAAAATCACCGGAGGGTGGCCTATAACAAACACAGAACAGAGTTTCGGGACTTTTTAATGTAAGGACCTCATAGTGACAATTCACGGTTGTAAACTGAGGCACACATTCGACGAATACGTCTTCTTTCATCAGAAGCGCAACACCACCACCGCGCTTATTTTCACGATTTCTAAAGTAGCAATGATAACCAGGGGGAGAAAACGCACATGACGCTCCTTGATACCAAGTTTCTGTCAGCATTACTGCTGTGAAGGGTAAACCCAAATTTTCTAATAACAATGTCATTTCATCGTCCTTAGTTACAAGTGACCGTACATTTTGGTGAAAGAACGTCATCGCTGGTTTTTTTGCATTACCAAACTGTTTGATTTCGGACGGCTTGAAGCCCATAATCTGTATAGTTTACAGATAGACTACCCTTAGCTTTACTGCTCAATTTTCACCAAGTCATCAGCATGACTGATGGATATGACCGGCGTTCCTTCAGATTTCCTCACAAAAATTTTTCCGTTCTTTGTCCAAGCGTATTTCCAGCCACATTGTTTTCGTTTTGAATTTGCTGCACCGAAGAGGCGCTTGGTGGCAGGACACAAGTGTTCATTGACAAAGATTGGAACCCTTGGTTCCAATCCAATGTCTTCCGACGACATTTTTTGCTTTTTTGCCTTTGCAAGAAAAGAGTCACGTGTTGCCCTGCGTACGAACTGAACAATTATTGGCGCATTTGTGTTACCCACAGATTGAACGCGGTGGCACGCTTCTATGTCGCTTTCATTCAAAGGCATAGATATTGCTGTTCCAACCTTCTTCAATACGTCCAAAGTGGCCTCACCCGATGTCTGCGGCACACCTTTTAGTTCGATATTAAAGCGTCGACTGTACTGCTCAGTTTGCACAAGTCTGACTTCATGCGCTTTCACTTCTGTACTCAGTACATCACGTTCCTCCTGCAAAGCCTTTACAGCTTTTTTTAATTCACCATTTTCTTTCTCTACCTGAAGCACGGATTTCCTCATGCTCTCAAAGTTGTCATTAATATAGCCAAGACTGGCCTTAATCTCTCTGATATCCTTTCCCAGCTCCCGTTCCAGGCTTTCACGCAACTCGCGCATTTCCTGCTTGAACTCACGTTTCATTTCATCAAAAAGCTTAACAAGTTCCTTTGACATTGTGAAACGTACAAGAAAAAGTGAAGTAGTGGCAGCAGCTGAGGCAGCGGATTAAAAAGTTCAAAGCAGATTTCGGCACTATCACCAACCTGCAAAATGTACAAGGTGAAAGATGTAGCGACCATCGCTTCCGCCGCCGCAGCTGCCAAATGAAGACGGGGGTGCTTCCCGCTAGATTTATAGCTGTGGTCTGTTGACGTCAGGTGTAGTGGCCAATGGGAAACGCCCTCCTGTTACGCTGTCTTGTCACGATGCACACGTTGTAGATATGCAGAGGTACAGTTGTCCTCGCTGCAATCAGCAACACGATATTTGCTTCTTGAGTGGCAGGGATCAGATGATCTTGCTACAGCAGGCCTTAATACGGGAATTCTGCAAAATGTACAAGGTGAAAGATGTAGCGACCGTCGCTTCCGCCGCTGCAGCTGCCAAATGAAGACGGGGGTGCTTGCCGCTGGATTTATAGCTGTGGTCTGTTGACGTCAGGTGTAGTGGCCAATGGGAAACGCCCTCCTGTTACGCTGTCTTGTCACGATGCACACGTTGTAGATATGCAGAGGTACAGTTGTCCTCGCTGCAATCAACAACACGATCTTTGCTTCTTGAGTGGCAGGGATCAGATGATCTTGCTACAGCAGGCGTGTTCCCTGACGTGTTCCTTGATGCGAGTATATATAGGAACGTCACCAAAGCCACACATTCAACACGTGCCAAGACGGAATTAGTCGACCACTGCCTGACGAAAGGACACGTGTTCGATTTCGATAATGTGACGACGCTAGCACGGGAACAACGATGGGGCCCAAGGAAATTCGTCGAATCATGGTTCATCCATCATAATCAAAATGCATGCAACAGTAATCGTGGTCATTTGCCGGATGTTTACGGCAAGATATAAGTTGATGTACTCTTTCATGGGACGCCATTTGTGTACTGACGATGCCACCCGCATAGGGGGCGAAACGTCTATGCTTTGTTATTGTTTTATTGTTGAGTAAAGTCAGTGAAGCTATACGTTTGAATATGAATTCCCCTGGCATCTGGAACATTTTTTCACGTATCCGATATCGTTACGGATGTGCTCTACTTGGCCCCTTGAGGGAATACATCGGCCACACGACGAAAATTGTCCGTCAGGACTGCCGCCTGCGTTTCAACTACAAGTGCCTCAATATCAACGTGGTTCCCAAAAGCCTGCACTGCCGGCCATTGGTCGACACACCCTACGGACGCAAGCTCGCAAGAGACTTCAGCAGGGGTTCCTTAAAGGCCCGAATTCAGGAGAACAAGCAGCTAATCATCCAGGAAAGACGTAAAGTTTATGCATCCGAGGCATATCTCCGCATGAAACTACGCGCTGCCGACTTCACTGAGGTTCCCGAAGCAAGAGCAAGGGCGGAAACTCTTGAACGAGAGAAATGCACGCATGCCCATGACAAGAAACTGTCCGTTTTGCTACCCAGTCTTCCGCAACGACACACTGAGGCCACCAGCATACTGTCACGAGCCTCGAGAAGTAGCCCTGAAGGTTTAATAAACGTAGAGCAGCTGGCTCTTGGAAGACGCGACCGTCGGGGCTGGCTCGAGCAGAGAAGGAGCGCGCGGTCTTCTTTCTTCTCTTGGGCTCGACCCACTCTTGCCCTCGACCCACTACCTACAGGTGGCAATATCCCCCCTTCCGAACAAAAGCATCGCCTCGATGCTAAAAAAAATAAAAAATAGGCGTAGAAGACAAAGAAGAGGAAGGCAGGCAAAGCGAAAGTACACAAAAAAAATGTAGCCGTCACGCCGGCACAGTCAATGAACGAAGAAGCAAGCTCCCAAAGATAAATGAAAAGTAGAAACAAAGAAGAGAATGAGAGAAAAAAAATGAAAACAAGAAAAAAAAATTACGGACGCGCAATGTACGGCTTCATGCGCACAACATGAACTATGTCTGAGGTCGGTTGTCTTTGTGTCCTACTCCGTGTCTGCGATGTTGTGTCCGGAACAACTTCGTAGTTTACGTCACTGACGCGGCGGAGCACTTTATACGGACCGAAATACCGGCTCAGAAGCTTTTCACAGAGGCCACGACGGCGAACGGGGGTCCACACCCAAACTTGGTCTCCGGGGTTGTAGGACACGTCCCTGTGGCGGATGTTGTAGCGTCGTGCGTCTGCCTGCTGCTGCTGGCCGATATGCAGCCGCGCGAGCTGCCGAGCTTCCTCAGCACGCTCTGCAAATTCCTCGGCGTCAGTTGTCAATTGGTCAGCGTCTTGACACGGCAGCATAGCGTCCAGCATCGTCTGGACTTCGCGACCGTAGAGAAGGCGAAAGGGCGTGAAGCGCGTCGTCTCTTGCACGGCGGTGTTATACGCGAAGGTCACGTAAGGCAAGATCCGATCCCATGTTTTGTGTTGAACGTCGATGTACATTGCGAGCATGTCTGTGACAGTCTTATTCAGTCGCTCGGTAAGTCCGTTGGTCTGCGGATGGTACGCGGTCGTCTTGCGATGCCTGGTGTTGCTCAATTCAAAAACTTCGTCCATAAGCTGCGCTGTGAAAGCTGTCCCTCTGTCGGTTATTACAGTGGAGGGAGCACCGTGACGCAAGACGATGTGGCGCATGAAGAACTGTGCTACCTCTGAGGCCGTGGCTCTTGGGATCGCCTGCGTCTCAGCATAGCGTGTTAAATAATCAGTCGCGACGATCACCCATTTGTTACCGTCGGCCGAGAGAGGAAACGGTCCGAGAATGTCCATGCCGACTTGGTCGAAAGGCGTGTGAGGTGCTTCAATTGGCTGAAGTAAGCCAGCCGGTTTAACGGATGGTGTCTTGCGGCGCTGGCATTCACGGCAGCCTTTAACGTACTGTTTGACGCTTGCTGAAAGCCCGGGCCAATAGTACATTTCGCTTACTCTGGCGAGTGTTCGTGAAAAGCCTAAATGACCAGATGTCGGTTCGTCATGGCAAGCGAAGAGGATGTCGTCGCGCATGTCCCTTGGAACCACCAGGAGGTAAGCACGGCTGGTCGAACGAGCATTCTTCTTATAAAGCACGTTGTCTCGCAGACAGAAGGACGACAGCGAGCGGGACAGATGGCGTGGTATGGTTGTGTCGCGGCCCTCTAAATGATCGATGATCGGTCTAATCTCAGCGTCGCCACGCTGCCGTCTGCTCAAGTCCGACGAACTAATGGCGCCCAGGAAGCCGTCATCATCCTCTGTTTCCTGACTGGCAGGATCAATGGGTGCGCGGGACAGCGTGTCAGCGTCTTCATGCTTACGGCCAGACTTATAAACGATGGTGATGTCAAATTCCTGTAGCCGCAAGCTCCACCGTGCCAGTCGTCCTGAAGGGTCGCGCATGCTTGCCAACCAACAGAGGGCATGGTGGTCCGTCACTACTTTGAAGGGACGACCATACAGATAGGGGCGAAACTTGATGATCGCCCACACGACCGCGAGGCACTCTTTCTCCGTAGTCGAATAATTCGCCTCGGCACGGGACAGGGAGCGGCTGGCATACGCTATAACTCTTTCCACTCCATCTTGAAGCTGGACGAGCACTGCGCCAAGGCCAATGCTGCTGGCGTCGGTATGCACCTCAGTATCAGCATCATCGTCAAAATGTGCAAGAACGGGTGCTGACTGCAGGCGCTGTCGTAATTCAGCAAAAGCCGCCTGTTGCTCATTATGCCACACAAATGGCGTATCGTCCCTCGTAAGGCGTGTCAGGGGTTCCGCTATCTTCGAAAAGCCTTTAATAAACCGGCGATAGTAGGCGCACAAACCCAGGAAGCGCCGGACGGCCTTCTTATCGGCAGGAGCTGGAAACGCGGCCACAGCGGCAAGCTTGTCGGGATCGGGGCGGACCCCTTTGGCGCTTACTACATGCCCGAGGAACTTGAGCTCTTCGTAACCAAAGTGACACTTTTCGGGCTTAAGTGTGAGGTCTGCCGATCGGATGGCTTCTAGCACACTCCGTAGGCGGTGAAGATGCTGCTCGAACGTTTCAGAGAAGATGACCACATCATCCAGGTACACAAGACAGGTCTGCCACTTCAGTCCAGTAAGGACAGTGTCCATCATTCGCTGGAAAGTAGCCGGGGCTGAACACAAGCCAAAAGGAAGCACTCGAAATTCATAGAGCCCATCTGGAGTCACAAAGGCTGTTTTCTCGCGGTCGCGTTCGTCTACCTCGATTTGCCAGTACCCGCTTTTTAAATCGAGAGAAGAAAAATAGTGGGCACGCCGTAGTCTATCTAACGAGTCGTCGATACGCGGCAGCGGGTACACGTCCTTTTTAGTCACGTTGTTGAGCTTGCGGTAGTCGACACAGAAGCGTAGCGTTCCGTCTTTCTTTTTGACAAGAACGACCGGAGACGACCACGGGCTGTTAGAAGGTTCGATGACGCCATCGTCAAGCATCTCTTGGACTTGCGTACGTATGGCTTGGCGTTCTCTTGCCGACACGCGGTAAGGCTGCTGGTGTATCGGGCGTGCGTCGTCGTACGTGATGATCCTGTGTTTAGTGATGGAAGTCTGGCGTACCTTGGAAGAATGTGCGAAGCAGGTCCTGAATTCAAGCAAGAGCTTGCGCAGTGCTGTCTGGCTATCGGTGGACAGTTCAGAATTGATGT
Source organism: Dermacentor silvarum (assembly GCF_013339745.2). Taxonomy (NCBI): domain Eukaryota; kingdom Metazoa; phylum Arthropoda; class Arachnida; order Ixodida; family Ixodidae; genus Dermacentor; species Dermacentor silvarum. The sequence continues at coordinate 27,793,080 of NC_051164.1, forward strand.
CGAGATGGCCCAGAGACGTGTCTGCTGTCTCCACTACTTCTGACGTGAAGCAGTTGTTAACGTTTGCTACTGCGTCAGCAAACGCTAACGAAGTGCCGCGGAACAGGTGTCGGTGCTCGTAGCTAAAGTTGGTAACAAGCAATTGCGAATGACCAGCACGAATCTGTATAACACTTCGAGGCACACAAACACCTTGCTTCAGTAGGTGTTCCAAGTTACTTTCGGCCACCGCTTCGCCATCGCGTAAGCCACAGCATGTAACGTCGACGAGGACACTGGCTCGTGGAGGAAGCGTGACACTGTCTGCCGAAACACGAAGTACGTCGTCGCGCCGTTGGCCGTCTTGCACGTCGATTGCTCGTGCGGCAGAGAAAGTGATACGACGCTCTTGCAGATCGATAATCGCGCCGTACTCCTGCAGGAAGTCAACCCCAAGAATAACGTCGCGGGAGCATTCGCGTAAGACAAGGCAGCTCGCAACGAATGTAGATCCTTGAATCTCAACTCTAGTCGTGCAGGCGCCCAGCGGAGTAACGACGTGGCCGCCAGCCGTCCGAATCTGCGAGTTATGCCAGGGCGTGATCACTTTCTTCAGCTGCGTTGCTATTTTCCTGCTTAGTATGGTGTAGTCTGCGCCGGTGTCCACTAAAGCACTCACGGCATAACCGTCAATGGTCACTGGTATATCGAGCGAAAGCCGGTCGTCTCGTTCAGCTGCAGGTGATGGCGGATCGGTATGTTTCCGTAACTGCGTCCGTCGGAGGTCTTCAGCGCTTCGACCGTCAGCAACCTCGCCCCCAAAGATCGCCTCAGTTAGTTTTCCCGGCGGGGACTGGTCGACCGCTCGGGAGAATAGCGCTGGGGCGGAGGTGAAAATCGTCTGGGAGACGGCGATCGCGACTGCCGCCTGGCAGGCGGTGGCAAGCGCTGCTGAGAGAGGTAGTCCTCAATGTCCCGGGGTCGCTGGCCGTATCGGGGTGGCGGCGAGTATGCGGAAAAGCCGCGAATCCCAAGGCGCCGGTATGGGCACTGGCGGTACAGGTGGTCAGCTTCACCGCAGTGGAAGCACAGAGGCCGATGATCGGGTGTGCGCCAAACATCCGACTTCCGAGGGGGCGGGCGTCTGTCGTCGACGTAGCGAACAGCTTGCTCCGAATGGTGGGCAAATGGAGCGGCATGAACAACCGGCGGCGGTGTATACCCAGCGTCGTAGTACGACATCGGCTGCGCCGACTGAATTGACACCGTAGGAGGTGCACGAACGAACCGCGGTGGAGAGGGAGAAGGGCGCTTCAGGGCTTCCGCGTAGGTCGCACGCGGATATTCAACAGGTACTGCCGCAGCGTTAGCAGGAGGCGAGGTGTCACGGAGCGCCTGGTGCACTTCGTCCTTGATAATGCTCGCTATGGAGCTTACCGTAGGGTGCGGTGTTACGGCGGCCTTTTGCAACTCTTCACGCACGACAGAGCGGATGAGTTCTCGCAGACAGTCACCGTTGCTTCCTATGGCCGTGAAAATGTCAGCAGCAGACATGCTGTTGGCCGTGAAAATGTCAGCAGCAGACATGCTGTTCGCTTGCCGCTCATACATGTTCGAGCGATGCAGAAGCATCTTTTCCATAGTGACGGCCTCGGACAAGAACTCCGCGACCGTCTGCGGAGGGCTCCGTACGAGGCCAGCGAAGAGTTGCTCCTTGACCCCGCGCATCAGATGACGTAACTTCTTCTCCTCCGTCATTCTTGGATCGGCCCGTCGGAAGAGGCGCGTCATGTCTTCGACGTAAGTGGTCACAGTTTCGTTTGGCAACTGGACGCGGGCCTGAATCGCCCGTTCCGCTCGTTCGTGGCGATCAGGACTGGTGTATGTCTCCAAAAGCTGACGACAAAACTCACGCCACGACGTCAGTTGCCCCTCGCGGTTCTGAAACCACGTACGCGCGCCATCCTCCAGGTAGAAGTAGACGTGTCGGAGTTTCTCCGTGTCGTTCCATTCGTTCACGGAGGCCACGCGCTCGTATTCGACCATCCAGTCTTCGACGTCTTCGAACACTGTGCCATGAAACGTCTTCGGGATCCGTGGGCTCTCAAGTGTGTAACGGTTCGACATCGTGCTTCCCGTACCGGTTGGGGCGGTTTGAAGAGAAGCGCTGGTCATACCGGTTGATGTGGTGGGAACTGTAGCGTTGACGACTTCTGGAGACAGTCCCCTGATCCTGCGGCTGGCCCGATGCACGGGAGTGTCGACAGGCACTGGATTCGTAGCGCGGATCCTTGGAGGGGTCTGCAACATCCGTGAAGACGCTTACCCAGCACCTCCACCAGTTTGTCACGAGCCTCGAGAAGTAGCCCTGAAGGTTTAATAAACGTAGAGCAGCTGGCTCTTGGAAGACGCGACCGTCGGGGCTGGCTCGAGCAGAGAAGGAGCGCGCGGTCTTCTTTCTTCTCTTGGGCTCGACCCACTCTTGCCCTCGACCCACTACCTACAGGTGGCAATACAGAACCTGTCTCGGAAACAGCTGTCTCGGGACCATGTGAGTGTTCAAGAGGGATGAACTTTGCTGTAGGCACCGCGGGTGATTCCAAAACGTGACATTATTGTAGAAACGAAGGAATGCTTCCGTCACATGAAAGATACTGCGGCTGTAGCCCTTGCTCGTAGCCGCATTGTGTACATATTGGCTAATTCCAGAACGCCTCGCTCGAATCTTACTAGTAGTGAACGTGCTGCACTTGAGGATCTGAGGTCCGACCCTTCTGTCGTGGTCCTGGAAGCCGAAAAGGGTAAATGCATTGTTGTCATGGACCGAAACGACTATGAAGGAAAAATGCAAGAAATTTTGGATGATCCTTTGCACTTTGAAAAGATGCAGCACGATCCTACTTTAAGTACTGAAAGACAATTTGTGGACTACTTGCGTAGGCTAAAAACGAAAGGAATGGTGGACCAGTCGTTATACCGCCGTCTCTTCTCGTCTGACGGGGCAACGCCGAGAGCGTACGGACTGCCAAAAGTTCACAAAGATGGCTGTCCCCTGAGACCTATTGTATCTTTTGTTGGATCTCCGCCACACAACTTGTCAAAGTTCGTAGTTGAAATTTTAAATCCTCTTGCGGAGGATAACACGTTCACGGTTAAGAATTCCAAAGAATTTGTCACCGCGATACGTCAGCAGCAGCTGGGTGACGCGGATGTTATGGCGTCTTTTGATGTCACGTCCTTATTTACCAATGTGCCGATAAAACTGGCTACCAATGTAATCGAGAAACGCCTACAAGATGATTGTACTTTGACAAGTCGAACTTCGCTGACTGTAGATGATATTGTCACGTAGTAGTGACGGTAAAGAAAACAGTCGTGACACTGTTTATGACGAAACTGATTGTTTATTGGGAGAACCTGTGCCCACAAAAGCAAGCTACACTCAAAGCACAACAATAGCGGCGAACACAGTCGGCGATCGTCGAAAATCTGATCAGCGGCGAAACGCGTCGGCTTTTATACCTGAGTCATCGAAGGTTCCAGATTAATCCCTGATGCCCGCGGGTCTTCCAGAAAGTTCTAGACAATTCGCGTCGGTCATACAATCAGATAACATAAGCGTCGGTGAAAACAGGCAATGGAAAGAAGCATCGATAACGTTCAAGAAACTTCCGATACAGGCGCGTCCTGGGCCAAGCGATAACGTTTAACATTTTTTAGCCGGTGGAAAGCGGCCACCGGTGAAAGATAAACATGTGGACGTGTCAATACCCTCCCCTTAAAAAGCATCGTCCCGATGCTACAAACAAGAAAGCGAAAACAAAACCACGCGTACAGAAAAGGACAAAAATAACAAAGCAAGAAAGGACCTAAGTTCGTCAGCGGGCGTAGAAAGTCTTAAGACGCACCACGTGGATGACTTCAGCTCGTGCGCGGCGCCGCTGTCATTGCGAAATACCGTCTCGCACGACCTCATAGTCCAGTGTGCCAATACGTCGGATGATCTTATATGCTCCGAAATAGCGACGTAAGAGTTTCTCGCTAAGTCCTCGTCGGCGTATCTGAGTCCAGACCCAAACACGGTCTCCGGGCTGGTACTCGGCGTAGCGTCGTCGAAGATTGTAGTGTCGGCTGTCGGTTCTCGGCTGGTTCTTGATGCGCAGGCGGGCGAGCTGTCGACCTTCTTCGGCACGCTGCAAATAGGTGGCAACATCGAGATTTTCTTCGTCGGAGACATCCGGTAGCATGACGTCAAGCGTCGTTGCCGGTTTCCTTCCGTAGACCAGGTTGAACGGCGCCATGTGCGTCGTTTCTTGCATGGCTGTGTTGTATGCGAAGGTCACGTACGGAAGGATGGCATCCCACGTCTTGTGTTCGACGTCGACGAACATTGCCAGAATGCCGGCGATGGTCTTATTTAGGCGCTCGGTGAGGCCATTCGTCTGCGGGTGGTAGGCGGTGATCCGGCGATGGCTTGTATGGCTATAGCGCAGGATGGCTTGAATTAGTTCAGCCGTGAAGGCCGTACCTCGGTCGGTGATGAGGACTTCTGGGGCACCTTGACGCAGGAGGATGTTCTCAACGAAGAAACGGGCTACCTCGGCGGCACTGCCTTTGGGCAAGGCTTTTGTTTCGGCGTAGCGGGTGAGGTAGTCCGTAGCGACGACGATCCATTTATTCCCGGACGTCGACGTCGGAAAAGGCCCCAGTAAGTCCATTCCGATCTGCTGGAACGGTCGGCGAGGTGGCTCTATTGGCTGTAGAAGTCCGGCTGGCCGTGTCGGTGGTGTTTTGCGTCGCTGACAGTCATGGCATGTCCTCACGTAATAGGCGACGTCGGCTGAGAGGCGAGGCCAGTAGTATTTTTCTGGTATCCTCGCGAGCGTGCGGGAAAAACCGAGGTGTCCAGCCATTGGGTCGTCATGAAGAGCTTGCAGAACCTCTGGACGCAATGCCGAGGGTACCACGAGGAGGCAGTTGGCTCGGAGAGGCGAGAAGTGCTTCTTTAGGAGAATGTCGTTTTGCAAGAAAAACGACGCCAACCCTCGCCTGAACACCTTCGGCACAATGACGGTCTTGCCTTCCAGGTAGTCTACAAGGCTCCTTAGTTCCGGGTCGGCTCGCTGTTGTTCGGCGAATTCGTCGGCACTGATGGGTCCCAAGAAAGTGTCGTCATCCTGGTCGTCCTGTGGCGGCGGTTCGACGGGGGCGCGAGACAAGCAGTCGGCGTCAGAGTGCTTTCGCCCGGACTTGTAAACGACGGTGATGTCGAATGCTTGAAGTCTCAGACTCCATCGTGCGAGGCGACCTGAAGGATCCTTCAAGTTAGCTAGCCAACACAAGGCGTGGTGGTCGCTCACAACTTTAAAGGGCCTGCCATAGAGGTAGGGACGAAACTTTGATGTAGCCCAGATGATGGCGAGGCACTCCTTTTCTGTTGTGGAATAATTTGATTCCCCCTTCGATAGCGACCGGCTAGCGTAACTTACAATCCCTTTCTAGTCCGTCCGTCCTCTGCACAAGAACAGCGCCGAGTCCTACGCTGCTTGCGTCGGTGTGGACTTCGGTATCGGCGTTTTAGTCGAAATGCGCAAGTATTGCCGGCGATTGCAGGCGTTGCTTCAGCTCTTCAAATGCTTCGACTTGCGGCGTCTCCCACTTGAACTCGACGTCGGCATTCGTGAGGTACGTCAGTGGCTCAGCGATCCGTGAAAAATTCTTGACGAAGCGCCTGTAATAGGCGCACAGTCCAAGAAATCTACGCACTGCCTTCTTGTCAGTGGGCAGAGGAAAGTTGGAGATGGCCGCAGTTTTCTTAGGGTCGGGGCGCACTCCAGACTTGTTGATTACGTGGCCCAAAAACAAGAGCTCTTCATATGCGAGGCGTCACTTTTCTGGCTTTAACGTGAGTCCGGAGGTTTTGATTGCTAGAAGAACTGTTTCAAGGCGCCGCAGGTGTTCTTCGAAGCTTGAGGCAAACACAACGACGTCGTCCAAATAGACGAGGCAAGTCTGCCACTTCAAGCCTGCCAGTATAGTATCCATGACGCGTTGTAAAGTCGCAGGTGCCGAGCAAAGACCAAACGGCATGACCTTGAACTCGAACAGTCCGTCTGGTGTTATAAAGGCAGTCTTCTCCCGGTCCCTCTTGTCGACTTGGATTTGCCAGTAGCTGGTTTTGAGGTCCATCGACGAAAAATACTTTGCGTTGTAGAGTCGATCCAAGGCGTCGTCAATCGGTGGGAGGGGGTATACGTCCTTCTTCGTGATCTTGTTGAGGCGACGATAATCGACGCCGAAACGTAGGGTTCCATCCTTCTTCTTCACTAACACCACGGGGGACGCCCACGGACTCTTGGACAGCTGGATGATGTCGTCGCGTAGCATTTCGTCGACTTGTTGCCTTATGGCTTCGCGTTCGCGCGCCGCAACTCGGTACGGGCTCTGACGGATTGGGCGGACATATTGGTCCGTTATAATGCGGTGCTTGGCGACAGGTGTTTGTCGAACTTTTGACGACGACGAGAAGCAGTCCTTGTATTGCAGGAGCAGAGCTTTTAGCTGTTCTTATGCCTGGGAAGGTTCTGGTTGACGTCGAAAGTTGGTTCAGATACTATAGTCGTCGTTGCAGGCGCACTGGAATCCGTGAAGGCGAAAGCACTGCTGGCTTGTACTATTTCGTCGATGTAGGCGACCGTGGGGCCTTTGTTAATGTGCTTGTATTCGGGGCTGAAGTTCGTGAGCATCATCCTTGCTTTCCCTGCACGTAGCTCAGCTATGCCTCTAGCGACGCAAATTTCACGGTCGAGCAATAAGTGATGATCGCCCTCGATGACGCCCTCCATGTCTGAAAGCACTTCGGTACCGACGGAAATCATTACGCTGGAGCGAGGCGGAACGGTGACTTGTTGTTCAAGCACATTCAAGGCATGGTAACTTATGCTTGTATCCGGTGGTATCGCGTTGTGCGTCACCCGCCGTGGTTGCTCAGTGGCTATGGTGTTGGGCTGCTGAGCACGAGGTCGCGGGATCGAATCCCGGCCACGGCGGCCACATTTCGATGGGGGAGAAATGCGAAAACACCCGTGTACTTAGATTTAGGTGCACGTTAAAGAACCCCAGGTGGTCCAAATTTCCGCAGTCCCCCACTACGGCGTGCCTCATAATCAGAACTGGTTTTGGCACGTAAAACCCCATAATTTAATTTAATTTCGCGTTGTGCGTTGAAAGCGTTATCGACTTGGACCTTAAGTCGATGACTGCACCGTGTTGATTTAGAAAGTCCATGCCTAGGATGACATCTCTGGAGGAGTGCTGCAGGATTACGAAGTTCGCCGGGTAAGTGCGGTTGTTTAACGTGACTCGCGCTGTGCAGATTCCAGTCGGCGTTATTAGGTGGCCTCCCGCTGTCCGGATATCGGGTCCTTGCCAGGCGGTTTTCACTTTCTTCAACTTGGCGGCGAACGCGCCACTGAAGACGGAATAGTCGGCGCCAGTGTCGACGAGAGCGGTGACGTTATGACCATCGATGAGCACGTCTAGATCGGTAGACCGGCGTCTGGCGTTGCGGTTAATTCGTGGAGTCGGATCACGGCTGCGTCGGCTTGGTCTGCTGCTGGTACGTCACGTCGGAAGGTCTTCTTTCTGCGGCGAAGTGCTGTCAATGCTGTTGAGAGGCGGCATGCTGATATCTTGTCGTGATGATACGGGAATCGTCGTCGTCGGCGGCGGCGGAGGATCTTCGGCATTGCGTCGTACAGCAACCGCACCTCCATCGGTTGCTGGCTTTAGTTTCACGGGTAAGGGCTCGGAGATCGGCCCCGGGTGGGACGGTGTACTGACGGCGATGCGGCGAGATGTAGCGGCCCGGTGACGGCGAGCGTGAGGGTCGTCGTGGTTGCCACTGGGCTCCGGTGAGGTAGTCGGCGATGTCACGTGGTCGCTCGCCAAGCTGTGGACGTGGTGCGTTGACGGCGAACCCTCGTAGGCCCATCTCGCGGTATGGGCATCGGCGGTAGACATGGCCGGCTTCCCCGCAGTGATAGCAGAGCGGGCGGTGGTCGGGGGCGCGCCAAATGTCCGTCTTCCTTTGGTAGCTGCGCTGGGCGACGGGCGGGCGTGCTGGCGGCGGCGGTGGTGGACGACGGAACTGTGGCGTTACGGGGCCTTGGCGCGAGCGCGGAGGGGGGCCTTGACGACGGGTGACGGCGGCGTAGATCAGTGCTTCCGGCTGGGGTTGCGGTGATTCGGGAAGTCCTAGCGATTGCTGGATTTTCTCCCGCACTATATCGGCGATGGAAGCAACTTGAGGCTGCGACGACGGTAGCAACTTCTGCAGCTCATTGCGTACTATCGCCCTGATGGTGTCTCGAAGGTCGTGGGAGAGTCTTCGGCGTACTGTGACGTCGAACGGCGATTGTATCCGGTTGCGCATGTCCAGTGCTTTCTCGATCGTCGTAGCCTCCGAGAGAAAGTCTTGGACTGTCGTTGGTGGATTCCGCACAAGTCCGGCGAAAAGCTCCTGCTTAACTCCCCGCATGAGCATGCGAACTTTCTTGTCTTCTGATATGGCGGGGTCGGCGTGCCGGAATAATCGAGTCATTTCTTCAGTGTACATACCGATGCTCTCATTCGGGAGCTGTAACGGTTTTCCAGCCAAGGCTGCAGCTCTTCTTTACGGACGACGCTAGTGAAGGTGTCCAGGAATGCGGCTCGGAAGAGGTCCCAGGTGTTAGTGCACGCTCCCTATTCTCGAACCACGTTCTGGCGCCGTCTTCAAGCGAGAAGTAAACATGACGCAGCTTGTCGTCGCAGTCCCACTTGTTGAACGTAGCGACCCGGTCGTATGCCTCCAGCCAGCTTTCGGGGTCTTCACATGGTGAACCGCGGAAAGTCGGCGGCTCCCTGTGTTGTTGCATCACGATTGCAGATGTTGGCGCAGGGGCTGTCAGGTAGCTGCTGCCGAGGTCGTGACTTTATTGTCCTCTTGGTCTTCTCGGGAGAGGTCCTGTATCCGGGGGTTGGTTTTTGTAATCTGAGGCTACTCGATGCTCCGGGACAACGTTGGAACTCTCTTCGGTGTTCGGGCTTGGATCCGGGCTTTTCGGGGGCGTCCC
>NC_051164.1:27802274-27835536 GCF_013339745.2 Dermacentor silvarum
AGGAGAATGGTAGGAATAAGTGAGAGACGATAAATTATTCTCATGTGAAGAGTTGATTTCATCAAGGTGACACTGGCAGAACGAGCATCATTATTGAGTAAGCTCGTAAATTGAGTTGAATGGACCCGGACATCTTCTCAGATGTGAATTAACGTTTATCGGGCTGGTTTATGGTACGCAGGCTCTTGGCGAAAGTTCGGTGAAGGTAGCGAAGAGTATGACTAGCGTTGTTAGTAATGTAGATAATGTGAGAGGGCCATTATAAATCATTCGAGATGCAAACACCTAATTATTTGTACGTAGTAACGTACTCTAGTTTTGTTCCATTCAATCTGTAGGAAAATGATGCTAGATCAAGTGTAGCAAAACAGTTAATGTAGAAATCCTAAAGTCCATCATCGGCATTGTTTCTAGAGACGTCGTCTTCTTTCGCAGCTGGCTCGTTGGCTCGTGCTCGGCACGCGCTACGGCCACTGCTCCCGCGTTCGTCGTTGTCGTCAACTGCTTCCACAGCTGGCTGCATTGCCGCTGATCATTCCAGCGTAGAATTTTACTTCTCTTCTGCTGTCGTAATGGGGAGGCCGCTCTTACTGGGATATGAGCCACTGCTTAAAAGGGCTTGAGCCATTCATTGTCTTACGTAATGGAAAGATTTAATTTTGAAGCAATTTAATATCGAAGAATCGCAAGCGGCAATGGCGGGTGAATGCTGCTAACTACGCCGCCGAGCAAACTCGAGACATCGAACGCAAGCGACAACGGCGCACTGCTGGCGTACCGTCAGCATGATGACGTCGTTCTCTCCGTCACAGCCCAACGTGTGTGGAACCTCATAATTGAGAAAACTTTAATAAACCCTCGGCATTAACCCATTGACAAACATAGGGATCGCCCGTTTCACATTCGCTGGTTAAGCATCATCACGGAGTGGAAGGGCCGATGAATTTTTAGTAGCACTTCAACAGATACAGCGTCATGGCGGAAGTTATTCGCGTTCACCTGTAAAGCGAACTTCTGGGAGAGTGTCAGTGAGAAGATAAGGTACCTACGCTTGTGTTTGTCTGGCACTTTTGCGAAAGTGGTACGACCTGCGCATTGTGAAAAAATTAGAGAGATGATTCACATCGAGGTCAGGCTAATTTAATTGCATCATTCCGTCGGAATTCGTAATTCTGTTCAACAGTGGGAAAATGCTATTTCCTAGAGACAACAGTATAACAGCATCCTGGACTACTATTTTTGTAAAAAGCAGGTTGCTTCAGCTAGCCGACGCAGAGCTTCTTCCTGACAGCTATTCTGCAGCGCCTCATACTTCAAATGGACTGGGAGTGCCGGAAAAAGCTTCAATATCCCCAGAATAATAGCCCAGAAGATGTACTTTACAAGTTGAAGTACGTCGTCACCGACAATGATTCCGATGAGGGCTTACGACCGAGTTTTCTCTCCGGTACTTCTTGTAACGGTCGCATCAGTACAATGATTGTAGTGCATGGGAGGATTTCTCGACAGCCAGGATCGCGACTGCCTTATTGCGAACACTGCGGTTAGGCGCCTAAGCCAATAGGCAGGAGTGCTACTGAGTACCTTATTGAGTCCTCAAATGAAAATGAACGAACAAAACGTGGATGTTCTAGTTGACACACGCGCATTTGTGAGCCTGGTAAATGCAATTTTTATTTAAAAAGATGGGTAGTGCATAGCGAGAAAGTGATTGAGGTTCACAGTTAAGACGGGAGAACGTACCTTTTTCGCGACTGGCTGAGAGTCACTGTGGTATTTCAAGGCTCTAAACACAGACTCGAAACCGCCGTAATGAGTGACGTTGATTTTAACTTGATAATCTCAAGGCCTGACATACACCGCTTGAGGAATAACATTACATGGTGGTATGAGCTCTCACTTGATCCAGAGGTAATTAAGGCCCAAAGATTGTTAAAAACACAGATGAAATCCCAGCTGCTTTCCCAGACTTGTTGTGCGTCGGTGCTACCCACCGGCTACGTACGTCATCGAAGTCACATTTACGCGGCGAGACACTTCGATTGTACGAAAAAAGCCTATAGTCTTTCCCATGATAAGAAAACATGGAGTCGGAAGGAGCTGCAGGAAATGGTTGTTGCGCGAATAATCGGACCCTCAACATCAACGTTCGCATACCCAATAACAATAGTACCTAAAGCAGATGGTACCTTCAGCTTACGAACTGATTACGGGCTGATTAACAAGCACACCAATAAGTTATGGTTCCCAATGCCTCGCATTGATGAGATCGTCAATGAAACATGTGGCTGTCAGCGGTTCTCTGGAATCGACAAATGTAAAGGCTATTGGCAGGTGCTACTAGTGGAAGAAAATACAAAGTAATCAGCATTTGCGACGGCATTTGGCATTTACGAGCAGAACAAGCTGCCGTATGGCGGGAGAAATTCAAGTGCCTAGTTTCATAAAATTATCAACGAAGTACTCGAACATTTAAACCGGCATTTTTGCTACATGTATATGGATGACATCACTGTTTACTCTAGAACGAGGAAGAGTATGAACTGTAGCTGTCGGAAGTAATGGACGCTCTGAACAAAGCCAATCTAAAATCAATATCAAGAAAAGTGACATTTTCAAGCGATCGATTGTGTTCTTGGGTAGAATATTTGACGCGCACACGAAGAGCCCGAAAGAAGAGTCGGTGAAAAGGATATCAAGTTAAAAAAGTCGCATGACTTGCATTAATTGCGAGTGTTTCTTTGTTTGGCCGGACACTTCAGAGAATTCAATAAACATTTCCGTACGAAGACTAGGCGCTTTATTGTGCTGATGCAGAAAGGCGTTTCATTCGTTTTGGAATGAAGGCTGTGAACGTGCTTATCAGGCACTAAAATTAATTAAATTAAATTATGGGGTTTTACGTGCCAAAACCAGTTCTGATTATGAGGCACGCCGTAGTGGGGGACTCCGGAAATTTAGACCACCTGGGGTTCTTTAACGTGCACCTAAATCTAAGTACACGGGTGTTTTCGCATTTCGCCCCCATCGAAATGCGGCCGCCGTGGCCGGGATTCGATCCCGCGACCTCGTGCTCAGCAGCCCAACACCATAGCCACTGAGCAACCACGGCGGGTTATCAGGCACTCGTCGAAGCAATATCATCGGACCCTGTTTTAGTGCTACTGAATTTCGCAAACCCGCTTGAATAATGCACCGATTACTCATTTTTGGTACCGGCATGGCTCTTTACCAGCAAAATCATAGTGAAGTACAAGGGCGGCACTTAAACTTTATGGGCTACTATTCATATACTTTCAGCAAGTCTGACTGACTCAATAAACTTTATTAAAACCAGCAAGAGGCGGTGGCTGGGCCTAGGCCTCCCACGTGGAGATGTCGAGGTGTTGCCTCTTGGCCGCCTGGCAGGCTTGCTGGGTCGCCCAGAGTTGATAGTCCAGGTTGGAGCTACGCAGGGCAGCATACCATCTCGACGAGAGGGTCGTGCGATTAGTGTCAGGGTGTTGTTGTGTACAGTCCCAAAGCATGTGTCGAAGTGTGGCTGGCTGTGCCTTGCAGATATGGCACGAGGAATTGGGGTAAATGTCCGGGTAGATCTTGTTGTAACGGTGTAACGAGGGGTAAGTGTTGGTTTGTAGCAGGCGGAAAGTTGTAGTCTGCGCTCGGGATAGCTTGCGGTGCGCGCCGGGGAAAGTCCTATCAAATCAAATCAAATCAAAATCAAAATCACTTTATTTCAGGGCATTTCCTGCGGAGACAGAGACTAAAGGCTGAAACAGCCTGCCAGGGCCCCTGCCCCCGTTCAGTTCATACAGCATATACTCGTACAATATCGTATGCAATGAGGTGCACATTATATAAAAATTGCAGTTGTACTCAATATACAGCCGAAGAAGGAAAAAAAGTTAATTATAGTACATCAGATAACAAGTATGAGATGCGTACGTATGCACACAGATCACGCAGATAGATATATACATATACACAATGTTCACACAGGATTCATGTGTTAGATAGCTAGTAGGCCTTTTTAGCGTGTTAAAAATATGTAGAGAATAATTACGCACCAGTACGCTGTGCGTACAAAGAAAAGAGAAAATGCTATGAATAAAGTAGAGACTAATGGAAAACAGTCTACAGTACACATGCTGTTGTGACAAGAAACGTTTCGTAGATCCTTTTAAGTTTACCAGAGCTATCTGTGCAATTTGTTATGTCTTTCTGTTTATTTAGAATCTGTATAGCTTGATATGTTAACGATTGTTTCCCGTAATTTTTCCTAATCTTTGGAAGCCTCCTATTCTGCCTAAACCCGTACTGATGTTCAACTGCCATATCGATGTCTTTATATATGTTAGTAGCGTGTATATGCTGGACTAATTTATAAAGATAAACTTGATTGGCCATAAGCAGGTTGTGTTTCACAAATAACTCGCTGGTACGTCAGTCACGGATATCTCCAGCAGAATTTTCAAAAATACGTAGCACGCGCTTTTGTAGTACCATTAATCTATTATAGTTGCGCTGAGTGGTGGTACCCCATACTAGCGAACAATATAGCCAATCTTAGAATATATTAAAGTGAAATAAAGAGTTTTTTTAGGCCGAAGGGGTATTAGTGTGGAAATCTTTCTAATGCATCCTATTGATCGAGCTATATTGACAACCAAATGGTCCACATGACATGACCATGACAAAGACTCTTGGAACCAAACGCCTAGGAATTTTGCTCAGTTGTTTGCTGAATACTCTCGGTTCCATACATAATATGCATGACATGTTGGTCGCGTTTATTTGGAAGAGAAAAAAATGACGTATTTGGTTTTAGAGGCATTTAATTGTAGACAATTATCATTTAGCCATTCGGATAGATTTTGTAAATAATGATTAGTCTTTTCTTGAAGTTCACGTTTTGTCCGTGAAGTAAAAATTATGTTTGTATCGTCCGCAAACATTGCTATATCAAGGGTGTTGTCAATCTGAGTTATGTCATTGATGTATAACAAATACAGGGTAGGACCTAATACTGATCCTTGGGGAACTCCATTTGTTACATTTAACGATGTAGAGGAATAATTATTAACATCTGTAAATTGGAAGCGCTTCTCAAGATAGCTAGCTATTATTTTCAATGACATGGCACATATTCCATAACATTGCAGTTTAAGAAGTAGTATACTATGATTAACCGAATCAAACGCTTTTCGCAAATCTAGAAAGAGCCCTAATGTATAATCCTTATTTTCAATACCTTGAATGATTTTCTCCTTTGTACGAAGTAGCGCTTGTTCAGTTGACTTGTTTTTTGAAATCCAAATTTCGAACTAGATATGATATTATATTTCTCTAAGAACTTTGTTATGCGATCATTAATTGCCCACTCAAAGACTTTTGATAAAACAGGTAATACCGATATTGGCAGATAATTTGTAAGGGCGTTTTTGTCTCCGGATTTGTGTATCGGAACAACCCTTGCTATGTTTAGTTGGTCAGGGAAGATACCAGTGTCAAACATTAAGTTAATAATATGGGCGAGAACGTTTTTTAGTAAGCTGGAAACACACTTTACTGGTTCAGCCCTAAATTCGTCATAACCAGCGGCGACATCGCTTTTTATTCGATTGAGTAACTCTTCAGTCTCTTGCGGGGAGACGTGATACAGAACAAACGAATTTGGTAAAGAACTGATGTGTCTGGTTCGTTGATGACTGCCTATAATTGAGCTATCTGCCTTCCCTGATTCTATAAAATACTCATTGAAGGTGTTAGCCAAACGCTGCCCTGCTATCGCATTTCCATTTATCTCAATCTCTTGTACGCTGGTTGTTGCATTTTTCTGCTTGTCAATCTGTTTACTGTTTCCCATATCTTTTCCCCATTAGTTTGATGGCGAAGAAACAAACTTTCATAATAATTTTCTTTTGCTTTCTTTAGATCTGAAGTTATTTTATTTCGAACCTTTTTTGAACTCCTTAAATCGGTTTACATCGCGCGTACTAATAAAAGTACGATACATCTTGTTTTTTGCTCTTATTCTTCTGTATAGTACATGGTTAATCCACGGTTTTGCTATTGCTTTCTTATTCCTTCGGCCACATTGTAAAGGAAACGCCTCATCATAACTTACTTTTAACTTGTTATAGAAGTTCTCGTAAGCATCATTAGGACCATTGCAGCCATACACGCTAGTCCAGTTTATTGCCTCCACCAAAGAAAAAAAGTTGCAGTGGCTTAGCTCGGCTATGCCAGGATATACGTAGCGTTAGCAAAGGTTCAGCTGATTATTCTTAGCTTATTCTTAATATTATTCTTAAGATAAGATTATTCTTATGAGTCAAGCTTCTCCGTTCTTCTGCGCTGTTGAGCAGCATTTGTGCTCTTCTTCTCCATGGCTATACCACACTGGCAAACGCCAGTCAGAAGCGCAGCGGCTCCAGCGCAGTGTGAGACGACGACTGCACAGCGAGCGCGCGCCGGCGCCAGTGCGTCTACCACGGCTACGACGTCACTCCTCTGGAATGCGCAGACCGGCGGCGGTGAGTCGCGCGCGGTGGCGGCGGAGTGCGCGAGAGGTGCCGGCTCCGGTGGCTCCGGTGCGCAAGCCGTGTGACATCACTGATCCTTGCGCATGCGCAGCACGGCTCTTGATGTGCGGCGCGAAACGGGCTTGGCTAGGCCAGTGTAGCTAACGCTACAAAATATTTTGAGTGATTTGTCATTTATCACTCGATACTTGCTTACTTCAAGATGTGGTCTGCGTGTGAAGTGATCAGTGACGCAAAACACGGGCAGATGATCGCTTATGTCGCTAACTATCAATCCACCCATTAGTTCTGATACACTGATATTCGTAACACAGATGCCTATGGTTGTACCTGTTTTAGGACCAATGCGCGTGGGAACCGAAACCAAATTCTCACATGCGTATGACATAATCATTCTCTTATAATTCATCGCGTACTGGTCATTATTGACCGTATTTATATTTATATCACCAACAACGGAACAAGGTAACATGTTTGTCTGAAAAAACTGCAGCAATTGCTCAAGAAAGTCTAAGAATTCACGTTTAGAACCAGCTGGCTGCCTATATATGGCAGCAAGCTGAAATTGAGATGTTTTTAACACTAAGCATTCAACATTTATATTTGTAATTGTGTACTCCTCAATGATGCTTTAAGCATAGCAATTATTGATATATACTGCCACGCCCCCTCTTCTTTTCCCTATGCGGTCCAAGCGAATGCAGGTGTAATTGTTAATGACGGGTGTCTCATCGGTAATAGTCAACCAAGTCTCTGTGAAAACAATGACTTCAAATCTCAGCACAAAAGACTCCAAGAAAATTTCTAAGCTGTCAAGCTTGTTTTTTATACTTCTATTTAGTGTTGAAATGAATCAAAGCGAAGTTAGATTGCTTGGTCGTAAATGTGTTGTTAAATATTTCTGATGTGTATACATCACACGTGCTCATCTACAGTAAAGAGAAAGCAAGCTTATAATTAGCTGATGCAATTTTTAGTTAGTTTTTGCAAGGTCATCGGAAGAAGAAATTCGCAGGACACGACTGTCTTCGTGTTTCCTTGCTAGGACCTTGCCACCTGCTGTCCACACGAATTTCCATTTGAGCTCTTTCTTTTTTGCCACTGTTGCTCCAAGCAACTGCTTGTTGTGGCGTGTGAAATGTTCATTGACGAAAATTGCACTGTTATCACCAACCAAGCCAACGTCTTTTGCGTCAATTCTCATTTTCTTAGCCTTGGCTAGTATCAAGTCTCTCTTAGCACGCCTCACAAAACGAGCAACAATGTTTTTGGTTGTTGAGTTCGCAGTTGGGGCTCTATGGCATATGTCAATGTCCCTCTCGTCAAATGGCTCTCTGACAAGTTCACAGATTTTTCGAACCGCTACTAAAGAGTCGCACTCGTCCGGAACACCTTTGATCTCAAGGTTGTTACTTCTTTGATACTGTTCCAACTCTTGTAATTTCAGATTTAACTGTTTGTTTTCAGCTTTTAGTTTTTGATTCTCAGAGACCAAGCTTTTTAATTCATCTCTTAGTGCCTTTAGATCCTGAGTCACATCTTTGACATCGTCACACGTGTCACTGCAGTGCTGAACAGACTTTTTCAGGTCCCTGAGCTCAGCACGCATTTCCCGCTTAAATTCGGCAAATAAGGATGCTACATCACTTTCCCCCTCCTTCCCTCTCCCCGGCGACATTGTACTGTAGCACAAGTATCAATATAATCAAGACAACGAGAATGATCTGAGTAGAAGGATTTCACTACATCAATGTAGCGTGTCAGGCGATCCCTACCGGTTGGGGCAGCCTCCCCGTCTCCCGCGCGGTTAACGAGCCCTCGCGCCAGGGAGGGGGTAACCTCGTTGAGGTTGGGGAAGTGCGGGTGGACGGTGCCTACATGAACTGGGAACCAGACGAGTGTAACCTGATGGTCGGTTGAGCAGGGTGCTTGTTGCAAGATGCGCAAGGCTTGGTGGGAAATATCACCGTTGGTGTAGTTGATAACAGCGGAGCGGGAATCAGAGACGATGGTATGGCATGGTGGGCCTAGTGTGGCTAGCGCCATGGCCCCTTTTTCAGCTTCCTCAGCGTGTGGCGGCACGATAGCATGATGGAGAGAGCCTTCACGTGTGGTAACGGCTGCAAAGCGGGTACCGTGGGGATATTCGGCGGTGTCGACGAAACTCACACCGTCGTTTCGAACAACGGCTTTGTTGAAAGCCGTGGTACGTGCTGTGCGGCGTGCACGGTTGTATTCGGGGTGCCTGTTTCTGGGGATAGGGTCGGCGTGAATCCAGGCTCGTATGGTGGAGGTGGATCTGGTGTTTATGGCCGTGTTGATGGTGGTCGATGATACCGAGCGAGGTGAGGACGTGGCGGCCCGTCGCTGTGAGTGTGAGTCTCTCCAGCTGAGAGCGGCGTTGGGCCTCGATGACCTCGTCCAGTGTGTTATGGACGCTGTTGTGTCTGGCGGTCCTTCGGGACACAGGAGGCCGGCGCCGACTCAGACGCGCCAACCTGACGCCCCTTTCTCGCGGCCGAGAATTGTCACCTGGGACTGAGGGATTAGCAGTTGGTCTCCGGGCTACTCATGCGTGGCTAAACGGCAGCGTCGCCCCTTGGTGCGGTCCCGTGAATTACCAGCGCCACCCGAACCACGACGACGCTACGCCGACTGCTGCCTTTCGAGACAGCCACCGCCCTACCTGGTTCCGCGAACTGACCGCTATGGAGAGGCGAATCTTGAAAGGGGCCCGTGTCTGGCAATCCCGGGGGAACGACATCAACGTTCGGTTCCCAAGGTGTCAACCGCTGCCTGTGTTCGGGGGCGACCTAGCAAGATTGGAGGCGGAGCCCGGCGGGAAACAACGACACAACACGTGCGGGATATGGCCACCTGATCAAAGACTGTCATTGGCTAAAAGAACTAAAGTGTATTCCCTCGTCGAGTGAAAGAGGGAAACGGAAGGGATAAAACAGGGGACTTGAGTGTTGTGGAGACGCTTGAGGCTTGACCATGTAGAGCACGCTTGACGATGTAGAGCACGCTCGACCATGTAGAACGCTCGGAGATGTAAACGCTACCACATGCAAAGATGTTAGCACGTAGACGGCTCCAATATCATGGAGCCCATCTTGTAATATACCATGTACAGTGTATATAAAACAATTTTCTAATCTCCCTGGATAACTCCTCCTCTTGGCACCTGGCACGGCATCACACATGGAAACCTTCGATGGACCCTCGGACGTCACCATACGCAACAACGCCTAGTTGAAGGAGAAGGTTGGTGCTGGTGTAACTGGGGAGGCCGAGGGCTTCTTTATAAATGCCACATCGGAGGACGTTGAGTTTTTGTTCAGCCTTGTACCAGTTTTAGAAACTCAGCAACGTAGGTGATGTGGCAAATTACGAATGACTGGATTAATCGGAGGAGATTCTCCTCTTTCATACCCCCATGGCGGTTGGAGACCCGCTTCAAAAGTCTGATGGTGTTGAATGCATTGACCTGCATTTTTGCGAGTGCCATGCCATTCGCTCCGTTCGCCTCTATAAGCACGCCGAGCACACGGATATTGGCGACGAGGGGGATTGGGCTGCCATCCGTGAGGTGAAGCGCGATGTCTTCGTATCGGCGTTTAGCAGTGGAATGTTTCGGACGGCGGCCATGGAAAGTAGGCTTGTAGAGGAGGAGTTCGGACTTCTCAGGAGAGCAGCGAAGCCCCGTGCCTTGGCGATAGGTCTCGACTGTTTTAATGGCGAGGCATTAAAAATAAAAATAAGATAGCCTACCCTTTGCCACCGAAGTATAACAGGCCATTGAAACAGAAAGTGAGAGAGGCATAAAGGAGAGATGCATAAAGGAGAGATGCGGGTCGAGGCATCTCTTCGTTATGCCTCTCTCACTTTATGTTTCAATGGCCTGTTATACTTCAGTGGCACAGGGGAGCCTTTTCTTTTATTTTGATTTTTAATGCCTCGCCATAATTTTTGTTTCAATGGCGGATTGTAGTGCTGTTTCTATTTGGCCGTCAGTGCCTTGATGGGCCGATATGGTGATATCGTCAGCGTAGATGGTGTGGTTGACACCGTCTACTTGCTGCAACTCCTTGGAAACATCGATCATGACGAGATTAAAGAGCATTCGGGAGATAACGGAGCCTTGGGGGGTTCCCGAGCTGCACAGATTCCCGGCGTCGGAACGGAGATCCCCCAACGAGAGGAAGGCCGTGCGATTAGAAAGAAAGTCTCTGACGTAATTGTAAGTGCGCGGACCTAGGTTAAGGCGTGAGATGCGGTCGAGAATGGTAGAATGGGCGATGCTGTCAAAGGCCTTTTCGAAGTCGAGGCCGAGTATTGCTTTAGTAGTGCGGGTTCTACTTTCAAGTTATCATCATCATCATCACCCTATATATATGTCCACTGCAGGACGAAGCCCTCTCCCTGCGATCTCCAATTACCCCTGTCTTGCGCTAGCGTATTCCAACTTGCGCCTGCGAATTTCCTAACTTCATCATCCCACCTGGTTTTCTGCCGTCCTCGACGGCGCTTTCCATCTCTTGGTATTCATTCTGTAACCCTAATGGTCCACTGGTTATCCATCCTACGCATTACATGGCCTGCCCAGCTCCATTTCTTCCGCTTAATGTCAACTGGAACATCGGTTATCCCCGTTTGTTCTCAGGTCCACATCGCTCTCTTCCTGTCTCTTAACGTTACTCCTAAGATTTTTTCGTTACATCGCTCTTTGTGCGGTGCTTAACTTTGTTAACCTCCAAGTTTCTGCCCCATATGTTAGCACGGGTAGAATGCAATGATTGCACACTTTTCTTTTTAATGAACCTTCAAGTATATGGTGCTAAGTTGTAGCATGGCGTCTTGGGTGGACAGGTGAGCCCGGAAGTCAATGACTGAGTGAGGATACGCTGCAGTGTCTTGCAGATGGGTGTTTATTGCCGAGTCTTTATTGCCGCCGCTTCGCAATCCCTGCCCCAACACAGGCGGCGCCACCAGACAGCTCAGAGAATATAGGTGTCGACCACAACAGCAGAGAGTGAAGATCCTCGCACGACGACGTAGCAGCTGTATTTGGAAGACGCGTGAACTAGTTTGCGATGCGACGACTTTCAGGGGCGAACCACCTTAGGGCCGAGCCTTGTCCCCCCTCGTCGTCGTCGTCCGTAGCTCTGGTTTGCATGGAGTCCGCTAGGGGCGTTCGTTCCCGACGCGCGCTCTCTTTCTCTCTTCAGCCATGGATGATAACGGTCGCTTCTCATAACGGCGCGCCCGCTATGGATGAAAAGGCGAGAGTGGCGGTTCAACTGCAAGCGGAGTCCAGGGCTCGCAAAGCTGCTGCAGCACGGTGACGCAGACAACAAGCGGGCCCGGAGTCTAAGGCGTGGGAAGCTGCCGCAAAACGGCAACGCCGGCAAGCGGACCCGGATCTGGGGCTCGCGAAACTGCAGCAGCACGGCAACGCCGGCATGCGGACGCGGAGCTGAGGGCTCGCAAAGCTGCAGCAGTATGGCAATGCCGGCAAGTGGACTCGGAGCTGAGGGCTCGTACTTCAACCGAGAATCGGCGCCACCTCCCTCAGGTAGAGAACGCTTCCGGCGTTTGGCCGCCGCTTCCCGTGCTCTCGCCGCCTCTGGGTCCGCTTGCCGGCGTCAGGGGATTCACAGTTAACCGAATGATCCCCCGGTGCTTCGCCCACCCATCATCATTCACTTCGTAGACATGTGATGTTTTTTAGATGCGAGAGCATCTTATGCTCGGGGCAGTGTCCGTTCTGCGGCGTCCGCAATAATACTGCGCATGCGCAACTCTCCCTCATTCTCCTCTCCTACGCAGGTGTGCGCTCTCATCCTCCCCTCTCCCCCTCTCCGCCACAGGTGCGGCGCAGCGAATCATTGCATATAACTCTCTCTCTCTCACTCTCTCTCTAAGGGTATGCCGGTAGGCGGCGCAAGTGTCGCGGCGCAGTATAAAGCGCGCGTTCGCTGTGCTTCCGTCATTCTCTCTCTGTGAAACGATGTGCGAAACGCCATGAACGACGTCAACGTCGGCGCTAGTTGCAGCGGCAGCGCCACCGCCGCGGAGCAGAGGAAGGCTCGGGAAGCCGAACGCAAACGTCAGCGTCGGCAAGCGGACCTCGAACTTCGGGCCAGGGAAGCCGAACGTAAACGTCAACGTCGGCAGGAAACTTCTACGGAAGCAAAACGAGCTCGGCACGCCGAAGTGGAACGTCAGCGTTATCAAGCCGACCCCGAAATCCGAGCTCGGAATGTCGAAACGCAGCGGCAGCTCCCGATCCCGAAGCGACGAGGCAACGCGAGTCTGCGGCCAGAGCAGCAACACGTTTGAGGCCATTACGACGCCCGGGCTTCGACGGTGCTGACGCGCGGTTCAAGCGCGACATCCTCGATCGGAGCTTCGGGCACAGCTGCAACGTGTGCGACCGCCTTTGGTTCGACAACAAACTGAGCAAGGTCGGGACGACGCAACAACCCCGTACAAACGTCTCCTCTCTTCTCAATAGATTCTCTCACTCTAACTTTCATTGAGTTGTGTTGCCAAGTGAAACGAAACGGAAACTCGATGCGCACCCCCCGCGATGCTTTCGCATCCCACCATGGTTGCCCGTAGGGTGAGATGATGTGACTTTTGGTTCTTCGAAGCGCGCACATTCATTAATGACGTCGTCGATGGTGGAAAGATTCTTATATACCAGAAGATTGAAAGCGTCGTCGGCTATGCCCTTCAGTACGTGGTTCACTTTGTCTTCTGCCATCCACTCGTCAACCTTGCGGCAAAAGGCGAGAACATCCTGGATGTATGTCAGGTATGATCAGGTCGACGTCTGGACGCGCGACCCAATTTACTTTTGCGCAACTCGCTGATGGACAACAGAATTGCCCAATAACTCGCGGAGCTTTTGCTTGCATTGCTCCCAGCTAGTCAGTTCTTCCTCGTGGTTTCGTAACCAGAACCGTGCCGTGTCTTGCAGGTAGAAAATTATGTTTGCCAGCATAACAGTTGGATCCCACCTGTCAGGGGTACTGACAAGTTCGTATATGTGGAGCCGCTCATCGACGTCAAGATTGTCGGTCCCGGAAAACGTGCCACGGTCGCGGAGCTGGCACAAGATGACTGTCGGCATTGGGGTAGCGGTTTCTCCTGTCTGCATGGCGGCTGTCCCAGCACCGGCTCCAGCGGTCGCCATGTGTTAGTGGCCAGGCTACGTCCGCTTCGGAGCTCCGTCGTACACAGCAGTACCCAGCACTTCCACCAAATGTGTGACTGAGGGAAGAAGCAAGATGGGAATATGTATTTACAATATGAACACGATTGACAAGGATTGACACAACCGGTCCGTCACTGAAGCTTCGTCTTCTTCAGATCCAAGCTCATGCTCCTCTTCCTCGATATTGTGCAGAGCAGTCTAACAATATGTTAAAGGCAATGACAAGATGAAGGAAGAAAGCCTGGCCATTTTTTTACTAGGCGAAGAAGTCGAAGATCTGGCCTCACTGATGGAATTGTTGATTCCTCAGTTCTCTGCGAAACTCTATTGCCCTTCATTTCTTCATATCGCCTAATTTTACTTCCATTGTTGTGACCCGCTTCTTGGTCAATCCCCCGTGGTGTGTGAGTGCCACGTTAAGGAAATCATCATCCTCATCATCATCAAAAACGTCTAGCCTTTTACGCATGTTGGCATTTTGTTGGGTGTACTTTGAATCCAATATTTCAGCCCATGCCCTCGTGGGTACTAGGAATATTTTGAGACAACAAGAAAATCGAGTGTTTTGACTCTAAGGACCTGTTCCGCAACGACTTCTTCGAGAAGGGCATCGCCTTTGTCACCGTGTTCAGCGTGGTAGAACTCCATCGCCACATGCAGACAGACAGTCACGCTTATCGTAGGGGACGTAGACCACTGTTATCAAAAGCTCGCTGATGTCAACATCTCTATGGCCACCTGGAAGAACACTAGCGTGCCACTGTCACCGGAAGGTGATTCAGCCGCTGCAGCGTCTACGACAGGCACGGTTCGTAGCAGTGGTCCTAAGAAAGTGTACCTCATAATCTCCGTGCCCTATGTGTGGTCTCGTTGGTCAGCGCAATTTTTACAGCTACAGGAATATTGGCCGTAACCAACGCCAGAACTGTGGAGCATGATGCGCATGCGGCATCGCCGGGTGTTCTTGACCTCCGGGTCAACATATTGGGTCATGTTCTCAGTAGCGAGCGGTCGTCGTTGCTTCTTTGTGTCATCGGCCGTAATCGGCGTCGTGAAGTATTCACGGTAATGTCAGCTGTCGTTGGGCCAGCTATGGTACTTTAATTTTGCCATTACATTGCATACCAGCTCAACATGTTTCATAGGAGCTCGCCTCCCAGCCTCATGCTTGGAACTTCCACATGTACCAGGTGTTCAAAATTAAGTTTTAAGGAATTTTAAAAAATCACCTGTGGCAGGTATCATAATTGACCCTTTTCGCGGAGCAGTTTGCTTTAAAGAAACGAGATGGCGCTTACGGCGGCGCGCCATACGGAATTTACGGAGTCGCAGTGGACAGTCGTGGTGGACGGACGTGTTTCTCCGGGGCTCCGTGGCGGCGACGAAAACAAGTTTTTTTGTGCATGCTTTGAGCTTGCTTCTTTTGCTAGACTTGCTGTTCTTTTTTTTAGCCTTTAAATAGCTTGGAAGTGGCAGGGCTATCAGATATTCTTTTTTCCCCTTCTTCGTGTGTGTATCGGGTGTATTTCGTTTTTAGGACAGTCAGAACGTCGTTCCCTGACACGTGTTTAACATGTGTGACCGCGTGGTACATTAAGTCCTTTAGTCACGAAATAGTAGGTCGTACGCGTCAGGGATATTAGCCAATAGTGTTTTTAGCTTGTGTGTATTTGTTGTGTGTGTATATATTGCTCTTCTAGGACAATCACAGTGTGGCCGCGTTTCCGAACACGTGCGCACGTGTCATGAATTAGGTTTGCTCAACATTTTGTGCTGATATTTTGTGACAAATTGCGGATAAATAAATTCTGGCATTTTAAGGTTTTAGGTTGTGTGCCTATCGGCCTTTTGTAGGTACGTATTTCGGAAGGTTCGGGGATAGCATTTAGAACGCCAAGTGCAACGTATGGCGAAAAGGGCGGGAAGGCAAGCAGGCTGCGGGGGGGGGGGGGGTCTCTCAAGGTAGACGAGGGGACTGATGTGAATAGCGTGGAAACTGAGCCAATCGACACACCCTGTGATGTCGATGCGAGGCTAAAGAAAATGGAGGATTTCCAGATTGAGCTTGTGAATCGGATCGCAGAACTGCAAAATGAACTCAATAGGGAACGTGATGCACGGAAGGCAGTGGAAGAAAGACTCCAAGCAGCCGAGGAATAATTGAATAGGGTCGCCATAACGAACGAAAACGGTAGTGACGATGAAACACCGGCTCCCAGTGAGACAGGACCGGAAGTGCCCACAAAGCACATAGAATGCGTGAAACATGCTGGAAGGAGGGTCACCGACAGTGACGCTGCAGCGAAGGGAGAGCAGAAACGCAGGGGTCAATGTCATGTGTCAAATTCGAATCACGCAGACAAGGAGGACAAAGGAAAGCAGGGTGAGACCTCGTCAGGAGGGGAAAGTGGAAAGATCATAATCACCGGTGACTCAAATCTGTCGAGAAGCTCAGCGGCAATTTGGAGCGGGTGAAAGGCGACAAAAGAGTGGCGGTAGCAACGTTTCCAGAGAGGACATTGGCCGATGTCATGGAGCGAGCTAGAGAAAAGCTCGCGGAGAATGCGCAGGCACGCAGCCTTGTCATAGTATCGGGTGGCCTAAATGACGTGCTGAGCAGGAAAGGGGCGGGAATAGCCCAATGTTTGGCAAAGGGTGTAGACAACTTACGCGAGGTGTCTCCTCCGGTGCAGATTGTGGTATGCACTGTGCCGGAGGTACCTGTACGTGACATTAACGTATAAAGAGCAGTTGCGGCCACAAATGAGGTGATTGGGCAAATGAGCCGAGAGAAAGGTTTCGAGGTTGTGGAAGTCAACAGAGAATTGAGAAGGTATGGTGGCTTTCAAAGAGACGGAATCCACTTCGATCACAGGCTTGGACGTAAAGTGGGCTGGCAACTCGCTGGTCGTGCAATTGCGTTTTTGGGGGGCCCACGGGTGCTAAGGAGGCCAGGGTCAGTAGTAATGAAGAAGGTCCCTTAGGGGAGCCTCTGAGTAACAGGACCGGTAGCAAGAGAAAAACGAGAAAGAAAAGAGCTCGCTGCGCAATAGGTTATATAAACATGCAGGGCAGTAGGAGAAAAGAAAAGAGGTTAGAGATTGAGGAGCAGTTAAATAGAGAACAAATAGGTGTGTACGCGTTTACAGAAACGCACCTTAGAGACTTAGAAGAGCCACCAATGATTGAGAATTACGTTTGGGAAGGGTGCAACCGAACCAAATTGGAAAGAAAGGGAGGGGGAGTTGGAATGCGCATACATCAGGGGGCCAAGTAGGAAAGAGTAAATTCAAAGTGTCAAGAGCACCTTTGGCTATCAGGCACAATCAGTGGAAAGTAAACTTGGCTGGGAGTGACGTATTTATGGACAGGGAAAAATTGCAAAGAATAGAATGAAGAGTTAGTGAAATGCCTAGTTACGGATATTAAGAGTTTCAGAATGGAGGGCGAAATTATCCTGTTGGGTGACATGAATGCCCACATACAGGATCCAGATGGTTATACCGACAACAACGGGAGGTTGATGCTAGATCTCTCTGAGCAACATGTCCTCGTTATCATGAACACGGGGCCAAAATGTGATGGCCAGATCACATGGGAAGACAGAAATAGACAATCGGCCATCGATTACTGTCTGATGACAGAAGATATTTATGATAATTTGAAAGAAATGGTCATTGACGAGCAAGGGGATAGCAGCATAGGGAGTGACCATAAACACATCATTTTGAAAATGGGATATTTAGTTGGGAAAGAGAGCAAGGAACGAAGAATGACCAGTCTAAATTTGAACGATGAAGAAATAGCAAATATAGCCACAAGAGTCGAGAAAGAACTTGACAAATGGCCAAGGAAGGAGTGGGATTATGATGAGCTTGTAAGTGTAATGACGAAAGAAATGAGGAAAGAGAAGCAACATGCTTGTTGGAAAGGAAAAAGGAAGCCGAAAAGATGGTGGAACACGGAGATACGGGAAGCGATCGACGAACGAAAGAAAGCATCACGAGAACACAGACAGGCAAAAAATTCACAGTTGCCGCAGGATGAAATAGACCGAAAATGGGAAATATACCGCGAAAAAAAAACATGGTTCAAATATTAGTTCAATCAAAGATTAAAGGTGAAAGTGAAAGTTGGTTGTCAGAAATAGGTGCGAAAAAAAGGCCGCACCTAGAATATTTTGGAACCACATTAACTTATTAGGCAGGAACTTGGGAACAGTACAGCAACATATCCTTGACGAAGGCCGAAATAAACTGGAAGGAGACGCGCTTATC
This sequence comes from Dermacentor silvarum, assembly GCF_013339745.2. Taxonomy (NCBI): domain Eukaryota; kingdom Metazoa; phylum Arthropoda; class Arachnida; order Ixodida; family Ixodidae; genus Dermacentor; species Dermacentor silvarum. The sequence goes on from NC_051164.1 coordinate 27,820,322, forward strand.
AGCAAATATGCGACCGGTATGGCCAGCAACATGTCAACAAAGAACGTCAAACGCAAAGTGAGAGAGGCTGAGACAAGGTTATGGGTGGCGGTAATGGAAAAGAAACCTGCTATGACTAACTACCTTAAAGGAAAAAGGGAAATCAGGAAAGAAACAATTTATGATAACTCAAAGAGAAGCTCCTTTCTTTTCGAAGCGAGATCAGGATGCCTTAGAACGCGCAGTTATAAAGCGAACTACACCAAGGACGGCGCCGCATGTGCTTGCTGTGGTAAAGCTAGAGAAACGGTGGAACATGTTTTATTGGAATGTGAAGAAATCTACCCAGCTGCAAGTGTAGGCTCCTCTGACCTACTTGAAGTCCTTGGGTTCAGGGATAGCACGGGCAAAGTAAACATGTCAGCTATAGAGATTAGTAAGAGGTGGTTGGAGGTTTGGTGGCAGAAAAGTAGGGAGACCACAAACAACGGAGACGTACAGAAACAAAGTTCGCAATAATGGTTCAAAAAGTTTGATGCCTGGAATTCTTTGTATTTGTGTGTTTCTCAAAAATAAAGGTACGACATTAGGCAAAATAATAACAAGAGGTTCGTGGCGCAACCCCCCACCCCGTTTCAAAGGGGACGCTCATAGCATCCATCCATCCATCCATCCATCCATACGTCTCCTCAGTGACCGCGCACAAATACGAAACCTATACCGCTTTTACCTTGCTTCTGTGCGATCAGCTGTCGGAAATGCAACTGAGTTTTCGCTGACGCACTGTGCTCCAATCATACAGGATTGAATCACGTGGATTAAAGACGTGTGCTGCAGTTGGCTGCAAAAATAGTGACTGGAATGTCAAGGAATGGAATGAATCTGTGTGGCCAAGTTTGCGGACGTAACTGTGCGAACGTGTTACCGGCCCTTGGAGATGTACGACATTTATCGAGGATATAGATATTTGCTCATCCGCCAGCATTGTATCGCTAACCTTCAAAGAAAGGGATTCAGCCCCAGAACGACGGCAAGAGTGACTACCACTCGTTAAACAACGAACAAGGCAGTAGCGCCGCTTCCTGTCGTAGTATGAGTTTCGCGCACGTTATCTTACACATCTATCCCAAATGACAGGGAAACTCACGCCCATTCTATCGCCGCCGTATCAAGAATAAGTGAATGGGCGCAAGCTTAAATATATGTGCACTATATAAGCACAATAAATCACGGAATACACCGATGACGCACGAATGGTCGAATCTGAATGTTTCGTGACGGTTCACAAGAGTAAGCGAGTTACTATCGGTAATATATATTTGCTACAAAGTATGACAATGTACAAAACAGCTACGTTTCAACCGTTGTGCGCAGCAAGAACAAATCTATCGGGACTGTGCACGCCCGCGACCGATTAAGCAGAAAATAATAAGACAGTGGCCGCACCGAGGAACTTCACTGAGTCAGAAACTGGCAAGCCGCTGCTTCAACATATTTGCTAAATAAAGAACTAAGAGCAAAACACATTAATCCTGATTCAATTCATGAGCGGAATGTTTCGATAGCTTGGAATACATATTTAGCCCCGCTTTTAGAACAAGCACCGTCTACGCTGCTTCCTCCGTTTGGACATAGCTTAATCAGCTTCGAAAGTGTTTTTGCATGTTCTCTGAAGCTGTGATCAAAGCTTCGTGTCGTCCATCCGGCCACCGTCTACGATATCTCCCAAAACAGAGGTTTTCTAAGCCGCGCCGGCGTCATACACTTCCATCGTAAACAAGGAGGCAATGAAGGCAGTTGAGGCAAGCAATGGACGCGTCACCACGTGATTGAACATGGCAGCGCCCACGGGATCGCCGCGAAAAGGGTCAATTCTTTTCGTTCAGCTGGGTTATTCGTAGAGGTGGACAGTAGTAGCACGAGAAATCGAAACACATATTCAACTAATTAAAAAAATGCCTAATGAACGTCTTGGTTAATTACTTTACGACACGTATAGCAAATTACGAATTGTAGCCGGTGAGTTTGCAAGACGCATTCACTTGAAATGAATTTTCAGGATGACACCAGTTTCCAGATATCATAGGCCGAAGTGTGGGACGAAATACATGGGCGTTCCAGTTACTTTTGTGCTTCAATGTATAAAACAGCATTTTACTAAAAAAGTAAGAGGAGCAACAGTGCATTATTTCTGCGAGTTTGATGGCTCATGTCTCCAAATTGGTGTCATTCTAGAAATTCATTCCAAGTGAATATGCCTGGCAAGCTCACCAGCTACAATTCGCAAATTCCAATATGTGTAGTAAAGTAATTAACTAAGAAGTTCATTAGTCCATTTTTCTTAATTGGTTGAATGTGTGTTTCGATTTCTCGTGCTACTAATGTACGGCTCTTCAAATGACCTAGCTGAACGATAAGCATTATGCTTCCTGCGACAGGCGATTTTTCAAAATTCTGTAGAACTGTATTTTGAATAGCCAGTATACTCTATCGTGAATGTTTATTCATAATGAATGCACGAACCAAATTTTGATACTATCGCTTCCACGTCTGACTGTTTCTTATTTGCCCAAACGCGGAAGATAAAAGCAGAAAAATAATTCATATATACCACAGAGTGGTGTATTTTGTCTTATGTCGACTGCTCTATATAAGGTGTTCATGCTTTGGCTTTCACACCTTAAACTAACGCTGATGAGAATGTGCGACAATTTTCAGGAATGCTTTCGTGAGTACTTTGGCTCCGTAGCTGCCTTTCTTTATCATTGCGAGAGCAATTATATGGACACTCCAAGGCGGATTTCTGCCGTCGGCGTGGCCATCGCCGTGAGGTTCCGTATGACGTGAACGGCGATGAAATCGTCGCCGCGCTCCGGACGCTGTATGTGCGAGTGAAAGGCTTTCACGGGGAGCGAACGCACGTCGGAGACCAAACGCGCGTTCTGCGCCGAGCTCCCTGAAGGGCTGCGGAATTAAGCGTCTCTTTCCTCCTTTACAATCTCCATAGAAAGAGAGCAAACGCGACTTCTTCCGTCGCGCGAAAGGCCGTGCGGGGGGGGGGGGGGGGGGAGGCGACGTTTAGCTGTAGCACCCAATGCGTATTATTGCGATAGCAATTATATGGACACTCAAAAGCAGATTTCTGCCGTCGGCGTCGCCGTCGCCGTCGCCGTGAGGTTCCGTATGACGTCAATGGCGATGAAATCGTCACCGCGCGCCGCCGAACGCTGTATGTGCGAGTGAAAGGGTGCGAGGGGCGCGCGCTTTCACGGGGAGTGAACGCACGGCGGAGAACAAACGCGCGTTCTGCGCCGTGCTCCCTTAAGGGCTGCAGAAGTAGGCGTCTCTTTCCTCCTTTACAATCACCATATATGTAGAGCAAACGTACCTTCTTCAGACGCGCGAGAGGCCGTGGGGGAGGGGGGGGAGGGGGAGGGAAGGGAGGCGACGTTTAGCTGCGGCACCAAGTGCCTATTTATATCAGAGGCTCCGGCAACAGTCACCAACGTCGCACGCATTTTGAGCGAACGCGGGCAAAACGCCGACGGCGTTGACAACAGTTCTGCGCGTTGCAGGTGCTGCTGCATGTCCAAGTTTATACAGCTGATAAAGCTAATATCATTACTCCGTATAGCTCTCTACAAATTATTGCGATAGCAATTATATGGACACTCAAAAGCAGATTTCTGCCGTCGGCGTCGCCGTCGCCGTAGCCGTCGCCGTCGCCGTCGCCGTGAGGTTCCGTATGACGTCATTTGGAGAAGAAATCGTCGCCGCGCGCCGAACGCTGTATGTGCGAGTGAAAGGGCGCGAGGGGCGCGTCTTTCACGGGGAGTGAACGCACGGCGGAGAACAAACGCGCGTTCCGCGCCGTGCTCGCTTAAGGGCTGCAGAAGTAGGCGTCTCTTTTCTCCTTTACAATCACCATATATGTAGAGCAAACGCACCTTCTTCCGACGCGCGAGAAGCCGTGGGGGAGGGGGAGGGAAGGGAGGCGACGTTTAGCTGCGGCACCAAGTGCCTATTTATATCACAGGCTCCGGCAACAGTCACCAACGCCGCACGCATTTTGAGCGAACGCGGGCAAAACGCCGATGGCGTCGACAACAGTTCTGCGTGTTGCCGATGCTGCTGCATGTCCAAGTTTATACAGCTGATAAAGCTAATATCATTACTCCGTATAGCTCTCTATTTATATCAGAGGCTCCGGCAACAGTCACCAACGCCGCATGCATTTTGAGCGAATGCGGGCAAAACGCCGACGGCGTCGACAACAGTTCTGCGTGTTGCCGGTGCTGCTGCATGTCCAAGTTTATACAGCTGATAAAGCTAATATCATTACTCCGTATAGCTCTCTACAAATTTGCTATCGCAATTGATGCTTCGCCTTTCAGGTGAAACTGCGACAACTTTTTTGCTATCGCAATTGATGCTTCGCCTTTCAGGTGAAACTGCGACAATTTTTTTTATATACAAACGTTGTGATGCGAGAAGGTGGGTAAGATTTCCGAAGCTGCTCGACGAGTGTCCCATTCTGATCGCGTCGAAAACCTGCGAGTCGCCCCCAGAGGCACCGGAAACAGTCACCAACGCCCTGCGCGTTCGGTGCGAACGCGGGCCAAACGCCGACGGCGTCGACAACAGTTCTGCACGTTGCTGGTGCTGCTGCATGTCCAGCTCTCTACTACGTTGCTATCGCAATTGATGCTTCGCCTTTGGGGTGAAACTGCGAGATTTTTGCTACAGAAAGTCGTCAGCGAGTACTGGAGTTGCCTTACGGGCTTTATGTCTGCGAGTATTGTGCTTATGTTGCGTGCGATTAATATGTGCTGCACAATCTTAATCTCTATTAACATTTTGCAGCACAAGATCATCACAAAAAAAGGTAAGAAAAACCTGTATCGACTCAGCATGACCGTAAATACTTCTGAAACAACCGATATTTAGCACCTGTAACATTCGTGCATTTATTCTTTTATTTGGATTTAGAACGCTTGAGAAATGAAACGAGTGATAGGGCGTCCTATAGGCGAAGTGCTAATGGAGTTTTTAAAGTTAGGAGCAACGTAAAAGAAACAACGGGCGCAAATACACTGGACCCAGGCTTTTAAGCAACTTTACATACATGCACCGCTAACGCGACTACGAGACCAAGCACGTCGAAGTCGTCGCGCCTCTGCGGTGTGGTGTTGCGACAGCTTCGGTCCGTCAAAAGATCAAGTTCACGTTTCTAAACACCGGGGCTGCTATATTCGTACTGTTCCCGGCAGATGTCGCGGCGGTTCCGCTCACTCCCTCGAAAGATTTTGCAGCCGTCTCGTTGAATGGCGTTCGGTTTTGGGTGACGCCGTCGTCTCTGGCGACATTGCCGACGGCAGCTGCGGCCGGCGTCGGGGCGTAGCCGGCCGGTGTGTGCGCGGCTAGCTTGAGGCTGTTGGCCCAGCTAAGTGCGGCTACGCGGCGGTAGGAGGGCTGCGGCGGCATCGATGACGAGCTGGTGGACGACACGATCAGGGCAATCGCGACGAGAGCGACGAAGGTGAGCGGTACCACAGCCATCATGCCCCAACCACCGCCTCGGACCACCGACGCGATCATGCTGGCCTCGCTGCGCTGCACGGGGGACAGCAGTGCAATAGAGTCTTGATTTTGCTGTCGGTTCATGTACACCACAGTGGCCCAAGCTTCTGTGGGGGAGAAAATAAATTCAGGAATGATGATGATGATGGTGTGCCTCACCTTGTGCAACGTGTGCTGGATTGTATTTCTATGCGGCTGAAAGCACGCTCCTGCATGATGTACCGATTCATTCTGCCTGACGCATGTGTATGGAACCACGTGTCGTTGACGTCACGCTGGTTCTACTTAAACTGCTGTGGAAATAAAGACGGGGCTTTTTCGCCTGCCGGCGAGTTGGACGACAGTCGCCTCAGTCTTTCGCCGATCACGCACTGATAGCGGCGGGCGCCGCTACGACATGGTGTCAGAAGTGATGCAATCCACCCACTTTTAAAAGCGATTCGAAAAAGTCGATCGAGATGTCGTCAGAAAAGGAGGCTGCAATGGCCACTGCATCACCGCCGGGCCTTCAGCAGCCGTCACCGCTGGACTTCGACACTACTTCGGAGTGGCCGGCGTGGATACTGCACTTCGACAACTATCGCTATGCATCGGGTATGAACGAGCGCTCAGAAGAGGCACAAGTACGCACTCTGCTTTATACCATGGACCGACAAGCAAGGGACATCTTCGCCACCTTCAATCTTTCTGCAGAAGATTCGAAGAAATTTGAGCTGGTCAAGAAGAAGTTCGACGATTACTTCATCAAGGAGAGCAACGTTGTCAACGAGAGCGCTTGCTTTCACAAGTGGCACTAGATGCCTGGCGAGTCAATTGAGCCGTTTATGACTGCTTTACACGTCTTGGCAGACAAATGCGACTTCGGCGAATTCAAGCAGCGCCTCATCAGGGACCGGTTCGTCGTGGGCCTGCGGGATGGAAAAACTTTCCGAGTCACTCCAAATGGATCCCAAGCTGTCTCTCGCAACTGCCCTGGCGAGGGCCCGCCTAAAAGCAACCGTTCAGCAGCAGCAAGAAGAACTTCGAAACTCCAACGAAGTTCACGACTACACACCGTGCAAGCCATGTGAGGACGTCAACGTTGACGCAGTGGGCTACCACAGGAAACGAAAACACGGCCGACATCAGCTCGTTCCGATGGACCATGCATCTTCTGCGGAGGCAACTCGCACCCAAGGACAGCCTGCCCAGCGAGGGACCAGAGGTGCTTCAACTGCGGCTTAAAGGAACACTTCGGCAAGGTGTGCCTCAAAGGGACTTCTCCAGGCTACCAGCGAAAGGTACGAGTGTCGTCTGTACAAAAGGACACTGGGGAGGTTTTTTTGGGCGCGGTCGAGGCGCCTGGCGCCAAAGCGCGTTACGTTCAGGTATTGCTTAACTCGGTGCCTGTTTTCGCAAAGGTCGACTCAGGCGCAGAAGTGCCCGTAATTCCAGCGTCGTTTCCTGGACTTCCCACGAGTTTGGAAAAGGCCGACGACGTCTTGACAGGCGCTAGCGGTGACCGCCTACATGTTCTGGGTAAGTTTCAGGCGGATATATTTTGGAGGGGACAAACTTCTCGCCAAACGTGTTATCTGGTCAGTCCTTTGCGTCATGTACTGCTCGGTTTGCCGGCTCTCGAAGCGTTGGGAGTCATCAAGTTCGTTGACTCTGCGGCTCACAAGGAACCCAACTACGAAGTTTTGTGCCCTCAAGTTTTCAACAACTTAGGCACTATGCCCGGGGAGTATACAATAAGGCTTAAACCAGACGTTGTTCCATATGCAATAAGCGCACCACGCAGGATTCCTATACCGCTTCAGCAGCCTGTAAAACAAAAACTCGATAAGATGGAACAAATGGGCGTCATTCGTAAAGTCGAAGAGCCAACAGAGTGGTGTGCCGGCATTGTGCCTGTACAAAAACACTCGGGAGATGTAAGGATATGTGTAGACCTTACGCAGTTGAACAAGTTTGTCTTAAGAGAAAGATACACATTGCCTACTGTCGACCAAGCACTGGGCTCACTTGCCGGTGCAAAATGGTTTTTCAAATTGGACTCAAATTCCGGCTTCCATCAGGTGCGACTTAGTAAGCCCTCAGAAGAGCTGACCACGTTCATTACGCCGTTAGGGCGGTACTGCTTCACTAGGTTGCCGTTCGGGATTACATCAGCTCCAGAGTATTTTCAAAGAACAATGTCGGAAATCCTGACCGGCCTTCCTGGCGTCGTCAACCTGATGGACGATATTCTCATATTTGGTGACAGCAAAGCACAACATGACTCTAGGCTATCAAGCGTCTTAGCTAAGCTGGCCCAGTCGTTACCCTAAGCAAAGCAAAGTGTGTGTGTTCGGTGTTCGAAGTATAAGATTTCTGGGCCACTTACTAAGCGAGAAAGGCATACAACCGGATCCGGCCAAACTCAGGGCCATTAAAGAGCTGAAAGCACCCTCTGATATATCGCAATTACGCAGTGTTCTGGGCATGGCCAACCATCTAGGCCGTTTTTTGCCGAACTTGGCGCAAACCACTGCCCCGCTACGGGTGCTTTTACAGAAAGAGACCGAATGGGCTTGGGGTCCTGCTCAGAACACGGCTTTTGAAAGCTTGAAATCTATTATCTGCTCGGCAAAGTGCATGGCTATGTACGATCCACGCCTTCCCACGATTCTTTCGGCAGACGCCTCGTCTTATGGTCTCGGTGCCGTCCTTTTCCAGAAACAACGCAATGGTGAGCGCCGACCGATAGCGTTTGCTTCGAGGTCGCTGACCAAAACCGAGCAACGCTATGCGCAATTGGAAAAGGAGGCACTAGCATTAACATGGGCTGCCGAAAGGTTTGATGAATACATAATAGGTATTGAGGTGGTGCTTGAAACGGACCACAAACCTCTTGTTTCGTTGCTTGGTAAAATGCCTATTGATGTGTTGCCGCCAAGGGGGTACAGCGCTTCAGAATGCGGATGATGGGGTATCACTTTCATATTGTGTACGTTCCCGGCAAAAGCTTGATAACGGCGGGCGCTCTTTCACGAGCGCCGACGAAAGCAGATAAAGTCGCCGATGAACTGACCGTCTCGGAAGTGTCGTCTTTCGTCAAAACATGTGTGCAAGGGCTTCAAATGGGTGACAATTTTAACAGAATGCGCGATGCGCAAAAAACGGACGTCGTTTGTCAAGTCTTGCTTAAGTTGTGTCGCCAAGGCTGGCCGGAAAAACCAAAGCTTCCCTGTTACTTAGTTCCGTACTGGCAGGGACGAGCACTAATTTCCGAAGGCAATGGCATGCTGCTAAAGGGGACCAGATTGGTGGTACCTCAGTGCCTAAGAAATGAAGTACTAAAGAAGCTACATGATGGGCATCAGGGCATCTCAAGGACTAGAGCTTTGGCAAAAGAATGGGTCTGGTGGCCAGGCCTCGGCGAACAACTTGCGTGTCAATTGAAAGAATGTGTTACTTGTGCGCGCTTTGTCACCCAGAACTCGGAGCCATTGATTTCAACCACAACGCCAAGTTTCCCGTGGGAACGAGTTGGGGTCGATTTGTGCTTTATTAACAGCTGTCATTATCTTGTCGTGGTCGACTACCTGTCACGGTATCCGGAAGTAGCCCTCCTTCCCTCAACAAAAACTGGTGCGGTGATAGAAAGACTAAAAAGCATTTTTGCACGCCATGGCATCCCGGAGACCGTAGTGACAGACAATGGACCACAATTTTCTTGTACAGAGTTTGATAGGTTTGCACATGATTATGGCTTTGGTCACGTCACTGCTAGCCCTAGGTACCCTCAGGCTAATGGGGAAGTAGAACGTATGGTGCAAACAATTAAGCGCCTGATCCTTAAATCTAAGGACCCGTACTTGGCTCTGCTTGCCTACAGGGCGACCCCAGGCATTCTTGGCTCTAGTCCGGCTGAAATCCTCATGGGCCGGCGTCTTAGGACAAGAGTTCCAATGGCGCCGCAGCTGCGTGGTCCAGTGCAGCCACCGCTGCTTAATCTTGGGGCCAAAGACAGTGCCAACAAGATGTTACAAGCACGGTACTACAACAGGCGCCACAGAACCCGGGAACTGAATAAACTAAGAGCAGGTGATTCCGCTTGGGTAACAGACATGAAGACCAGAGCAACGGTGCTAGCGACAGCCGCTACACCGCGGTCCTACATAATACGCACCCAGGAAGGGAGTACGCTCCGGCGTAACCGACGAATGCTGAACCGCTTGCCAGAACAGAGGAAGGCCGAAGGCAGCTACGAGTTTCCAAATGAAAGCGATACAGCCGAATTGGTTTCTATGGAAAGGGAGTCACCCGCTACCTTAACAGCTTCGTTGCCTTTAGCCTCAGGGGCTATGATTTCAACTTCAGTACCTTCTGCTACAGTAACCATGACCAAGTCTGGCATAGTGGTTAAGCGACCAGTTCGCTACGGGATTGATGAATAAGGTTTTTGTTCGTGGTCGATTACCACTGTTTCTTGCTTTTTGTGCATGCTCGAGTGTTCTAAATGCCACACACGAAAACCACTTCTATTTTGCAAAAGGGGAAGGGGGAGATGTGCTGGATAGTATTTCTATGCGGCTGAAAGCACGCTCCTGCATGATGTGCCGATTCATTGTGCCTGACGCATGTGTATGGAAGCACGTGTCGTTGACGTCACGCTGGTTCTACTTAAACTGCTGTGGAAATAAAGACGGGGCTTTTTCGCCTGCCGGCGAGTTGGACGACAGTCGCCTCAGTCTTTCGCCGATCACGCACTGATAGCGGCGGGCGCCGCTATGACACAACGTACTCACTTACGGGGAATGCGAACAGTCAGGTGCCAGGAGACAGAGAGAGGACGTAATGAAGAAGCGAGTGAGGGAAGTTAACGAAAATAGAAAAACGGGTTTGCTATGCTGCATAAGAAACGGAGGACGTGACGTAGAAAGATAAGAAAAGAGAGAAACAAAAAGTCACAGGCCTGCGCGGCACACGCAGCACAGTCACAGCGTAAGCTGGTGGAGCGGCTCAAGAGTAGCTCCAATTTGGGCACCACTCACGACAGGGTCTTCGCGGCAGTCTGTTCGCCTCGTTTTGACGAGAACGATCTGAACTGTCCGCCCGGCGGCGACGGCGAGCTGCCGCTTGTAATGCTCTCGGCACAGCAGTCTGTTGAGCCCGGTCAAGCCTTACAACTGCAACTTACATGTCGGGTGCGCCGCGTTTGCAGACACCTTAACTAGATGGCGTCACTACACTGACGGAGGCTCGGCAGCTCGAGAGCGCGTTGATTGCGCGCCTCGTCTGAATCGCATATCGTCGTCTGCCCCTGCGGACGCTGTGTTTGCAGGCATCTTACCTAGATGCCGCCACCATACTGGCGGAGGCTTGAGTCGTCTCCCCCTGCGTTTGCCTTATAGGGCATTTTCCGCGGCCCGATAGCAAGCGCTTGCGTGTCTCAGTGGTAGAGTATCCGGCTCCCACGCAGCGTGTGCGGGTTCGATCCCGGCGAGAATCGGGTACTTTTTTCACGTTTCCGGCGATAGCGGTTATGCGGCGGCGGCATCATCGCGACCCGAAACGGCTTTTGGAATGAGCCCATAACATTGAATAGGTAGAATGGCGCATAAGGATAGGGGAGAGAGATGAACTCTATTTTTTAACGACTGTTACAGTTGTCGCTGTCGGAATACAACTGTCTTCAGTCTTGGATGGTAAGTCGAATAGAATAGTTAAGTGTGCAAAAGAAGATGGTATTGAACTATGGAATGTACTACCCACTGCGGGATTACTTCAAAATACTATCAGGAAAGAAAGAATATTAAAGAAGAAATGGTGTAAAAGGAAGAAGAAAGTGTACTCCAGAAGTTAAACGAGGACTAAGCAATGAATTAATGATCAAAGAATGAGGAATACAGGACGATCGCATGAAAGCTTTTGCAGTCAATAGAATTTGAACCTATCCGCCTGAGTCTAGCTTAACGTGGACCGTGCACCTTCTCTGAAAGACGTGATGACCGAACGTTCACTCCTGCCATCCTTGTTCTCAGCCGGCTATCGAAGTGGCCAAGCGAAATGAAGAGCGAATAGATAAGAAAATTTCAAGATATTTCTACGAGAGAGACGTTCAGCCTGAGGCAGAACGATGTAAGTGGGAACTACGGGAGGGGCCGGGTCTGAAGACGATGTGCCTGCACCGACTGATATGGTCGCAAGTGTGATGAGGCGGCCGTTGCGGAGTTCCGTGATCGAAACAAGCAACTACCCAGCACCTCCACCACAAAGATGTTAAGTAAAACGACACAAGGCGGAACTATTTACACTGTATTTACGGTATGTGAGAGACACAATGGCCAAGATGGTGGACAGCCACCAGCACCAGAGAGAACCTTCTTCTTCGTCGTCTGCCTCAGGCTGAGTGTCTCTCTCGTAGCAATAGTAACATGGCAACTGATTTGTTTCGGGTAGAAAATTTAACATAGCACACGAAGCATTCTTACGGACAAAGGCTAGCGCCGAGGCCCCAAGAGATAGTATAAGACAGATACATTGGCTTAGTTCAAGGTCCAAACTAGTGAGAAAGCTTAAAAGCGATTGTAGTCTTTAAACCAGGGCACGCACACGCAATTGGGGATGGGCTGTTAATCGGATGGTTCTCAGAATCGGCATGTTATTTTGTGTCTTATTTTATTTCCGGAATATCAGTAGATATAACCCAAAAAGTGTACGGCTGGAAAGTTAGCCTTTCATAATCAATAAATGGTTGATGTCAATCCAGCAATTGTTTATTAAACTTGCCCAACAACAACCCTAAGGTCTGAATTCTGGTGCACGGGTACAGTAACGAAGAAGTAAGACAACTACACGATAACTTAAAAAAAGGAAACAAGGCAAGGGCAAAGGTATATTTAAACGAAATATACTAAATTACAACATAGTAAGAGACCCATACATTGAAAGAGGAGATTTATAAAAAAGAGAGGCATGCGAAAGAACGCAAAGCTCACAACAAAAGGAAGGGAAAAGACGTACAATTTGGGAAAGTTTTGAGAAAGTACAATGGGGGAAAGCTCGAAACAACACAATAACATCGACTACAGAAAAATATCGAGATCAATAAAACAAGCGAAACTGTAAGACAGTTGTCGAGTCTATGCATTGTCGAGTGGTAGGCAAAACGTGAAATTACGCGGAATTAAAAAAAAGAACTGTGAAGTTGTCTAGTTCGGGTCAAGCAGCCTAAATAGAAACAGGTCAGCACGATTACGTCTAAGGCGAAGGGATGGTAGTGACGACAAATAACACTGCTTGTACAAATGGTGATGTTCGTAAAGCGATGATAGCACACACTTACGTTTTGGGATTGAGTGGATTGACTGGGATTGAGCAACTAGGTGTTGTAGGTTTGACTGCGAGTAGCCTGAACTGCCGCGTAGTTTCTCGACACGCTCAAGCGTGTCGACTACATCAATGTAGTCGTTCTTCTGTAATTTTGCCTGTTCAGAAATCAGACTTTCGTCGTTGTGTAAAGTGAAGTAACTGTTCGCAATGTTTGTCACGAGTGTTGGAGTCAAGGGCACAAATAAAAATAAAGATCACTACAGCTCCTACCTCCTCTATCAATGCCCCTCCCCCTCTAAATATTTAGAACCCCTGCCCTAATTGCAACTCCTAGGGAAACCCCTTGAAGTGATCTCTGACGGGTGCAAAGGCTCGGTTAGCCGAGACCACATCGTTTCAAAAACGCGTTTAAGAAGTGGCCCGTCTGTTGGCGCTTTTGATGACGCCAACATTGCGACTGTTATTATTCTCAGCCATTTAATGAGATCTGTTTTTGTTTGCACGTGCAAGCGTGGCACCATGCTTGCTGAATAATTCGTAAGCGAATGTTGGCCGCAATATATGCCATCAAGGTTGCTTCTAGAATTCTGAGGTTTTACGTACCAAAACCAGTTATCATTACGGGGCACGCCGTAGTGGAGGGCTCCGGATGAATTTTGACCACCTGAGGTTCTTTAACGTGCATTACAAAGGTAGCACATGGACGTTTTTGCATTTCGCCTCCATCGAAATGCGACCGCCACGGCTGGGATTCGATCCCACGATCTTGGGGTCAGCAGCCCAGCGCATTAGCTCCCTGAGCCACCGCGGCGGGTCCATGAAGGTTTTGGCTTCCGGGCAACACGGAAATTTTAGTTTTAATGCGAAAGCACCAATGAAGCAACGCGCAGAGCTGCTGCCAACGCCGTCCGCGTTTCCCCGCGTTCGCGCCCAAAGCGCGCGGTGTCCGTGAGTACAGCCGGCGCCTGTGGCGGCGGCTCGGCAGGTTTCCACGAGCCACGCCTAGGCAAGTGTGGAGGCGCAGCCTAGCCGTGACGTCATGGGGAGATAAAGCTCGGAGCCACCGCGACGGCGGCAGAACTCTCGTTGATTCTGTGGCGAGTACATGTAGCCTTGCCATGGGACGTCCGAAGAAGATCCGGACACCCGAAGAAGAAGCCGCTCATCTTAAAGCGCATCACGCGGCGAAGCGAGAATGTGCGCGTCGGCACAGAGGCGATTTGGAATACCATGCCTAGCAGCATTTCGCATTTCCTAGCAATTCCTAGCGTCCCCACGTGGGAGCGGCCCGCAGCTCTGCCCTAGGGCAGGGCATCTCAGGACCTATTTAATAAAGTTCTTTGTCTGTCTGTCTAGCAAAACGTAGCCAAGCCCAGTAAAACCTGGAAGAAGCTAGGTCGATCACCAGCTCCAGGGTTCATTGCAGCTTTGCACCACTAGTGCAAGCTGACAACGTTTTTTTATTCGTGTTCCTGAGTTTTTCTTTAAAAACTAATTTTGCTCTGAATTTCTCTGTCTTCAAAAGTGACCCAACCCGTGTCCCTATGCACTGCCTCATTTGTGGTTTCACCGTCGGCTCGCACAGCCAACCTGCCCACCGATCTTTCTTCAACTTCTAACCTCGACATGACGTTCGATTTGAAGCACAGAATGGCATTTGCGAACGTTAGCGCGGGCACCATTACTCGTTTCCAGAGTCCACACACCACCTCATATTTGGTTTATTAATTTTTATTTATTTAGAAAATACTGCCCATCCCATAAGAGATTATTGCAGGTTGTTGTGTCATTTTCACCAGCAGCATTTGCCTTGCGTGCAGTTTCGCGCCAGCATGTGACAGACGCGTATAATTAGAACACCGCTAAAGCAGTTCGAGCGAAACGCTAAGCCTTTCTGACAGTATCAATACTTCTACCTTGCAACAAAACTGGCGGTGTTTTTTTTTTTCAGACTCCTGTGTTCATTCTTATGGAAAAAGCCAATTTAATATCTATGAAAACGGTCGCTGAAGTTTAGTTATTTTTAATTTTGTGCGCCGTTGCATTAGCGCCGATTTGTGATTGTGACGTCGCAAATTTCACAGTAGTTCCTCGTATTTTGGATCGTTTTCTAGTAAATACTTGCAAGTTCTCCATGAACTTGCTATGGCAAGCAGAGTCGCATGTTTAGTTTAGAATGCAATGTGGAACATTTTTCTGCGGTAAACGAAGTAGACCCGGCTTGACCCCTTCAGAATGTATGACGTCATGGTGAGCTTGGGCGCGAACTTTAAAGCAGTGTCGCTACTGGTGCTTCTTATTTGCACCTTTCTTACCTTTTCAAGCGTCCTTCTACACCATGTTGCACTACGGTT
>NC_051164.1:27835636-27881136 GCF_013339745.2 Dermacentor silvarum
GGTCAGATCAAAAAGATCCACTGAGTTGGCACTTCTCAAGCAAAAGGAACTCATAATAAATGCTTTTGAAGACAAGCTCCTTGTCCTCGGAATTTATATTGACTTTTCCAAAGCCTTCGATTTAATCGACCATGACTTGCTAGTAAATAAACTAAGCCACTATGGTATAAGGGGGATTCCTAATTTATTGATACGGTCATACCTTCAACATCGTAAACAAATTGTAGCACACAATGATGCGCTGTCTGATGGCCAATACATAAAATCGGGCGTGCCGCAAGGCAGCATCTTAGGCCCTTTGCTGCTTTTAGTTTACTTAAATGATATATTTTACAGTAAGCTACTGGTGAACCTTACTGCCTACGCTGATGACGTTACTGTGCTCATTACGGGTAGAAGAGAAAATGACTTATCCTCTACAGGTAATCCGCTTTTGCAATACATGTATCAGTGGTCGCAGGAAAATTGCCTAAAGGTGAACACAAACAAAACAAAAGTCATGGTATTTCGAGCGAAAAACAAAGTTGTAAAAGATATTATGCTTAGGTTTGGGAACAACTACATTGAAATCGTGCGTAGTATCAAATGTCTGGGAGTAACCTTCTCGGAATCGCTTAACTGGGATGCCCAAATTAATAACATACGATCAAAAATGAACAAAGTGAATGGGGTGCTAAGTCGTCAACGGTATGTACTATCAACAAGAATTAAACTGTTAATCAACAACGCATTCTTAGTTCCAATATTTAACTACTGCCGCATTGTCTGGGGCACAAGTACGAAGCATAATTTATCCAAGATAATTGTTACTCAGAAACGTGCGATAAGGTTGGTTGCTAACATACCATGGCATGCCCACACAGAAAACTGTTATTCCGAGTTTAACATAATTCAAGTGCCTATTCTTTATGCCTTCAGGTTAATTCTTATGTACAAGAATGCTATTAGAACAAGCAACGCAGATGTGTTGACACTATTCAACCTTCAAAGCCATGTGCCCATGTACAATGTACGCCGTTGCGCGGCTTGGTCTACACCGTTCTGTCGGACTGTGTACCGATTTCAATCAAGCGCCTATAAACTTCCCTGTTACCTTAACCCACATGAATGAAATAACATCTCATTGGAAGAATTATCCAAAAATAAGGTAATTAGTGTTTTGCCGCTCCTGCACTAATGGATGGTGTTTCATTCTGTTTTTTTGCATGTTGCGTTATTGTTCGTTAAGTCACACAAGGTTAACAAACGCACTAAGGCTGTTCTCAATATTGTACGTATATTTTCTTACTGTACCCTACTGTAAGTATTTTTTCGCTTGTACGTTTGCAAATTCAGAATGTATTCCAATGTTTTCAGCATTTCTCTGCGTTTGTCATAACTAAGTTGTTTACTCGCCATACTGTAATGTGGGGCGTAATGGGGTTCTCTCAAGCCGCTGCATGCGGCTTTTACCCTTACGTCCGCTCTCATTCTGTATTCTGTGGAAAGAGAGAAATAAAGATTATTATTATATTATTATTATCTTGTTAAGCCGGCGATAATCGACGCAAAACCTGACGGAGCCGTGCTTCTTTGCAACAAGGACGACAGACGAAGCCCATGGACTTTTCGAGGGTCGAATTACTTCGCGCCGAAGCATGTCGTTGACTTGCTCGTTAATCACTCGACATTCGCTGGCAGAAATACGATACGGGCGTTGTCGCAATGGTAGGTGAGAGCCAGTGTCGATGTGGTGCGTGACCGTTGAAGTCCGACCCAGGGAAGCCTGCCCCACGTCGAAAGACGAACGAAATTCTTCCAAGAGGGACAGCAGCTGGGAACGCTGGGCCGCTGTAAGGGTTCCAGCGATGGAGGAACCAAATACATCTCTGGGCAATGCGTCTGATGTAGAAACAGCACTGAGCGTACGGTAGGTTGCGCAATGCGGGTAGTCGGGCCCGTCGTCGATGGCTTCCAAGGTTCGAACACATTCTCCTCGGAGCAGCATGACAGGGTATGGGCATGAGTTGCAAACGAAAATTTCGCTAGTGCCCTTGGTGATGTCCACGGTCGCAAAAGGTAGCAACAGGCCCTTCCTTGCGATGAAACGGCCAGATGGCGAAAATAATGCAATGGCGTCCGAGAGGCCACTGCAGTGCATGGACACGATCATTAAGGCGTTGGGAGCAACCTGAGTGTCGGCTTCGACGATCAGTTTCCTGGAAAGAGACGGAGCGTCAGTGGGCGTCAAATCTAGCAGCGGCGATAATTCTATTACGGCCCATGCGCATCGATAACTGCATTGTGACGCGAGAGAAAGTCCCAGCCGAGCATGACATCGTGAGAGCACGAGGAAATGATGAAGAATTATATGGCGTATACAACGTCCTGAATTCTACTCGAGCAGTGCAAGACGCCAAGGGTAGAATATGCTGAGCACTGCCTGTGCGAAGGGATAGTCCGGACAGGGGCGTCGTGACTTTCCTAAGTAAGCGGCAAAGTGTACCGTCCATAACACATACGGCTTCTCCGGTGTCCACGAGTGCAGACGCGCGGACACCGTCAAAAAACACGTCTATCACAATGAATGGGCTGCAATTAGGACTAGTGCACTTCGACGTCGTCGGAACCCTTGCCTCTTGGACTGAGACTGTTAGTTTTCCTCATCCCTAGGGGCGGCACGAGGCCGCATCGGCGATAACGAGCGCCGGTGTGGAGATGAGGAACGGCGGGTGTTCGGCTGCGGGCGGTATGACGGTGACACACCGGATGGTGGGTCGTAATATGGACTGGGCGCACGGTTCGTCATGGATGATTCGGCGCTGGGCGGCTGCGCACGATTACAGAAACGGGCCACGTGACCGGCGTAGCCGCAGGCAAAGCATATAGGCCGGTTGTCAGCGGTACGCCACCAGTTCGCTATAGGTGGTCCCGTCCACGTCGGAGCACGCCCTGGATGGAGCGGCCGGTGATAGGACTGTATAACGGGCTGCCCTGGTGTCCGAGCCACGACGTCGGCATAAGTGAAGGGCACATGAGCAGAGAGTGGGTGGGGCCTCGCGACGACTTCAGCGTAGCTGAGTGGTGCTGGTGCCGGGCCTGTTGGGGTGTGGCCACGACCTCGGTATAGCTCAGTGGAACAGACGCAGGAACATGGTGCCGTTGGTCGGGAGACCTCGGCGATTTCTTGCTTGATGGCGCGGTGGAGCGGAAGCACGACAGTCGAAGCGGGCTGTGGCAGATGCGATGGCTGAGCAAATGGTACCAAGGAGAGTTGGCGGGCGACTTCCTCCCGAATTAATGCCTTCATTTCCGCAAGCAGTGCAGTCTGGTCAAAGGTGGTAGCCAGACCAGCGATGTGTTCGTCGCGTGATGAAGACCGACAAGTCAACGAGCGCTGCCTGCGTAGCTCCTCGTAACTTCGGCATAACGCAACGACCTCTGGGACGCATTGCGGATTCTTAGCGAGCAGCATGTTGAAAGCGGCGTCCTCGATTCCTATCATAACATTTCGCATTCTGTCCGATTCCGACACCGTCGCGTCCACGCGCCTACACAAGTCCAGGATATCTTCGATGTATATAGCTAGTGGAGGACTCTCCCGGCTGTTGGGCTCGTTCTCGCAAGCGGGATTCTGCTCGCACCTTAAGCGCAGCAGGACGATCAAACACTGCTACTAATGAGGTCCTGAACGCGGACCATGCCGGAACTTCCGTCTCGTGGTTGTTGTACCACAGGCTTTCCACGCCGGCGAGGTAAAAGAGAACGTTGCTGAGTTTCGCGGCATCGTCCCATTTATTGATGACGCTTACTCGCTCGTACGTGGACAGCCAGTCCTCCTTGTTGGTGTCGTTGGTGCCACTGAAAAACAGGAGGAGCCTTGTGGTGAGGTAGACCAGAGCACACGACGGAGGGTGCAGGAGGCATTTGCTGGGACGTTGGCTGAGATGCCTCCTGAGACATGGTTGAAGAGAGGGTACGGGATCGAAGCTCCAGGATGCGTTCGAGCGTAGCACTCTCCACCACTTGTAAAGGCGTTTATTGCACACAGGCGTTAGGGCCAACCGTTGGATCATGATGGTGATATACCTCTGTCATGGCTCGCACCCACTAAGGGGGATAGGCCAAGAATCGGGCGGCAGTGGGAATGCTAAGGGTCAGTTCAAGGAACAGCGAGCGCGAGCGGCGTTGTCCGAGCGACGCGCTGGAGAGACTGACCTACTAGACAGCGCTGGTAAGGATGCCCCACTGCATCGTCCCTCTTCTTCACTACATAATGCATAAACAGAAAGAAAATAAATGCACTTTTCACCCAAAGTTTTAATAACGAAATGTATGTCATAAAAAAGATATAAATTCTTAAATTCAAGATTGTGCGATAAAATTGACCAAGGTTTGTAAAGACACGCTTGGTACCTACTAAGTAGAAAATGTTACGAAAATTATGAGATATACAAAATATATTGCCGTCTATGAGATACTATCTGTGAAAAAATGAAAAATTTTCATTGAACTAGTATTTCAATGCAAAAATTTAACGGCAAGCACTACAGTTGGGTGTGCCGGGCTGCGGCCTCCGATGTTCCGGGCTGGTTTGCGTCGTCGTCGCTTTCAGAATCAAAGCATAGAGTAACATACAAGGATAAGAGCGGACACTTCCATAGGCCCCTGAGGCCGATTTTGGTTCGCAGCGCACCTAGCAGGCGTGTGGAATCTACGCAGACTCAGAGATTAGTACCACAGAAAAGCCAATCTCAAAGGCTATTTTCTGGCGATTAGAAAATGTACATGGCCTCCAAGATTGCTTATGTGCGAGTGCTCGTCCCGGAGGCTATATTATGGCTATATTTTGATTTTTTTAACGCGTTGCTTGCATGCATCGAGTAGCTTCGTGTAAGCTGTACCGCCAGAGCAGCAAGCTCACGATGCCACTGTGTGTTTATGCAGGCACTTTAAATAAACATGACAAGTGTTGGAAGAGACGAAACTTTATTTTTCAGTCATTCTCAGTAAGCACATGTACACTTTTTTTTTCGCAACGTTCGATGAACGCAAGCACAAAAAAGATGGGTGCACTGCACAATGAGAGACATGTCAATACAGCTGCCACATGTTGAGAATAAATTTCACAAAAGGAATAAACAGGTGATATTATGAAAACCCCCACAGAACAGTAATGCTGCAGAAGACGGCATTAGCATTAAAGAGGAAAACAACGCTCGTCCTTTGAAGCCTAACCTTTCTTATTAAGTGGTAGTTTCGGGCTGCATAGCAAACAAGGAATGAAGGCTGATCACTGCAGTTGTCAGCTAACCACGCTCTCTCCCTGTCCTGCCGTTGTTACTGCACCTCGCAACACAGAAGTAATTCCCGTAGTACTTGACTATGGTCGGCATGACCTGAAAAAAAAAGTATTGGTTATGTCTTCTCTCCCGCCTTCACACAAATTTTCACCTACGCACTTCAGATCGCCCTTTCGCGAAACGCGTCACGTGCAATTGTCACAGCTAAAAAAAAAAAAAAGCAACCTTCGGTGCCGTGCATGCGCCACTGAGGCAGCAGTGTTTATTCAGAATACGTCGTAGCCACAGCTTACATTCTTCTCAATTCGCAAGTTCTCTCTAATTGCGCTCGTAACAAAGGCTTCAAGCAATCTGCGCACGCCATGAATAACGATCCTAAGCATAACTGCATTCTTTCACACAATTGCACACACGTGCATTAAATTCACACTACGTATACCTGCGTGTGCCGACTCACTTTCTCGCGCCCAGAAACGATTTTCTCGTAAACGTGCTGCGCAGCATTCCAAATTGCTGTTTCTTACGTAATGTGAAGCAATCCACGAACATCATGCGCGAAGTGAAGAACACAAAAAGCTCTCTGCGCCGAACAGCACAATGCGACAAATGTTAACTTACGGCTGAAGTGACAAATACATAAGCAATTTGCAAAGTAATGAAGGGAAAAAAGAACGTAATGAAGGCCTTCTTACCAAGCAGGAGCCAAGCAGACAGACACGTTCTGGCAGGCGAACCCAGCAAAGACCACGCAGACGTTATAGCACATCTTTTGTAGCGTCGCCTTGCCTGATCACACCATGGCCGATATTTTGTATCGATGCGTTATTCTTTATACTAGTCTTATCATCCACCGCTCACGGCAGGCTGATCCCGTTGATAACGTCTACGTCTACAGCCATATAGACAAGTAGACATAGTGCACTATACAAAAGTTACTACAATAGAGTAGTAGTACGCGCGTTCCCTTGGAGACAGGGAGTGTTGTATTGCCCTCTAGCGGGCGGTATGAAGCTGCGTAGCTCGGCCGCTTTTAGGCTCGAGTGGCCACTCTTGTAATCCGTATGTTACTCTATGATCAAAGTTCGACGAATAGTCAGCGTCCTCTGACTCGCTGGTATTCTATGAACCGATAAGATCAGCTGCAGAAGCAGCGGAATAGCGATATCTGCGATCTCCCGAATCGCAGGCGCCGTTTCCAAAACCTGACATTTTTTTATGCTCTGTTTTGACGATCGCCAAACTTTAGAGCGCGTTTAAAAATAACCGCGTGGCGGAAAAAAAATACAACTGCTTAGACAACAAAAATATAGCTTCTCCGCTTTCACGTCCGATGACGCAGTGTGTGCGTGAATTGCGCGAAAGGTATCGAAAGCGGCGTTTCAAATACAGTATAGTTTCAAACCATCGTTAGCAGGCGGCCATGTTTTCGTTCTCCGTTGACGATCGCGAAACTTCGGAGCGCGTTTAAAAATCACCGCCTCGCGCGAAAAAAGCGAAATGCTTATAAACCTAAAATATAGTTCTCCTTCACGTCCTATATAGCGCACTATGTCCGTGAGCGGCGCGGAAGGTGTCCAAAGCGGCGTTTCAACCCATTGATAGAGGGCTAACCATGCCCAAGGGGCGCGGTACGGAACGAGTAAAGACCTATCGCGATACACACGCATATTACCGTGAGCATATAACCGAATACCAAGATACACACGTATGTCTATACCCGGGTATCATGATAAGCGCCTGAACGGGCGCCTATGAGCATGTACCGCATGTGACCACTGTGCAACATCATTTTTTGGCGGGTACACTGCGCATAACCAGTACGCAGCGATCGTTATTGGCTACCGCTTATTCCACCGGCCGTATCGTCGAAGGCCAGACTAAAGAAAATAACAATTTGAAAATAGTATTTTTTGGGAATTGCATGCAATTATTTACGTATTGCGGTCACATGTTCATTAAAGCGAATATAGCTTTCTTGAAACGTAAGGCGATTTGCTAACACTGACAATCATTCTCAATATTTTTTCATCTTTTCCTCTTTCTTGCTGTGCGGGTTGCTACAAAAAACGATTGCCGAGGGCACGTGTTATACTCGATTGGTGTTGCAGGCAGTGCGCCTTACTTAGAGGCATTTCCTGCGTGAAGCATTTGCTCTATGGCTCAAAGCGAAGCTGCCTCCATTAAAAAATAATAAAAAAAGCATGTGGGCTTCAGTTTGAAATTTCAGAACTTTTCGCTCTGTGTAATTGTTTTATACTTTGCAGACACGATTGCCAAAACGTGCTCGCCACCACGCCACTGCGCTTCAGTTAGAAACACACAAACCTAGTGAGGGTTCTCAATGCAAATTTCATAGGTTAGTGTATATGGAGTCACAAAAAGTCGGAAACTCGATTGTCCCGTAGTACTGTAGAGGTGTACTGCTGCCAAGCACAAGACGTGTTCGTGTACGTAGCTCGCCGCTTCCATTTGTTGGGGAATTCATAAAGGTAGCCCCAGAGGGCAGCACCAGAACGGCCTTCAGCGGTTGTCCGACCTACTCGAAGTCATGCAGCAGTCATCCGCCCATTCGCCATCCCACCCTTCGGTGAAAGTAGTCACTGTTTCATGTCCATCTTAAAAATTCGGCCTTAGTACCAGTTCTGCCTTAGCTACTTCCACGGCGGTCTTCGTCGTGAAAATAGCTAACTAGAATACTGGTGGCACTCAATCCTTCTCCTAGAATTAGGCAAACGCATTCTCCGAAGCTCTCCTCTGATGATATTGCATCCGCTGAAGACGAAGCAGAGAGGCCTTTCCAAGCTGCGAAATGTCTTAAACATTGTAATGGGCGAGGCAATACGCCGAATACTATAATAATCAACAGTCATAATATTAGTACGATACCGAAGGTGATGGTGGTCGTGGCGGCCTCCGTCACGTTCAAGGAATCGGTGCTACTATTACTAAGAATTTTACAATGTGTAGCATTTAAAATAGAATTATTTATTGGTCCCTGGCATGACCATCAGTACGGTCGCTGAGTGTATAGCATAACCTAGTATACAAGCGTAAAGCATTGCAGCAGTACATGTAGAAGCGAAGTATGTTTGTGGAAATGGGCGCCTTTATTGTTTCATTTTTTATTCATGATTGCATACTGCAATAGTCCGTACTGAATTCCAGCAAACACTTACTCACATGACCTATTTTTGCTTACCACTGCAAACCCGGAATGGCTAAATCTTTTACTCCGTACGGTGTTGCATACTCCATACGTCGTTTATTCATACGTTGTTCCGTTGTAAATTTTTTGCGAAACGATTTATCCAGTATAAATATGCCTCAAATAATATTAAATTATCGTTAGTTATGAATACCAAGTTGCGTCAGCGATCAAAATTATGATTCTTCGTCACACATTAACCAAGAAAATTAGGAGACCACACTAAAAAGCGACGTTTTGTTAAGAACTTAACTGGAACGCCAATGCACTTCTCCGCAAAGTTCGGGAATTAATATCTCGAAACTGGTGTCATCCCGAGAATATATATATATATATATATATATATATATATTGTAAAGGCGTTGATTGCACAAATACGTTAGGGCCAACCGTTGGATCAGTTCAAGGAACCGCGAGCGCTACCGGCGCAGTCCGAGCGATGTGCTGGAGAGACTGACCCACTACACAGCGCTGGGAAGGATGCCCCACTGCATCGTCCCTCCTCTTCCCTACAATTACCCCGGGGACGACAAAGGGAGCCGTCCGACGACCTAACAGTTCGTCACTATTAGTGGATCATACTACGGTTTGAGGCGCTTGATGTTGAGAATGTCGCGTCCGCGACGGTGCATGTCCGAAGATGGTTCAACGGGCTCAATCACATAGTTGACGGGTGATGCACGTTCGACGATGCGGTAGGGACCTTCATATTTGGGCATTAAGTTGGAAGACATACCAGGTGCAGCGGAAGGAACTGAGAGCCACACAAGCGCTCCAGGAAGAAAGGTTGGCGCAGAGGTGGTGTCACCGCGATGTTGTTCTGGCGCTCTTGGTCAGTGGAGGTAAAGGCCTGGGCGAGGTTGCGGCACTCTTCGGCTTGTCTCACCGTATCAGAAATGGGCACACATTCAAATGCGTCGGGCCGGTATGGTAGCATTGTGTCGATGGTGTGCGATGGGTGCCAGCCGTACAATAAAAAATATGGCGAAAACCCAGTAGTGCGCAGCGGTTTCCAGCCGAAGTCATGGGAAGGGGCCCGTACAATACTATACCAACGCGTCCAAAGGGCCGGGTGGGGCAAGGTAAAGGTTGCAGCTCAGCTGGCGAGAGGCGGGGTTAAGATTTCCGGCGCTGGCAATCGGGACAAGAGCGTATACGAACTTTTGAACGTAGCTGTACATCCCTCGCCAGCAGTACCGCTGTTGAAGGCGCTGGTAAGTCTTGAAAACGCCAGCATGGCACACTGGGGATCGGCGTGGAAAGCTGCACATATTTCGGAACGCAGGCTGCGAGGCACTACTAACAACCACTGGCGACCGTCGGAGCTGTGATTGCGCCGATGAAGCAGGTCGTCGCGAATGGCGGAATGGTTAGCTTGACGGTGCAACACGCGGGTTGTTGACGTGGTCGATGGATCAGAGAGCCAGCTTATAATCGAAGCAATGCAGGGGTCCTTGCGCTGCTCGGAAGCGATGGTGCGAAGATCGATGGAAGACACAGTCAACCGAGATATATTGTCAGCCAAGGGAGAGCGCGAGAGGGCATCGGCGTCCGAGTGGTGTCGTCCGCTGCGGTACTATAGAGCACGCGGATGTCGTAGTCTTGCAGGCGAAGTGTCCAACGTGCAAGACGGCCGGACGGATCTTTCAATGACGCCAGCCAACATAGTGCGTAGTGGTCCGTGATGACCTTTTGAGGTCATCACGGCTATATTTGTATGGTTGGCCATACAAATATAGCCGGAACTTACAGAGGACCCTGATCACGAGAAGGAAACTTACTGAAGCGCCCAGATGATCGCGAGACATTCTTTTTCAGTCACAGTGTAATTATTCACGGCTTTCGTAAGCGTACGGCTGGCATAAGCAACGGCATACTCAGGGAACCCTCGCTTGCGTTGCGCGTTGACAGCGCCTAGGCCAACACCGCTGGCATATGTGTGTACCTCTGTAGGGGCCGTCGGGTCGTAGTGGCGCAAAAGTGGGGGGGGGGGGGGGGGAGTCATTAAACGACGAAGACTCGTGAATGCCTCCTCGCACTCTGATGAGCACGAGGTGAGGAGCCCGTTGCTCCCTAGGAACTTCGTCAGGGGCCATACGATGGCGGTGGAATTCCGAATGAAGCGTCGGAAGTAGGAGCACAGACAGCTCAAACTGCACAATTCTTTGATGGACGTTGGCTTGGGAAACTCGGCAACGGCGCGAAGTTTGTCGTGGTCGAGGAGAATTCCGTCCTTGGATGCCACATAGCTAAGTATCGTGAGTTGCTGCGCAGCAAATCGGCAGTTCTTTATGTTTAACTGTAGGCCGGCGTTCGATAAACACATCAAAACACGCTGGAGGCCTTCGAGGTGCGTGGTGAAGTCAGGCGCGAAAACGACAATGTCGTCAAGATAACACAAACGTGTGTGCCACTTTAAGCCTCGCAGAACTGTTTCCATCATGCGCTCGAATGTCGCGGGCGTATTGCAGAGCCCAAAAGGCATGACGTTGAACTCGCACAAGCCGTCGGTCGTAATGAAGGCTGTTTTCGGCCGATCGAATTCTTCCATAGGCACTTGCCAATACCCAGAGCGCAAATCCAGAGATGAAAAGAACTCGGCTCCTTGCAGGCAGTCGGGGTCTATGCGTGGTCTATGCGTGGCAGGGGATAGATGTCCTTGCGGGTGATCCTGTTAAGCCGGCGATAATAGACGCAAAACCTGACGGAGCCGTCCTTGTTGCAACAGGTTGTGACAGGCGAAGTGCATGGACTTTTCGAGGGTTGAATTACTTCGCGCCGAAGCATGTCGTGGACTTGCTCGTTAATCGCGTTACGTTCGCTGGCAGAAACGCGATACGGGCGTTGTCGCAATGGTGGGTGAGAGCCAGTATCGATGTGGTGCGTTACGGTTGAAGTCTGACCCAGGGAAGCTTGCTCCACGTCGAAAGACGAATGAAATTCTTCGAAGAGGGAAAGCAGCTGGGAACGCCGGGCCGCTGTAAGGGTTCCAGCGATGGAGGAACCAAATACATCTCTGGGCAATGCGTTTGATGTAGAAACAGCACTGAGCGTACGGTAGGTTGCGCAATTCGGGTAGTCGGGCACGTCGATAACTTGCACGTCGTCGATGGCTTCCACGGTACCAACACATTCTAGTCGGAGCAGCATGACAGGGTATGGGCACAGGTTGCAAACGAAAATTGCGCTAGCGCCCTTGGTGATGTCCACGGTCGCAAAAGGTAGCAAGAGGCCCTTCCTTGCGAGGAAACAGCCAGATGGAGAAAGTAATGCAATGGCGTCCGAGAGGCCACTGCAGTGCATGGACATGATCATTGAGGCGTAGGGAGCAACCCGAGTGTCGGCTTCGACGATCAGCTTCCTGGAAAGCGACGGAGCGTCAGTGGGCGTCAAATATAGCAGCGGCGATAGTTCTATTTCGGCCCGTGCGTAATCGATAACGGCATTGTGGCGCGAGAGAAAATCCCACCCGACGATGACAGCATGAGAGCAGGAGGAAACGATGAAGAATTCTATGGCGTATACAACGTCCTGATTCCCACACGAGCAGTGCAAGACGCCAAGGGTCCAAAATGCTGAGCACAGCCTGTGCGAAGGGATAGTCCGGACAGGGGCGCCGTGACTTTCCGAAGTAAGCCGCAAAGTGTACCGTCCATAAGACACACGGCTGCTCCTGTGTCATATAGGCGGGTTGTCAGAGGTACGCCACCGGTTCTGGTCCCGTTCATGTCGGAGCACGCCCTGGATGGAGCAGCTCTTGATAGGACTGTATAACGGGCTGCCCTGGTGGCCGAGCCATGACGTCAGCATAAGTGAAGGGCACATGAGCAGAGAGTGGGTAGGGCCTCGCGACGACTTCAGCGTAGCTGAGTGGTGCTGGTGCCGGGGCCTGTTGGGGTGGGGCCACGACCTCGGTATAGCTCAGTGGCACAGGCGCAGGAACATGGTGACGTTGGTCGGGAGACGTCGGCGATTTCTTGCTTGATGGCGCGGTGGAGCGGAGGCAAGACAGTCGAAGCGGGCTGTGGCACATGCGGTGGCTGAGCAAATGGCACCAAGGAGAGTTGGCGGGCGACTTCCTCCCGAATGAATGCGTTCATTTCCGCAAACAGTGCGGTCTGGTCAAAGGTGGTAGCCAGACCAGCGATGTGTTCGTCGCGTGATGAAGACCGACGAGTCAACGAGCGCTGCCTGCGTAGTACCTCGTAACTTTGGCATAACGTAACGATTTCTGTGACAGATTGCGGATTCTTAGCGAGCAGCATGTTGAAAGCGGCATGCTCGATTCCTTTCATTCTGTCCGATTCTGTCCGATTCCGACACCGTCGCGTCCAGGCGCCTACACAAGTCCAGGAAATCTTCGATGTATGTAGCTAGTGAAGGACTCTCCCGGCTGTTGGCCTCGTTCTCGCAAGCGGGATTCTGCTCGCACCTTGCGCGCAGCAGGATGACCAAACACAGATACTAATGAGGTCCTGAACGGGCACCATGTCGGAACTTCCGTCTCGTGGTTGTTGTACCATAGGCTTGCCACGCCAGCGAGGTAAAAGAGCACGTTGCGGAGTTTCGCGGCATCGTTCTATTCATTGATGACGCTTACTCGCTCGTACGTGGACAGCCAGTCCTCCACGTCGGTGTCGTCGGTGCCACTGAAAACAGTAGGATCCTTGTGGCGAGGTAGACCAGAGCACACGACAGAGGGTGCAGGAGGCGTTTGCTGGGACGTCGGCTGAGATGTGTCCTGAAACATGGTTGAAGAGAGGTTATGTGATCGGAGCTCGACGATGCGTTCGAGTGTAGCACTCTCCACCACTTGTAAAGGCGTTTATTGCACACAGGCGTTAGGGCCAACCGTTGGATCAGTTCAAGGAACCGCGAGCGCGAGCGGGGTAGTCCGAGCGATGAGCGGGAGAGACTGACCCACCAGACAGCGCTGGTAAGTATGCCCCACTGCATCGTCCCTCTTCTTCACTACAATTTATATACATATGTGTGTGTGTACTGAGAGGGAACGCCAATGTGAGCTATACTACAAAACTCCATCATCGTCATTCTGTCATAGTCATGTCATCACCTTCATTCCGTTCGGTTCATTGCTTTGTTGTCCTGCCACCCTCACCTTTCGGCCGTCTTCATTCTGCCGCCTTTTCATTTTGTAGCCATCGTGGGGCCATTTTCACGCAGACATCATCATTCCGTCAACGTCACAGAATTGGCGTCGTTCTATCGTGTCAATACCGTCATCATCTCGTCGCCGTTATTGTGCGGCTATCATTCCATTGTAATTATTCTGCTTTTCACATGTCATTGTTGCCGCTCCCTCGTAATGCAGTCACCATCGTGCATTCGCGATCATACCGTCGCCGTGATGCCATCGTCTCCTCCGTCGATCGTTCTTCGTCATGCCATTATCGTCATGCCGCCGTTGTCATATCATCGTAATTTCATAAACGCTAACCTACTGGGGTCCTATGTCTTGGTCATGACAGTTTCATCAGTCCATCGTCCTCATTTCTTCGTACTAATTTCGGCAGTGCCATTGCGTCATCATGCTGTGATGGCCCTTCAATCGCCGTCAGTTTGTCCTAGTAATCGCAGTGTCACCATGCCATCATAGCCACAGCATCGTAATCATTCCAGATTGCCAGGTTATTGCGATCATGGTCGTCATCATTTCTTCTTTACCAGTAAACCGACGGCATGGAATCGTCATCAAGATGTCTTAGTGATTCATTCGCCGTCAATGTGCGTTATGTCATTCTGGTGTCGTCATGTCGCTGCCGCCACGCCATCGTTGTCATGTCGTTGTCATATAGTCTTGGCCATGATGTCTTTGCCGTTCTGTTGTCGCCATTGCAGGGTCGTCAGCCCATTGTCGTATTGTGGTAGTCATGTCATTGTCGTCATATTATCGTTGGCATTACATTGTCGTCATTCCTTCGTCGTCATGCTTGTCATGCGCATTTTGGAGCACCACCACTTTAAGTTGATCAAGGCGTTTCTTGTTGAAAATGCGTCCAACTTGGTTTTGTGCTCTGCAGAATTTTTTTGGCTGACTAGCGCCAAGCTTTAAAAAAATGCATGTGTGCATTATTTTGTATATCGCCTTCTTGAGGAAGTTTTGTGTTTTTTAGTATGAACTTAGGCACTTCATAAATAACTAAATGAAAAACTTCTATAGTGCTGAAGGAAACACAAAATTTTTACAGGAATATGGAACAGCCTATTGATAAACTTGTAAAATTTTTCTGTCCGTGGTCAAAGCTTCCGTGCTTTTCGTTGTTCATGGCGGAAAAGAGTCTGCAAAGGTTCTGAAAAGACACAGCGTGACTAGGCACTTGATCGCAGTGACATTAGCATCTTCAAAAATGCTAAGAACATATGATCGGTTTTGCACGCAGACTGAAGACATGAATAAGCTTTGAGCAATGGAGATGGGTCTTGGCTTTCACTTTTGCCGACGCATCTCGTGCATTAAAACAATGAATCAAATATAGCTATGTCATAGGCGATAAATAGAACTGGTAGCTCTTGAAGTTCTTCAGCATTTTCGCTGTTGACAGACAGTGCACAAGACGAACAGATTTTGGTGGTGGATAGGGTGGGTATGGGTGTGGCCATCACTTACTATTTTTTCTTGCGGCCTATTCATTCTTTTATTCCGCGTACAGCTTCGACGTTCCGGGTACGTTTTGCGCGGCTGCGGGCTGCCGCGCCCACCTTATCTAGAAAGCGATCTCCCCATGGCTCTTACCTTTGTATGAGCCGTGCTTTGAAGCACGGCTGTGCTTGAAGAAATTCAGAAATTCAAGCACATATCCGTTGAAGCAATAGACCGCAGGAACCTTCGCTCGCTGCTGCCGTCGCGCTTGCTCACGCCAGCGTTTTGACCGTGGTTATCTGCGGTCATCGAGTGTGATCTATGCATCTTTGCTTCTGCGTGCTGACACCATGCTTGTTAATTCACTCAGCAAGCGAATGTGTCTGCTTTCATGCAGCCGATGAAACCACTATCCTTACTCCGTATAGCTATCTCCTAAATTGCTTTCGCAATTGATTTGATTTGATTTGCTTTATTTGTCTTTCCAAGAAAGAAAGGAGCAGTCACAAAAAGCTACTGCAATGAGTAGCTTGACGGGGTGACAGCCCCCTGACAGCGCCCGATGCTTCGCCTTTCGGGCGAAACAACGACTTTTTTAAATCTTCGAGCACTTTCTTTGCAGCTCAATCAGATACAAGTCACAGCAGCTATATCATTACAGACAGAAATAATTTGTATATTTAATAGGCTCTACAGCATCTTCACTCAAGTTTCATTTCATTTCATTTATTATACCCTCAAGAACACAAGGTATTACAGAGGGGAGTGAGGTAAAAAAAAGTTACAAGACAAGGAAAACAAAGAAGGCAGCAAGTGACGTAGTCATAGACATGAGATGCCCGAACCGATGGTGTCGATTATGGCTGTACGAAATTGTGAGTGGTGTTCAATAGCAATGAACGCGCCGGGAAGGTGGTTCCATTCTTCACACGTCCTGGGAAGAAAAGACTCATGACAAGCTTTGCTGCGTTGCTGCAAAACTCCAACTTTGTGATGGTGGTCAATGCGAGGAGATATGTACGTTGGGGATGAAATAAGATTATCGCGCAGATATGAATTGTGGAAGTATATTTTATGAAACAGAGCTGGGCGAAAGCATCTGCGACGAGCAGAAAGCGGTGCAAGTTGAAAGATATTTTTTATAGAAGTTATGCTTGCCGTACGGTTATAATTGTTTAAGATGAAACGCGAGGCATTATTTTGAACACGTTCGAGAGACTAGGTTAGTGTCTCAGCACATGGGTCCCAAGTTGATGAAGCGTATCCATTTTACTTCTGATTAGCGTCTTGTACAAAATTAGCTTTAGTGATGATGGATCGGAAGAGAAGTTTCTACGGATATAACCTAACATGCGTATACTTTATTTATAATTTGCGATATTTTTATTGATAAGTTTGTGAGCACAAAGGAATACTTTAAGAGTTGAGTAAATATATTCATTGTTCTTTATTATCCACTCCCACAGCAAG
Organism: Dermacentor silvarum; assembly: GCF_013339745.2. Taxonomy (NCBI): domain Eukaryota; kingdom Metazoa; phylum Arthropoda; class Arachnida; order Ixodida; family Ixodidae; genus Dermacentor; species Dermacentor silvarum. The sequence goes on from NC_051164.1 coordinate 27,852,195, forward strand.
AACACTCTGAGTCGTTCAAAATGACAGTGAATGATACTAACTTGGTCGCATGCTTAGAACACTCACGCGGAGACCTAAAGGCTTGGTCTGAGTTAGGTGAAACGTCCTGTTTACGACAAATGTTCATTAAACAAAACAGCGTTCTTTGCAAAGACTACTGCGAAATTTTCTTTAACCAATTTCTAAAGCGAGCGGTACCTTCGTTTTTGTCCCTTTTCTTAATGCTTTTTTGAAAATGAGCGAAGTAGCATTGCGAACTTTATCAATTTCTGTTTTTTTTTAATTGGAAGCTGTGAATTTGTTGTCTGGAACCTCTAACAGGTCCATTGGTCATTTCTTGAATTCATTTGCACTCAAGTTAGGTGCATTACTACTTTAGTGCAACATGAAATCAAATGCTACGCGTTGTGAATAATTTTGACAATTTTGAGTATTTTTGCTTTTCGCGGCACATTCTCTCTGTGAGGTAAAAAAACGAGCACTTTCAAAGGCCAGTGTTGAACTAAAAATTTACGCTTCTGTAGGAGTGAGTTCGCACTGTAGATGTATGCCTTCAGCAGGATGATCAAAAATTAAGAAAATTCTACTTACCGTGTAGAGGCGCATAATGATTCTCCATCACAATTTCTTAAGTTTGTGCGCTTGAGATTGCTGAGGATTGTAAAGCTTTTTCGCGTACTGATTAAGATGTGAGTTTCGGCTGTAAGAACTTGGCGTAGGTCTCGGAGTCGGAGGTGGACGGGGCGGGGGAGCGCCACCCTTTCGAACACAGCCCCACATCGGTCCTGGCTCAGGATCTGGAAATCCTAAAGCGCATGGAGGACTTTCTATTGTAGAGAGTAAAATTGCTAATGCAACCATTGCAGCTACTAATTTAGCACTGCGAGCCATCGTCATCCTTAACACATCTGAACATCCTATGCCGGTGGCGTTCAGAAACGCTTATAATACTCATCAGACAATAGAAGCACGAAAAAGGCCATAACTCAAGTCCGTTTCCACAATGCTCGCGTTATTCAATAGCGCGCTGAATGTATATTTGTACAGGTCTAGTTAATCGCGTTCACCTTAAAATGCCAGCTCTTTTTAATGTCGAAGTCTGCACGTCATTGTGGAATTGAATTCACTGTGGGACTGCCTGAACTCAGCACATCGATGCAGACGGTGGTGTTAAAATTATGATATAAGTGGAAGCAAATCAGTCAGTGGAGCAGTGTTAGCTGCATTTCTAGGCTACTGTAAAGGTCCCAAGCCGTCAATGACGTAATATTCCTTAAGCAAGTCGATCTGTTCCGATAGTTGCCTACTCTGTCTCTTTGGAGATATTGCACAGAGAGTTACCCCATGAGAGGTCATTTTATTTTTAAATAAAGCTAAGCAATGGTAACATTTCTTTATATGCAGGTATGTTAGCTATAGCAACTTCTAAAGCGAGTAGCTTTCTTCGTAGCACTGCTGCATGTTGGGCAGGTTGGTACTGTGCTGCCACCGTCTTCATTGGGCCCTCTTCCAATGGCGCTAAATCTGGCAGTCAAGCTTTATTTAGCTCTTTGGGCTAAGTAAATCACTTGTTATATATATCACGTGCTTATCGTTGCAAGAATTTTTCGGGTACATGCACTTGTCTTGGTTTACATATCTCTCGCCCAGTCGTCTACGCTGCTCTTATATTGAACATGAACTACTGACCCTGCTTTGAACTATCGCCCACCTGTGATTACATTCCAGCAGTTGGCATTTTAAGCGTAAAAGCTTCATGGTCAACATGCGAGAACAAAAATTTAGCAAGTGACGTAACCAACACAAGCTTTATGTTAGAAACCACTTACGCGTTCTGACCATTGGTCCCTATTAAATGCCGACGCTTCCACACAAAGGAACCCACTGAAGTAAAAGAACAGATGGTCTCTTTAACTGTTGCCTGCACCACTCGTGGTGTTTTAATAGTGATGAGCCTTCGTTCAGGTCATTGCTCAAAGCATGGCAGTGTTCTCCTAACTATAATGTATAGCGCTTTCACGCAACGATAGATATTCACGTAACGACTATATTTTAGAGAGATAGCATGCAGATATAAGCTGAAGAACACGGAAGGACGAAGGATGCAATGGGAATAACAACCCAACAAAAGATATGCAACTGCTATATGCAAAGACAGAGAGCAAGTGACAGTGAAAGAGAGAAGGAAGGGATGTTTATAATAACGATTTACCTGGCTGCCTCACTCCGCTAAATTGCACTTTATACGCTGATGATCCTACGATATTTATCTTTCACAAAGAAATCTTATCTCTCGTTATTAACTAAATGTTCATTTACAAAATGTACTAAGGGGGTGTAACATCAATATGTTATCTATTATTGTCACGAATGCTAAATCTGTTGTATTATCTTCACTTGAGGGAAACGTAGCATACATCTCACTTAAAATTTTGGGCCCCCATTGTCTTCCTCCCAGTTTATGTTCATCTTTCATTGACATTCTACTTGAGTGAAATTGAAATGTCGGAATCATATTGCTCACAAAAACAAAAATAGCTTGTTGTATGCGCATCTTAATGAAAACACGCCCTTACTTTACGCGTGCCATCATTACACTCATTTTACCGTGCTTTTTCACACGGATATTACTTATTATGTTATTATTGCATGTTATGGTGGAGACGCACCTATAAAACTAACATTGCGTCTCCCCAGATATTTCCGAACCAAGCCATAGAAGCTAATACCATAACCCTACTACACGAGAATAATATCCTTACCATTTCTGTATTTACCAAATGCAATTAACGTGTTTTGTTTCACAGATTCGTGAATGAGCTACCACCGATCTCATTTTCACCACCTAACCTGATGATTTAAAGAACCAGCACATTTACGTTGAATAAAATTTTTCTTTTACCGCCTGGCCGCACTAACAATGTTAACGAGACTCCATAATTCACCTCCATAATAATATGAAACACACAACCATTCATAATGAAAAACGCAACATCTTTATATAAATTTAAAAAGAATTGAAATACAGTTATTATGGACAGATTGACGCGAATGTGTGTTGTATCTGTTTAGTTTTATTTATTTACTGCTCTTGTAACAATGCGAATAAAGTCTTTTATTTTTTCATATTCATACATTTTTTAAATAATTCATTTGATTTGCTACAATGAGATATGTTGAAGCCTTGTCCTTTTTTCTAATCAATTGAGCATTTTGTTTCTTTAACCGTTTTTTTTTCGTATATACTACCTTACTGATGTGCTTCATTTGCTTTGAGTTGTTACCTACAAAAATTGTTTCTCTACAGGAGGTCCCGATAAAGTCTTTGAGTATGAGAACTACTTCTGTATGCTAAATATCTGTATGATGACCAAAACTTTTATAACAAATTATGGTTACGATTCTGATTCTAAACCGAAAGGGCAATATAATATTCGATGCAGACGAGTCGGATGGGCTGGGCCAGAGACTTTCTCTGTTCTTTTTATTCCCTTTTTTTTTCTGGCGCCATCGGAATGACGTCTGGTTTGCTGCTTTTCACTGCGGGAAGGAGAGAAAGAGAGTAGAAAGAAAATTGATACAGGAAGGTCATGAATACGTGCGTGGGCCCGAACAATATCATGCAATAAAAGGCACTGGCACAAGCCAGCCGTTTCCGAAAAGCACCTTAACGCATTCACGGCCTTCTCAGCCGAAACAGTGGTTGAACATACCTCGTTGTACTTTTCTCCAGCCTATGCAAGCGCGAGGCTGCGCACTGCAATCTGCATTGACGTCAAATACGGGCTTGTGTGACACTTTTTTTTGTTAATTCCTTTGCTATTTTTAACTCCTTCTCGAAGTCCTGCGCGGGTGACCCTACAATCGAGCGGCACCGCTGAATTTGTGATCAGCACACAAGCAACAATCGCCATGCTCACAAAACCGCTGCAGTGTTGAGGCTCTTTAAAGCCATTATATGCAAATATAGTAAAACATTCACTTGACTTACGCGACCTTGCAGATTCACATCCCGATATCCGTCGAAAGTGTTTATTCCTAGCAGTTCCGTAAATAGTTTCCGTCGCCTGTACTTAAATTACGCACTTCAAAACGTCACCCGCATGTGCCTGTTTCGTTTGAAAGCATGCCCACATTTCACGCTTCCTAGCACTCGGTAATATTATGTATTCTTACAAAGATAGCATTGCGTACGATTCATCCACACACAACTTAATTGGCCAGTGAATCGACCATAGTGCCCCCCCCCCTCTCTATTTTCGCTAAATTCGACCTCGGTTGTGTTCTGTGTTCTTCATAAAACACAATTATACACCATGGTTACCTGAATATGTAATTTTCAGCAAAGACAACTAGGTCGCTGACTTTTAACTTTGCGTACAGATTACCCATAACGTGCCCGTTATTTTCGCCAAATATAAAAGTGACTCGTTGTTTAGTTCACCGAGAAAGAGACGTACAAGCTCTCTTCATTGTTCTCGGTTTTACCGAGCACACTGAAGCAACTAAGTACGAACATAGTACGCTGCATGAAAACAGGAAAACACGAGGGTTCAGTAATTATTTGGAAAGTTTCAAATTAGGCTAGCAACGTCAAACGTTTGTCCCTCATAGCACTCACCTTCGCACCCCTTTCGGGAAATATAAGCCTGGTGTGAGCGACAGTTATGTAGACACATGGGAAACCATAGATGATAGCGGCCGCATTGCGCTTTCCTAGACTTGATTAGAAACATTTTAAAAAAGTACGTATTTACTCCACAAGCAAATAATTTTTAATAGCGTTCCACCGTTCGGCGGCGTTTGCAGTTCTGTCTAAGCAACAGGCTGAATGCAGCGCTGTTCGTAAGACAACTTGACAACATTCGAGAGCGCTTGATTACGCAACTTATTGCCAAGCTCGATATTGCCCACTCATTTTGAAATTTGCCTACACATTACCCTTTACTTGCCCCCTTGCTGACACCAAAAATTATGCAGCTGCCTCGTTTATTTGCATAATTTATGCCCCGTGGACACTAGCGAAACTCATTGCGATAAGAAAAACTGGAAATACATAGCTCAGTAATTATTTCTAGCGTTTCTAATTAGGCCAAGAGAGCGAAAATATAGAAACGCATTGTAGTTAATATGGCCTGCATTTCGTAAAAAGATAACTTTTGTGTACCGCAGGGTTATTTCAGAAGATCGGGAAACGCAGCTCAAAATGCAAACATGCATGACACTTTGGAGCACTCATTAAATGATTTTTTTTACAACGATTGTTTTGTATCTACACGCATTTAACTAGGCACACAAGTTCACTGTAGACTTCTTCCAAGTTTACTAAACATTATTGGGGTGGCACTTAAATTTACGCCAGGACGGCTAGCTAAGTTTTGCGCCACTCATAATACATACCCACAACGCTTCGGAGCAATTGTATACGTAATTCATTGTAAAAACTAAATTTGACCCACACAGATTACATTTTTCGTAGAGAATAGCCATAGCATGTACCTTATTTTCATTAAATACAAAGAATGACGGTTGTATAGTCCATCGAGGATACCAAAAAACGAAGTACATTCTTGGTATCATGCAAGGAAATACGAAAAAAAAAAGTACGGTTGAATATTTTTTTTTAGGCGCTTCTGCTCGAGCTAGCAACATGAACTTTTTGCCACACGGTACTCGTACAAATCCTCCTTTTCTCATTCAAATTGAAGTTGCCTTATTTTGCAATTGCTTCACAATATTCAGAAACATCTCGGATAGCTGCAGTATAACAGATCGGAACGCATGAACGAGTAGCTTTCTACATGTAACTTTCAAGTAACCTACACAAATTAAACAATTATTATCTCACACAACATTACTTCAACAGCGCTACACAGGACGATAAAAGGAGACTAAGTTCAGTGTATCGTTGTTGAAGTAATTCGTTGTGTGACAATATGTGCCAACCATCCCAAATTAACATGCTGCTAAACGTTCTTCAGCACTCGCAATGTGCATCCTACGACAGCGAAATATAAATCTCGTGCCTCGCGTAGTTCACCGAGCACACCGGGGAAAAGCACCGACATGCACTGTGTAACGCATAACAGGTGAATGGAGACAATAATTCAGTAATTGTTTTGAAAGCCCCAAAGTACATAAAACACATCGAACTTAACGTGCAAATCAACCATAAGACAACCCCCATTTTGGAAAAATATGACAATTCTGCCACTCTTGGGGATCTGAGACAAGTGGATAAACTTTCGAAGCGTTTCATATACCGCGCTTGAACGGGCCAAAAGAGATTTTCGCAATTTCATTCAACCACTGATTGACACACACACTACCAAGATTTGATTGCATAGTGTCCCTTTTACTGCGATATTGGTCCAAAATGTTTTTCAGACAACCTTTAAAATTGACATATTACGCTTTCGAGTCCTTGTAGATGCATTCACAAGTCCACTGTAAAAAAAAAGGATAAGTAAAAGGTATTATCTTTTGCTGTTTGCAGGAAGGTGGACACAGCCTAATTTGAACCCGTTTGTTTCTGCGGTGAATATTTTTAGCGTATACACAGAATGGCAAGTGAAAAACTGAAGAGGAAACCTACTTTCACCTTAAATGAGGTGAACATATCAATCGTTTGTCTTCTTCACTTTTTCATGTGCCCATGTGTTTCAGCACGAGGAAGAATACACCTGAATAGCAGACAAATCCCACTCAGTAAACTGAGCTGTCATACGGAACTCTCGCTGCATTTTTTACTCAATAACACTGAAATAGACGGACCTGTCAGACAGCTTCGCATAAGAAAGGCAGTGTGTGACATTTACTCCTGCAATGCTCTGCTTTCGCGATGCTCGACATTACCAATCCAAAGAGAGCTATAGTTTTTGACTTTGCAAAGGGTATAGGAAGGAAAGGAAATGGCGTGACTAGAGATGATATAGATAATATATGGCTAACGACGAGGTCCTCGGGTGCAAGAAGCCGACGCCAAGCCCGTGTGAAGGTGGCAACAATGACGACTAGTGACATTGGGGGTCTGCCTGCACAGCTGTGACTATGCGTGCACAAATCTTAGATGATCACGGCCAATGTTAAAGTCACCGATGGCTTTGTCAACGGCAGCATGGGTACGCTCAAATATGTCAAACGCGCGAGAGAGAGAGAGAGAGATAAATGAGATGCGAAAGGCAGGGAGGTTAACCGGAAGGTAGATATCCAGTTTGCTACCTTACACTGGGGAAGGGGAGACAGAAAGATAAAGAAAAATGCGCACTGTGCAACTCTGGCTACGGTTCCCATCGCTGGTCGTCTGCATCATGGCGCGGCCCAAGGCACAGCCTATTCACCAAAGCAATGCTCGCGTCCGCATGAATTGGGTGCCCATTGGACAACGCGCCGTTACCATTGCGGTCATTGCCAAACAGACCATATCCTTCCGGAGGACACAGTTCCTTGTGATGCAGACAAACGCAATGAGGATTCGCAAGGCTCAGGAAGCCACGTACGTACGATGATATCGTGTATGAGTTCGACAGCAAGCATCCTTTGAAGCTCGTGTACGTGGCGTCGTCCCGAGCTACCACTCTTGACGGCTTGTAGCTGGTCAGCGCCAGCGGAGAGCTCAAGCTCTACCTCGCGTAAGGCTCTTGAAGCCTGCTTGAAGCCCGCTATGTTTGAACATATTGTGTGACACGATCCAATTTCTTTCACAATACCTCTACCGCTTGGGCAGTTCAGATGACTACTTCGCGACAAAAAAGGCAATGAAATGGGGAAGTGGGACAAAAGAAACTTTACACACCTCGAAGTATAAACAGCAGAGCTTCAATATTTCATGCAGCATCATGTGCTAGTATTTCGAGGAATGACCTCTTACCGCTGTGACTTTACAGGTGGAGTGACAGAAGTGTGAGTGTCCTGTTTGTTCTCGGGGATGTAAGTACGTTCTTGGGGATATACATTTCTTTTGTGTGGAGCATTTTCGCTATTTTGGGCTAAAGCATCCTTTTATATAGAAGGATCAGCAACCGGACATGCCCCAGGAATCGGAAATGCAATAACGGATGTCTTGCCTTTTCCGTTGTAAGCAAAAGAACGGCAAAACCAGTCACAATAACAAAAATTAATCTGAATATTATTTTATACTAAACAGACTTGCATATCGGAATGATGTTGTCTGCATTATCAAGCGCCTATATAAATCACGGAAAAGGTGATAGAACGTAAACAATTGCGAATCTTTAATTGTACTTGTTTCCCATCTAGGCCTTGCACGCAGTCTTATTCGTTCCAATTTGTTGCTCTAAACACTCGTGAGTCCCTACCAATATGATATGAATTGTAGCATAAAAGTAGGCATTGTACTGCGATTATTTGGGGCTGAAGGTGAAATGTCCTGCGAGCAGCCGTGACATATCGCAAGAGTCATGGAACAATTTACACGTGTAAAGAGGCAGCTGGACTATGAAATACTCCATCGAGGAGCAGGAAATTGTTCAGCAGTCATCCTATACCTCACCTACGTTGTTGCAAACAAGTGCAAAGAAGTCATATACCAATGTATCTTACACGAAAATACATCTATACTGTAGTGGTCATTGGGGCCATTTACTAAAAATAACGCATCTGTTCTTCTAACTGATTTGTAGGTAAAGAAAGCTAGTTGGCTAATACAGCGCCTGATGTTTCATGATAAAAATCTTGGAATGCCGAGCACACTTTCATTTTTCTGATCCTTCCAAGTTTGCGACTTTCTCGAAATGATGGTTAACATGCAGAGGACAGGAAACTCGTGAGATTCTTTCACACAAAGACATCAGTTTATTCGTTTTCAGCTGCTGCATAATGTTTGTCTATTGGTGCCATGCCTGCGCTACACGACTTTCCAAGACATAAATCATGTTAAAACCACTCGACACAGTTACGAGAGAGGCTGTATTAAATTTTCTGCAAATCCCGTGGAGAGCCTCATGAAGTTCTTTGTATGAAAATTTGCATGCCTTGCCTTCGCCAGCAAACTGTGCTCCGCTTGCTGCCTAAATTTGAATGTTTAAGGGGCACGTCGTTTTAGAATACGTTGTTTTAGTGATAGAATGTGGCAAAGCCACAACACGTATAACGTGAAACTAATCAAGATAAATATACAAAGAGCTTACAACGATGACGGCAAATGAATTTGAGGGATAGCGTAGAGAATATTATAGTAACAAAGCACGCTACAACAAAATGTCGTATGTGTTGTAAACGACATTCGTGCAGTAAAAGTAGTTTAGTTTGTATATTGTGGAATGTAAGTGAGGATCAACGAATTCGCATTATTGTATGTCGAGTCATATATTAATAGCGGACTCACTAGACTCACGGGTTAGTAATGACGACCGACATCCGTGCTCGCGGCTATATTACTATAAACAATAGTAGAATTCTGTGAAATTTTGTCCTACCCTTGCAATAACCTCAGCAAGTAAGTACTGCGGCTTATGTTTAGCAATGGCGAGTAGACAAGTTCCTTGCGCTTCTCGGCCCCTAAATAATGCATTCACACTTTTATCACATGCTATTTAATTTATGAACATCCACAAAACACGTCCGATTATATATACTTTTATATATGCAATTCGTGGGTGTTTAAATTCTTGCTATATCTCTGGACGTATTCCGGCCTGAATCATTTCGCCAAATATAAGTGCTATGCTAATTTATTCCTGCAAGTTACTGCATGCACCCATTCTACCAATCTTTTGCGTTCGTCGCTTTGCGCTGCGTATGCATGTCTGCCTTCGCGCTTTGGTTTTGCCGAAAACGTAGCAAGTGTTAGTTCCCTTCTTGCTGCTATTTAGATTGTGCATTGTAGAAAAATGGTGGGCTTCTTTTGTGATTTCAGATTATTTTAGGCATTGCTGGAGTGTTGGCAGTGTAGACACCTGTGAAGTTTTTGTTGGCGAAGCGGTATTGTCTGCTCCAGTAATAGTGTGACATCCATGAGCATGCACTGTACAGTATGCTCACAGTGTATTCTGCTCCCTGAGACCTGTAACATAACATCAGTAAAGCAGGTACACGCCAAATAGAATAGGATCGTTTAGAAGCACTGCACTCACTACATTACAATATCAAGTCTGTGAAGTGCACAGAAATATATTTATATCTAGAGACAAGGACACCTAACCTTTTATACATTACGTCTGGATGTACTTGCACAAGAGCTCTTTGTTAACTTCACAGTGATTTATGCTATTCTTACGATCAGCGTAGCGAAGGACGTCACGAAATCTTGAAGGAAATTCGTATTACACTATGAAATACAGGGAAATTACATAGCCGTATTTTTTATTAAAAAGTGCTCTTTGCAACATTTCATTTTAGAATATTTGTACGCACATTTAGGAGGTGGGGAGAGAGAGGGAGGGGTTGGTCGGCAGATACATCATGCCGGAAAGTGTTGTGATTTCTTCAACATTTTTTTAAGATGCAGGAACAACTTCGTCGATATTTAGTAAAGTCGTTTCGCCTAATTATTACAATGTTTTGAATTCTTTAAAAATATTGGAATTGTAAGCTTTTAAATTATGATATTTGTGTACATGTGATGCGGAATATTAGAAAGACAAAAATTCTGCCACATGTTACTCAGAATGTGGGTTTTGAACTAAACTAAAGGCGTGACATTCTCATTGCAATTTATTTCAAAATAAAATGTTCATAATCGTCATCCCAATTGAGTGCCCTTTGCGAATAGAATTAATCTTTAAGACAATCTTGAAGTAATGCAATTGTTTTTTTTTTCAGTAGTTACATATAGGCACATCAAAATACCTTGATAAAATCTCCCAGCCATATGATTGCAAGTTGTCGAGATAAAGTTACTTAAGTGAGCAAAGGTAACTTTTTCCAGAAATCAGTTGTAGTTTATCAAGCCTGACGTGCATCAAACACCTATTTCTCACTGTAACTTACAAAATCATTCTTCGTAATTGCTATAGCTTTCCACTACGGCTTGCTTTTCGACAATTCGGAGAGACACTTGTCACCTTCGATGCGAAACAAAGCATCTGGGTCTTCCAAGGGAAAGCGCGAAAATTGTTTTTCATCAAAACATTTTGAGAATATGAATTAGTAAAAACAATATTCCTTATATACAAGAAGGCGCTCTTCTGCCAGCGCTTAATGTTGTCATTATCGAAAGTCTCAAATTTTGAAAAGCTAAAATTATTTATGAAGCCATACTTGCAAATGTAAAAGCATAGGACAGCTTATTGCAAGCGTAAAGCAATGCGCAGAAGGAGTTTTTCGAAATCGCTATTAAGGCCTTTTGATTTACGTTGCTAAGAGGTGATGGTTTTCGTGTGGTTTTTGAGCAACTCTTTTTATTTAGATAAGTTGTTTGCAGGATCATTTTATTATGAAAGAAATATTTTCTCGAACCAAATTGAAAAAAAAAAATTGTTTTGAACGATGTTACCTGTTAGTCCTGTGTAACTTCCCAAAGCGTCACTGATCCACATAAACGTATTTTCAAGAATATCTAACATGTAATAAACAACAACATATGCCGGAAGGGCCTTTGTTTTTGTTGAGTGAATATTTGTTTTGAAAACATATTATGCGCACAAATAAATAGCGCCTAGATCTGAAGAATGAAAGCTTAAGGTACAACAACAGGGAATTTTAACAGCTTGATCACTTCCAATTTGCTTAGATAGTAGAGAAGTAAAAAAGACTAGAAGATGATGCTCCCCCTTTCTGCTATCGCTCGTACGTTTGTAGCTTAATGAATTTATCTTATGGCGATAGCAATTATATGTAGTTTCTTCTCGCATTTCTGCCGTCGTCGTCGGCGCGTTGTTCCTTTTAAAGAGCAAGGGCGATAACATCGTCGCCACGCACCAAATTCTCTATGTGCGCGTGAAAGCGTGCGTGGGTGAGCCGACGATGGTGGCTCAATCTCTCACGCGCAAAGAAGGAAATCGGGGAGAAAGAGCGCCGTCTTCCGTCGCGCGCAAGGCACAAGGGAGGGAGGGGGGGGGGGGATCGTTTTACTCCGGCGGCGGCTGCGTTATGACGGGCCTTATCTTGAAAGCGGTCTGCGACGGGGAGTGCGCCGAGCGCTGATAGTATTGTGTGCGCTGTATTCTTGACGCTTAGTTCGCGCTGAGGCCGAACGAAAGTCAATTCGCTCACTGCTTCCACCACGCTTTCTCACTCCAGCGTTTTGACAGCGAGTGTGTGCGGTCATCGAGTGAGATGGGTTCATGTTTGCTTGCGCGCATGTGACACCATGTTTGTTAATTAGTTAGTAAGCGAACGTTTGTAAGTTTATACGGCTGACAAAACTAGTAGCCTTACTTCATATAGCTGTCTACTAATTTACAATCGCAATCGATGTTTCGTCTTTCGGGCGAGACTGCAACTTTTTTTTATTATAGAGATTACTTTAGGATGAAGGCACCTGTGTTGCGTTGTTACCTACATTTTAGAGGTATTATTTTCTATGTCGCAGGCGAGCCTTCACACGCTTGTGGCATCTTCTAGATCGACTGTCTTCATTTGTGCGGCTGACAAAATGAATTCACGTAATTCGCCCATCCTTGCTTTCCTCTTAGTCGATTTCTAGGCTTTGCTGTTGCGCATATATGCTCATACTGATTGCCCTGTTCGGTATGTTCAAACCGAAGGAGAAAGCTCCTTCCTGAGACGTTACGCTCACCATATGCGAATTTAGCCCCATATTGAGTTGGTTATATTTGGCAATCGTTTTTCTTGTACGACACCATTGTTTATGCCCCTTGGTTAAGAAGCGCCTCTGACTTCAATGTGCAGCTTGCGCATTGGAATCGTTTCAATTGTGTTTTCCCATTGCGTCGCATGGGCCGACTTTTTTTTTCCAGGTGTGGTGGCCAGATATAGACTCGCTGCTTACCGACGTTTTTGATGGATGATGAAGTTGCATTGGGTCTACACACATTTGTTCAGCGGTCGCAAGTTATTTAACTTATCCATGTCTCAGGATTACTTCACAGAACGTAAACGCTGTCATTCGTCATAGTGCTTTGTCACTGCGTTTCTGCTCACCAAAGTTTACTGTGTGCACCTAGTCGGCTGAAACAATTCGTTCAGCTTTCTTCTCCACTTATCTTCGCAACCAGGTCTTAGAATGGCTCACGCGTAGCTGCAGTATTAGATTCCACGGAACATTCTAAAGGGCTTGTTGACTTCAATACCTCGCCTGTAGTACTACGCTGCTACGCGAATGAATAAATAAAACAGCAATCACAAATACAGACAATCAAAACGAATACTATTGGTGTTTATTTCATAAGCGAAAATTATTTTAAAACTAACCAACCCTACCCCTACAGGGAAATAGGGGTAAGCGGAGCTTGTCCAGAGTGCACCTAAACTAACCATGATGCGACGGCTGCGACGGAGAGAATGACGTCACTGACGGTATGCCCGCAGTCCGCCGTTGTCGCTTGCGTTGGATGTCTCGAGTTTGCGTGACTGCGTGGTTACCAGCATTGGCCCGACATTGCCGCATGCGATTCTTCAAAATTAAATTGCTTCAAAATGAAATCTGTCCGATACGTAAGATAATGAATGGCTCATAACACCTTAACCAATGGCTTTAGCAATGGCTTAAGCAATAGCTTAAGTAGAGTGTACTAGAAGGGGGAGTGGGTCCAGCGGACGCCTTAGCAAGAGGCGAGGGTGAAGCAAAAAACACGGAAAATGTGACAGCGCTGCCGTCGCCTTCTTCTGAATCTCCGACCAATAAACGTTGGCTCCGGCTGTTTCGACAGCGCTCATTGGCTGAGGCGAGCTCGCGGGCTGAGTAGCTGTCGTCTGCTCGACGCACCGTTGTTGTTGCGTCGTTTGCGTTCTTTCCGCCGCTCTTTTATATTTTATTTACAATAGATCGGTAGGGAATAATCTCAGTGTTACCGCCACCGAGTATCCGCCTTTCAATGCTCAATGCAGCTGCGGTAGGGTCTCCGACGCGACAAGCGTCCGGCCGGCGAGCGGGGCCGCTGATTCGGAAGAAAGTGACGGTGGCGCCACCTGGATTTTCAATAAAAAATGCCTCAACGCAGAGCCCTCGTTGGACCCACTCCCCTAATCTAGTACACTCTAGCTTAAGCAATGGCTCAGTGAAATTCTACGCTGGAATGATTACCGGCAACGCAGCGAGCTGTCGAAGACGACGACGAGCGTCTGCCGAGCACGAGCACGAGCGAAAACCGAGGGACACCAACGATCCAGTTGCGGAAGAAGACGATGACGCTCGAGCCAATGCTGATGATGATAGTTTTTGCATACGCGGACGCCACCGGAATCTGTGCCTTATAACAAGCTTCGCTTCAAAAAGTTATGCTGTCTCTGTTAGCACAGTGGCAATGGTGTACTGCGGCTGAATACGAGGCCATAAGTTCGATTACTGCACTCCTCGATCACATTCGTATTAAAAAGGTATGGACAAATTCCCTTGTATACAAGTTTCAGTGCATGTCACTGAACTCAATGTGGTAAATACTAGTACGGAGCCCTCTCTTTCGGCGTTACCGATAACTTCGGTTTTGCTTGCGGAGATGAAATTTATTTAGACTACGAAACTATTTTCCGTAATTGAGCAAAATCTGCGTCACACAGATTTTTATAGTAGATTCTCATTTGGAAAGCTCACAAATAAAAAAAATATACAGGCGGAGGTTGGCATTCAGCAAAATGTAGCCATTTGTACGGAAGACCACGTAGCTTTGGTGTTTTGTGATTCGCTGTTTATAGTAAAGGCTTGCTCGTTTTCGCTTCGGCTAGCACTGTTTCTGTCTTGTGTCAGCACTATTCGTCACTCGGGAAAAAAACGAACATATAGACTACCGCTAATAATGAGCTGTCTTTCTCAAAAAAAAAAAAAAAAAAAAATAGAACCACCCTGCCCGGTTGCTCAACATCCTGCCCCTCCGGGTTCATCCCTTTTCGGCGCTTTTTACCCATTTGGTAGTCATTGGCTGCATATATTTATAATAATTTATATAATTTATTATATAATTTACCTGTAATATAAAAAAGTCGCAGTTTCGCCCGAAAGGCGAAGCATCAATTGCTTAGCAAATTAGTAGACAGCTATACGAACTAAGGATAGTAGTTATATCTTCGGCCGTGTAAAGTTGTAAATATTCGCATACTAACTAAATAAACAAGCACGATGTCGCGCGCGCCAGGTAAACATGAGCACATCTCGCTCGATTACCGCGGAAACTCGTCAAAACGCTGGAGTGAGAAAGCGTGCCAGCGGCAGCGAGAAAATTTACCTTCGCGCTAGCTCTCGCTTCAACGTGAACTAAATGTCGAAAGCACAGCGAATACGAAGCTACCGGCACTCGGCGCATGCACTGTGTACCCATCGCTGATCGCTTTGAAGATGAGGCTCCCGCGGGCGCACACTTCGGCCACATCGCAGGTCGCTTTCGAGATAGGCGTCCGCGTTCCTATCTCGCATGCGCGAGAATAATTAATTAGGGGGTTTTACGTGCGAAAACCACGATCTGATTATGAGGCATGCCGTAGTGGGGAACTCCAGAAAATTTCGACCACCTGGGGTTCTTTAACGTGCACCTAAATCTAAGTACACGGGTGTTTTCGCATTTCGCCCCCATCGAAATGCGGCCGCCGTGGCCGGTATTCGATCCCGCGACCTCGTGCTTAGCAGCCCAACGCCATAGCCACTAAGCAACCACGGCGGGTGCATGCGCGAGATTAAGCTGTGGTTGGCGGCTCACCCTTGTCCCGCTTTCACTCGCACACACACCGTACAGCGCCCGGCGACGGTTTTCTCGCCGTTAGAATTTATACGGAACCTCACAGCGACGACGACGGCGATGGCAAAAATGCGCTTGGAGTGTCCATATATTTACATAGCAATAAAAGTCAAACGCCTGAGCGGCACACGCAGCACAGTCACAGCGTAAATTGGAGGAGCGGCTCAAGAGTAGCTCCAATTTCGGCACCACGAAAACAAGGTCTTCGCGGCGAAGTCTCTTCGCCTCGTTTTGACGAGAACGATCTCAACTGTCCGTCCGGTGTCAACGGCGAGCTGAGGCTTGTGCTGACTCTCTGCACAGGAGTCTGCTGAGCCCGTTGATGCCTGGCTGCAGCCGTGCACGTAGCTCTACGATTCGCTTCTTCAGCAGCGGTTCGTACATTGCGAGGAGGCGCCATAACGTGTACAAAGAAGTATCTAGAATACGTGGCGCACATCTCACATACCTTGACCCGTGGAACGGTGCTTTGTGGTCGTTGCTGATTTGATGATGGCTTATTGGCATCTTCAAAACGGGGTGGGGACAAGTAGTCACCTAGCCTGCTCGAGTTAACCAGGTCCAGCTACATTCAGCATGCATGTAGCATGCCTAAGCAGCTATTACAAGTCGGAAGTGGAATATTACCGAACTGCAAAGCAACTTTTGTAGGCATCCAAGCTACGCGGCACGCATGTCACATGGCGTGTCAAATTCTCACTCAAGGACAGAGCACGGCAGCTTTGCTGGCACGATGAGCTCAAACCCTTTGGTTTTTGCCGTACTGATCGCCGCCCTACTGCTCATACCAGTGGGCTACGATGGAAAAGGCCAGCATGTGCCAACGAACTCGACCTATCTTCCAAAATATCTCGGATCCCAAGTGCCTACCTCGCCATTCTATCTGGGCAGCAATGAACTACAGCACCCCTACAGTGTCACGACAACGGTGGATGACGCTACGGACTTCAGCGCCACCACAGCGAGACAATAAGCACCACCGACCATAAAAGTAGGAGACAGACTACGATGGACGACTGGGCACGGCAACTTTGCTGGCACGATGAGCTCAAACCATTTTGTTTTTGCCATACATGTGAGCAAACGTTTTGGGAAATGCTTACGATCCAATGAGTTCAGCCTTATTGTGCTGCCGTGCCCAAAGCAGCTGTGAAATTCGTTGTGTGACTTTCGCGTGCATGTTTATAAATTGCTGCTCTTAGCAGGGGATGTCGAAAGTAACCCTGGGCCTCATTATGACCAGTTTTCCAAGCAGCTACGACAAATTGCAGACGACCTTCATATTATTAAGGAAGGACGTCTGACATCGATCGACTGAGAACTTGACAGCCTAAGCCATCTCGATAGCAAGGTTTCTACATATATGGGAACAAATTACTAGCCTCCAGAAAGCACTAATATCTCTTGAACTAAAGATGGACGATCTTGAAAACCCTTCCAGAAGATCAAATTTAATTGTTTACCGTCTTCCCGAGGAAGCTAAAGAAAACGAAGGCTTACTTGAACTCAAAGTGCACGAAAACATTCTTAAGTGTTCTCAATGTCGAAGGTATAACAATGGAAAGGATTCACAGATTGGGCAAGCCGGCAGCTAAAAAAACCAGAACAGTTATTTTGAAGCTCTTAGACTACTGCGAAAAATCGAAAATCTTTCAATCAGAGAAGATTTTTCATTGCGCGTAAGAGAGAGAGAGAAACGTTTATTAGTGAAACAGTGTCCCGAGCGAGGCCCGGTATCACCCTGAGGTGGGAAGGTTCCTTAGTCCAGGAACCCTCTGGCTTCGGCTGCCCTCTTGGCTCTGGCGACGAGTTGTCGTTGGTTTTCCAGGTCCCCGAGGGCGAGCTTGGCCTCCCACGTTTCGAATAGGTGGTCTTCGTTTGCTTGTGGTGCTCGGTTAGCGTCCATTTCCGGCTGCATTTCGCTATCTTCATGCCACGGGCATTCCAAGAGCAAGTGTGCCAGGGTGTCGGGAACGTTGCAGAGTGGGCAGAGGTAGCTGTGGAGCGTCGGGAAGAGGCGGTGCATTATAGTTCCGTGAGTGTAAGTATTACTTTGTAGGCGTCTGAGGACCACGCTTTCTTCTTTGCCGAGGTTTGGGTGCGGTGGAGGGTACACGCGGCGCTCGAGCCTGTAGTGTTGCAATATCGCCGAATAGTTGTTGGGTACGGCTTCCACCTCTTCTGCCGCGGGTTGGAGGGCGTGTGGGGCGAGGGGAGCCCGGCTGACGTGCTCGCGGGCAGCGGTGTGGGCCGCTTCGTTCCCCTCTAGTCCCTCGTGTCCGGGTACCCACGTTACGCAGGTGTACGGGAGCGGAGTGCTACGTCGTTGTAGTAACTTGAGTGCATCAGCCGAGATGCGGCCCCTCGAGAAATTTCTACAGGCGGCCTGAGAGTCGGTGAAAATGACTGCTGCGTCTGTGCATGTGGTGGTGGCGAGAGCGATTGCCGCTTCTTCCGCCGTTTCCGGGTTGCGTGCCTTGACGGTTACCGATGCTAACTCGCGGCCTCGGGAGTCTACGACGCTGAGAGCGTACGCGTTTCGATGCGGATACTTGGCCGCGTCGGTGTAGCGGGCGTCTGGGTCTTGCTTGAATCTTCGTTTGATCGCGTTGGCTCTAGCTTGCCTTCTACTCTTGTGGTATATGGGATGCATGTTGCGCGGGATGGGTGCAATGCAGAGGGACTCTCGAACGTCCGATGGGATTCGTTCTTTCTTGTCCGTGTCTGCGACGTACGTCTCACTGTAGTTAAGGTGTCGGAGTACTGATCTCCCGGTGGGTGTAAGCTTGAGTCGTTCCAGTTGGCTGTTCTTGTGCGCTTCAGCGAGCTCTTGCCACGTGTTGTGGACGCCCATCTTAAGGAGACGTGTAGTAGACGCCATGGGGGGGGAGTCCCAGGGCGACTTTGATTGCCTTCCTTATCATGATGTTGATCTTTTCGATCTCTGCGTTCTTTAAAGCCAGGTACGGCATGCCGTATGTGATGCGGCTGGTGAGCAGTGCTTGTGTTATTCTGAGCGTGTCTTGCTCCTTGAGGCCGCTTCTTTGGCTTGAGATCCTCTTGACGAGGTGCGTGAGTTGCGAAAGGGTGCGTTCTAGTCTTTGTAGGCTGGCCGCTCCGGATCCGTCCTTGTGAATAAGGAGTCCCAGTATTCGTAACGTATTGACTTTCGGGAGTGGCGTCCCATTGAGGGTGACGCAGGGGTCGGGCTCTTCGTAGCTGGGTGGCCTGCCTCTCGTTCTTGCTTTCAGGACGAGATGCTCAGATTTCTTGGGGGCGCAGCGAGGCCACAGTTATGGAGATAGCTTTCGATGGTGTTTACGGCTTCTTGTAGGGCGCTTTCTTGCCTTCCAATGTTCTCAGCTCTGGTCCAGAGCGTGATGTCATCAGCGTACATCGCGTGATGCAGATCTGGTATGGTCTCGAGAAGTTTGGCTAACTTGATCATAGCCACATTGCGTGTAAGAAACATCACAAAAAAAAACTTTGGAACTACGCGAAAACTAGAAAGGAATCTGGGGACAAGGTGTTTATGAAAAACCGTGTATCAATGATGGTCTCTACCGATGGGATGACGAAACAAATGAACTGGCCCTAATCCGACCACATTCAACTACTTCGAGTAAAAAAAACAAAAAAAAAACAGGAAGGTAGAGAGCAGGCAACACGCCCTCGGCGCAACGCGCTCCGTCCGAAATAACTTCATACAATATTAATGCGCGTGGCATAGTAAGAAAAACTGACTTCCTTGAAGCGTTGCTTCTTGGTATCGAACCAGATTTTGCTGTTTTAACCGAGACATGGCTAACAATTGATATCAGGGATGCTGAAATCACACCGCCAAACTACATTATCGTGCGGAAGGACCGACCAACACGTGGTGGTGGCGTCGCCTTATTGCTTGTACAGGAAATTCCTTATATCATGTTACCTGAATTCAGAGGAGTGAACGGAATATTTTGTAAGCTATCGTTTTCTGCATGCAATATTGTCGTCGGCTGTATTTATTGCAGTCCCTCATGCGATGTTGATGTGATGGAACGAGCGTGCTTGTATGCGCAAAATAATGTTTTGGGGGCCAGACTAATACTTCCAGGGGATTTTAATCTGCCCGATGTGAACTGGCAACCATTTCAGCACCACTCACCAAGTTCCGATATGCTTTTCGATCTCATGCTTCCATTGAACCTAAGCCAAATCGTAACAGAGCTCACACGTGTTCGAGAAACTACTGCCAACACGCTTGATTTAGTTTTTCTGAGCCACCATTTCCCGTTAGAACAAACAAAACTCGAATTCATCGATGGCATATCTTCTCATCAGATAACTTTATGTGTTGTACGCCTGTTCAGAATACTATATTTTCTTCCAAATCACGCATCACTTACCTGGACTTAAGTAGAGCAGACAATGCCAGTTTACCGACTACTTGTCTTACGAATTCACCGCCTTTGAATAACTTTCCATACGTCCCGCAACAAATATCAAAATGGTGTGGCATAGTTTCAAAGCTTTAATGTATCGTTCTGTTTCCAAATATGTACCTTCTAAAGTTAAAAAAACTAGGAAGCCCAACCCTTTGGATCTCACGTGAAATCATTCATGCCAAACGCAAAGTCAAGCGTCTAAGAAAATCGGCGAAGGTTGCACCTAAGCCTTCATCTCGAAGTAAGCTTACCCTAGCTTTAGAGGACCTGAAATCTAAAATAAAGACAGCGAAGTCAAAATTTTACTCAAACACAGTTCAAGGATTCTTAAGAACTGCACCGAGAAAATTCTGGAACTACCTTAAACCTAAGGCATCGAGTGATCCCCCAGTGTCGCCCGAAAGCAACACAGATATCGCGAATTCATTAAATAACTATTTTTGTTGTAACTTCACAACTGACGATGGGAAACTACCTCAAATCGACATCACAGTGAATAGCAGACTAAGCCCTCTTACCGTCGCGGAGGCAGGAGTACTGAACCTTCTTTTAAACCTGGACGCGAAAAAAGGGTCGGGCCCGGACAAAATACTAAATACTTTTTGAAACGGTACGCAACATAGACGGCGAAATACTTTTCTATAATATTTAACAAGTCATTATCATCATCTGCTCTTCCACAGGATTGGAAACCTGCAAAAGTTGGCCCAGTGCATAAATCAGGCTGCAAGAACGACCCGTCCAACTTTCGGCCAATTTCGCTTACGAGCACCGTGTGCAAACTTCTTGAACATATCATACTCACACATATAGCCATTTTTTTAGAAAATGCCGGCATCATATCACCATATAAACATGGATTTCGCAGAGGGCTTTCTACTATCACTCAAATACTGGAACTAACCCACAACATTTCATTTAATATCGACCAACAGAGACAAACAAACCTCATCCTACTTGATTTCTCGAGGGCATTTGATCGGATATCACACAAGAAGCTCATAAGGAAACTTAAAGTTACATTAGTTTCAGGCCCCATAGTTGACTGGATTTGAGAGTACCTTACTAACCGTACCAAATTTGTGGAAGTGAACAGACATATTTCCCAGACAGCCCACGTAACATCGCGGATGACCTTCGTAGTTTTCTTAACAGGAGCCCGTGTATTGATATGAAGAGTGAGCGCAAGGTGATCACTTAAGCCTTTTCAGTAAAGAACTGGGGAAACTACATCAGGTTTCATAATGAGAATCAGGCCTGTTATGTTAGATGAGGAGGCAGATGTGCGCGTGGGCTTCAATACAAGCTGGGTGAAGTGGAAGTTCAAACAAGTGTTTGTAAACTAGGTACTCTGAGAAGACTGGGACGTTGCCGTGTCGTTATGCCAAATTATACAGACGGTTTCATCCAGCGCCACCGCGCTCTGGCAACGCTGTGCGCCGGCATCCGGCGCCCCTAGGAAACTTCCGGTAGCCGTTCCTTTTGCTCGTTTTGCTGGTATTTGCTCGCTTGCGCGCTCGTCCTGCGCCTATTCTGTGTTATTTTTCGGGTATATCGATATAAGTGCGACTTGTGGCATTCAGTGTGTTTTGTGACGGCGAGTAGCTCTTGGAGCATCGACTGTTTTCATTACGTTTACTCCTCAACGGTGTTTTTCAAATCTGGGAGCCTACCAAGAGCTCCCAGATTTGAGCATGTGAGCATTCGTATCGGTATCGCAGAGCAGAATCGCAGAAAAGTTAGCGATTTCCGTGCAGGCATGTAGGAAGTTTCGGCCACATTCTAAAAGCATTTACGAATTAACGGAGGCCAATTAGGGATTGCAATCTCGTGCCCAACACTACAGGTTTCATTTTGTTATAATTGTGGTAAATTCGTGGACATTTAAGTTAGTCCCATTTCAGTCGACCTAGGCTTCTTGCACTAAACGACTTTTGAGAATGTACAGTTATTTATGAATGCATATTGAAAAGCAGAAACAAGGCATATCACGCAGAAAACATGTGCATGTACACATGCACAGCTTACCACTTCATCCTCCATCTTGCAGCAATAAAAATGCCATTGCGAAATGCAAAAACGCCGTGTGCTTGTGCTGTAGGGCGCGTTAAAGAACCCCAGGTGGTCAAAATTAACCCGGGACCCTCCACTACAGCGAGCCTCATAATCAGAAGTGGTTTTGACACGTAAAACCCCAGAAAGAAGAAAAAAGTGCCATTAAAGTTTTTTCTAGTTTTTGACAGTCCCATTACCTGCCTTGAAGACAACAATCTGCGTTCATTGCATGTCCTCACTAAGATGCTCCGCTTGTTGCTCCGGGGTTGTAGCTGAGGGAAGGTGTTTGGAGCCCGGCGTAAACGAAAATCGCGTGACATCGTCGTCCAGCGGATCGGGCAACTCTCTGCCTCTAAACATCAGCTTTTGGCGATACCGATCTTTTGCTTCGGTGCTAAGCGCCTTTAAGTAGTCGCTAGTCATCTCGACAATATTCACGATGTAGAACCAGCTCATCACAGATTCCACCAAGCAGTGCAAACATCGACACGCCGGCCTCATGTCGCGCATGCCTTCAAACAACATAGCCGGAAGTGCTTCTAGCTCTCCTGCCGGAAGTTCCGATGAGGCAACCAATCAGCGGCAAGCGAGGTTTGTTTGTAAACACTGAAACCGTCTATAGGGAAAGTTCAAGTAACCAAGAATAAAAAGCGGCGAGTTAGGGTATCTCACAACTAATTTGTTTATTGCGTCGTGAAGGTCATCGCAAAAGGATGTCTAATAGGTTGGAGGCCGATGGCATGTGCAAAAAATGACGTCTCTTCTGTTGCGTACAACGCGCACGCAAACAAGTTCTAGAGGTGTTTCTACGGAAACGGAGCTCAAAATGAGTGTTTAAGTAACTACAATCAAGACACCTTCGCCTGATCACACACCGCGATCACAGCGATGACATGAATACCGTTTTTGCCAATGTAAAATATTGCAAGTCTTCATGTTAGCAGAGAGCCACGTTTCGGTGAGACATACGATGTCAGCAGCGCATGAATCAGTGGGCACATTCCAGCACGTTTTTTCAGTAGGTTTTGCACGTTAGTGAACAACACCGATATGCTGTTATTCCATTGTGCATGCACTAGTTAAGCTGAACTATTTCCTTCGATAGCGTGACGTGACCGAACCGAAGAGCGTGCTTCTCGTGGCATGTCGACTGCGCATACATTGTCAGTGGTAAAACACCATTGGTAGAACGTAGGCTCGTTGCTCCTCGAGAGTTCGGAATATATGCGAATATGATGTAATTATTATAACAATAAGACAGCTAGGTGATACGAGAATGTGTGTGCGTACCTTTCAAGACAATAAATGTGTTCGTACCTTTGTTCAAAAGTTCTGTGTGAGCTCTGTGTCCTGTGCTAAGCAGCTTCGCTGGTCATCCACATTCACATAGTGAAATGGCTCATGATTTTTTTAGTTCAAAGCTTTGTAACGACACGCGAAAAACTTTCATTACTGCAAAAACTTGTAGAGACCTCCCAGGAAAACTCGAAACTTGCCACTCGGCGTCAACAGCAGGTTCGCTGTGCAACCTTCAGAGCCATCCCATACAGCACATGCCGGCATGACACCGCGCGATAAACCATGCTGTGATCGCAAAATGGCGATTTGGTCTATGAAATTGAATAAAATGGCGTATACAATGCTAGCTAAAGATTGCATAGGCAAGTAATTGACAAGAGAATAAATGAACACGAACGGTTAAAAGTACAGTAAAAGCGGTTTCGCCTTACAATACTAGCTGAAGAATGCCTGAATGGGTCATGGTTTACAATTACAGAAATGTGCGCAAGAAGTCGATTCGAATCTTGGAATGTGTGGGGTAGAAATTATAGCAGAAAATAATTATTTCCCCTGGATAGCATACCAACCTTGGGAGGATGATCTAGTCGGTGTTATATGTAACGAGGAGGATAAATAAGTTTGTCGCGAAGGAAAAGGATATTGAAATATGTGGTGAAAGAGGCGCAGACCAGAGATTGTGTGATGGTGTGCAAGTGGTGGTACGTGAAAATTAGAACGTCATGCTACTACACTGGCCGTTCTATTATAATAAGAGAGGATGGAGTGGACAGAGCTACACTTAACCAATTCTAAAGAATGTATCATAAGAAGCCAGCAAACAATGACACGAAGTACAACATAGGGGAAATTACTTGTACTTTCCAGTTGAATTAAAGAAATGATAAATTAATGGAAATGAAAAGGGATGAAAAAACAACTGGTATGATTAATAAAAATCGGGCCCCTCGGTTCCCTTTCTTCTCGCTCTAAAGAGTGCAGTAACTCTGCGTTACCACTATCTCCGACGTTTTCGGCGTACGCGAGTTTAGAGCGAAAAATGTTAAATAAGGCAAACATTTAA
Source organism: Dermacentor silvarum (assembly GCF_013339745.2). Lineage (NCBI taxonomy): Eukaryota > Metazoa > Arthropoda > Arachnida > Ixodida > Ixodidae > Dermacentor > Dermacentor silvarum. Next base: position 27,876,848 of record NC_051164.1, read on the forward strand.
GCGTTAAAGGTTCCTGTCAAAAACTCGGTGGATGTATCCCAGTGCTCTCTTCGCGTTGTTAGTTACTTCGGTATTGTGAGCGGCCCAGGTGAAGTCATGTGGTATCTGAACGCAAATATAGTTTGAAGAATTAACTGCTTCTCACAGGATGTTATTGGGGCTGTAAGCTTGTAACGTGCGAGCATAGGCGTATTTACCGGGGGGGGGGGGGGGGCTGCACTGGCCCCCACCCCCCTGTCAAAAGTGGGGGGAGGGGGGGAGCATGTGCCATTGTTTCAGCAAAGTATGGAATTTGCCCCCCCCCCCCCCCGTTCTCCACTTTCGAAATGGGGCATTTTCGGCTGCATACTGGAAAGTCCAACAAAACTACAGCTGACGCGAAATTTTCTTTCATAATAGAGTGGCCATGTAAGTAATGCGATTCTTTACTACGTATCCCCTGCTTCGACAGCGAGAATTCTCTTTTGTGCCTCTTCGGGACGCGCTGTAGCGCACGACGCGCGGGATTCGCAATAGACACTCGCGTAACGGGGAAGGCTCTGGGCAGTTTCCTTGTTAACAAGTGCCAGCTTGTGCTACTGGCATCATTCCCAATGTTTCTGGACCGTTATATCTGTATTTGAAAACAAAATCAATCAGCTTACTATATTTAATATACCTGCGGGCGAGGGGAAGGTCCGGATAAATTATTATAATCAGCCGCCCCAAAGACTGGTTAAAATTCGTTAGATTAAATCGTTAGATTCTCAAATGCTTTAACTATTTAATCGCTGTCCAGAGAGAGCCTACATGGCTTTCCAGTCTCGGTATCTAATGAACACGAAATATCTAATCCAACCTCGTACAGGTACAACTGTAAAATTTCACTGTGTAATCACGACTTATCGTAGATATGTTCGTGCAAATGGCCTTGATCGAACGTGCAGAGCCAGTTCAACACCACTAGAACATTGACTTCATTTTTTTCTAAAAGCTTGCGTCACTTCTGACCTTGTCGATTTCATTCTTCTTCTTTTCTGAGGTTTTACGTGCCATTGTCGATTTCATGTTCAGACTATTTATAGAGGAGAGCGATTTCATTTTCAAGCTGTTCATAGATGACAGCTACGAGTACACTATTACATGTTTCCCGGCCGGAGCAAAAACAGCAGATGTTCAATATTTTGCAAAAAAAGGGCCACTTTTTGGTGGCGTGTATTGAAAACTTTATCTGAGTAGCTTGATTATGTGCTCCGAAAAACAGTTACTGTATATTCTTTTACTCCCAATTTTTATGCGTTATACACGGCATTTACTTTTCCCACGGTATCCTCGGTAAACTATGCGGGCACGGTGTTTATATTTATTGGAAGTACGAAGAAATGTTCTGAGTGACGAGCGATAAATGTTTATTCTGTGTAGGTTCATTACTGTCTTTCTAGAAAGACTGTAATAGAGTGCTCCAGGGAGTCATATTGCCGCTAATCGAAATGCTTCCCAGATTCTTAAAACAACAGCAGGAGAGACGGTTGAAATTCCGTGAAAATAGCGATAATTTTTAGCGCAATGCGTAGCGAAACTTTCACTTTCCTACTTTTAATGCAAGTGTTGCAGATATATACTAAACCCTCGTTTTCCATGTGTTTTAGTGCATCATACCACATTCCTCTGTGAGCTAAACAAGGCAGGTTGTTTATATCTGAGGATAATTAGGGGCATGTTATGAGTAATGTGTAGGCAGTGTTCCAAATGGGTGGGTTAAATGCTGATTTTACAGTAGAATACGTATGCAAGTAGACCATCGCGTTATTAGTCTGTTTTACTACTGGTGTAAAACTTAGACGGCTGCGCTGGCATAATTTCAACTACAACCAAAGTTAAATTCAGCGCATATAGGGGAATAATATGCCAAGTTTATGTGCGATGGTAAATGCGTATTGGTCAAACACAGGTTTAAAAAAAATTGTAAGGTTTAAAAAAAATTGTAAACAAGTGTTCGAAATTATCACGCTGCTGCTATGTTTTCCAACATTCCAAGAAAAGTCTGAGTTTTAGATATTTTATACTTTGAAGGAACAGGCAAATTTTAAGTGCAATTTGTCGCGTAGTTTTGACGTCTCTGGCTTATTTGAAGCGTTACCAATAATTATTGGACACTCATGTTTTCTTTCTTTTTACTTTTTCATGCGTGATATGTACTAGGTTCACCTGGTGACCTTACTGAACTAAAGGAGGCAGTTTCGTTATGTTTGGTCACCGTAAGGACAAGTTAATAGGTGATGCGTAGGTGAAATTCAGAGTTGATGGGTAATTGGGGATTTCGCAATAAATTACGTATGCAACCAGCCCTAGAGTGTTATGAGAGTGTCTAACGAGCAGGGAAGAATTGAGCCCGGTGCCTTCGGAGAACTATACAAGCCACCATGACCAAATTTAGAGAAAATTGGTGGTATGCTATAGAACCTCTCTGCTTGAAGTTAAATGCGGTTGGATCAAACAGAGCCTTTGTAAAAAATTAATATTCAAGCGGTAGAGCGTGTGATATGGCAGCCTTCAGTATGCTTTCCAGTGTCCCGACATACCTGTAAGTCGCAACAGGTTAACATTTTCTGGAAAGGGAGGGGGACATGGTAGCTGCAATTTGCGACAAATTGTTTACATTCCTGGTCCAGTTAGAAATGTTGAAAATAATTATTGAGCCGTCGTTTTTCTGTCCCTATTTTCAGGCGTCAATTCAGATTTGGTTTCAGCGATGTCCTCGGTGAATTAAACTAGACATTTTGTTTATATTTGGCGAAGATAAAGGGCGCGTTATGGACAATGTGTAGATAAACTGCAGGGACTAATTATGACATTTGCAGTAAATTACGCATGCAAGCGATCCCGAGTTTTATGAATGTGTTTTGCGAACAAAGAATTTATCCCGTTGCGCTGGGAGAACTGTGAACTGAGCCGATATCAAATCTAGCGGAAATTGCGTAAGGGGGGCGTGGGGTAGAGGCAGAAAGGACGGAAGGACACCGTGGCAAATGTTATGGTGAAGTAACATGTGTGTCGATGAATTACTCGCTTTAAAAAAAACATTCCCAATAATAAGTGCTCCATAGCATTACATTCGGGCAAGGTTTCAAACGGAACCGTTATATAGAGGCAACTTTTCTATGTATGCTATATAATTACATGAAACTGAAAGCTTTATTGCAACTGTATGAGTCACGCCGTAGTCGAGCGCTGCAGATTAATTTTGTCCACATGGGGTTCTTTAACGTGCACTACACCGCAAGCACACGGACGTTTTTGTATTTCGCCTCCATCAAAATGCGGCCGCCGCGGCCGGGATTTGAACCCGTGAACTCGTGCTCAGATGCGCAACGCCTTAGCTGACTGAGCCATCGCGGCGGGTGTCTTTTACCCGAACAAAGCAGAAAGATCAACGCCAAGTCAGCAGCAACCATGAAAACAGCATCGCCATCAATTGTATTGCTGCAGCGACCCAGGGAGCCACCTACATTCCGTGGGGCTTCATTCGAAGACCCGGAGACCAAGCTCGAGACATTCGAAAGGGTGTCAGCCTACAGCAAGTGGAACCCTGAAGACAAGTTGCGTCACGTTTGTTTTTCGTTAGGAGACTCCGCCAGGTCCTGGTTCGAAAATCAAGAGTCCTCTTTACCGACATCGCACCTGTTCTGCAGCGAGCTCCTAAAGACTTTCACAAGCGTCGTCAGAAGAGAAAGGGCCGAACTTATACTACAAGCCCGAGTGCAGCTCCCTAACGAGAACATAACGGTATTCACGGAACAGATTACTCGTCTTTTCCATCACATTGCCCAGGAAATGTCTGAGAAGAAGAAATTACGTGTTATCATGCGGGGTGTAAAACAAGAGCTCTTCACCGGACTGATGCGCAAACTGCCAAAGACTGCAGCACAATTTCTGCCAGAGGCCTCGACGATTGAAACGAAGTTACAAATACGCACCGGGCAATTCAATCACCGCTCGATGCCAGACTCTACAGAAGGTAAAGCCCTCTGCTCCGACGACTGGTGGGAAACGATAACACAACGTCTACGCGAAGAACTACGAAAGATGTTCCATGCGACTTAGCCCCGGGTGGATGTAATTTCTGGCATCGTCCGCCCAGAGCTCCTGCCATCACTGCGAGTTGCTGAACCGCCGCGTCCTCTGACAGAAGCAAGGAGCTACGGCGCCCTTCGCGCCGTCAGCTACCCCTCTGCGCCCGCACCACGGCCCGGTAGCACCATAGTTTCATCGTCCACAGCTGCCGCCGCCGCCGCTCCAGCACACCGCCC
>NC_051164.1:27881236-27986236 GCF_013339745.2 Dermacentor silvarum
GTTCCTAGTCCAGGAACCCCTGGCTTCGGCTGCCCTCTTGGCTCTGGCGACGATTGTCGTTGGTTTTCCCAGATCCCCGAGGGCGAGCTTGGCCTCCCACGTTTCGAATAGGTGGTCTTCGTTTGCTTGTGGTGCTCGGTTAGCGTCCATTTCCGGCTGCATTTCGCTGTCTTCATGCCACGGGCATTCCAAGAGCAAGTGTGCCAGGGTGTCGGGAACGTTGCAGAGTGGGCAGAGGTAGCTGTGGAGCGTCGGGAAGAGGCGGTGCAATATAGTTCCGTGATTGTAAGTATTACTTTGTAGGCGTCTGAGGACCACGCTTTCTTCTTTGCGGAGGTTTGGGTGTGGTGGAGGGTACACGCGGCGCTCGAGCCTGTAGTGTTGCAATATCGCCGAATAGTTGTTGGGTACGGCTTCCACCTCTTCTGCTGCGGGTTGGGGGGCGTGTGGGGCGAGGGGAGCCCGGCTGACGTGCTCGCGGGCAGCGGTATGGGCCGCTTCGTTCCCCTCTAGTCCCTCGTGTCCGGGTACCCCGTTACGCAGGTGTACGGGAGCGGATGCCTACGTCGTTGTAGTAACTTGAGTGCATCAGCCGAGATGCGGCCCCTCGAGAATTCTACAGGCGGCCTGAGAGTCGGTGAAAATGACTGCTGCGTCTGTGCATGTGGTGGTGGCGAGAGCGATTGCCGCTTCTTCCGCCGTTTCCGGGTTGCGTGCCTTGACGGTTACCGATGCTAACTCGCGGGCCTCGGGAGTCTGCGACGCTGAGAGCGTACGCGTTCGATGCGGATACTTGGCCGCGTCGGTGTAGCGGGCGTCTGGGTCTTGCTTGAATCTTCGTTTGATCGCGTTGGCTCTAGCTTGCCTTCTACTCTTGTGGTATATGGGATGCATGTTGCGCGGGATGGGTGCAATGCAGAGGGACTCTCGAACGTCCGATGGGATTCGTTCTTTCTTGTCCGTGTCCTGCGACGTACTGTCTCACGGTAGTTAAGGTGTCGGAGTACTGATCTCCGGTGGGTGTAAGCTTGAGTCGTTCCAGTTGGCTGTTCTGGTGCGCTTCAGCGAGGTCTTGCCACGTGTTGTGGACGCCCTTCTTAGGGAGACGTGTAGTAGACGCCATGGGGGGGGGGAGTCCCAGGGCGACTTTGATTGCCTTCCTTATCATGATGTTGATCTTTTCGATCTCTGCGTTCTTTAAAGCCAGGTACGGCATGCCATATGTGCTGCGGTTGGTGAGCAGTGCTTGTGTTATTCTGAGCGTGTCTTGCTCCTTGATGCCGCTTCTTTGGCTTGAGATCCTCTTGACGAGGTGCGTGAGTTGCGAAAGGGTGCGTTGTAGTCTTGGTAGGCTGGCCGCTCCGGATCCGTCCTTGTGAATAAGGAGTCCCAGTATTCGTAACGTATCGACTTTCGGGATTGGCGTCCCATTGAGGGTGACGCAGGGGTCGGGATTTTCGTAGCTGGGTGGCCTGCCTTCTCGGGGGCGCAGCGGAGGCCACAGTTTTGGAGATAGCTTTCGATGGTGTTTACGGCTTCTTGTAAGGCGCTTTCTTGCCTTCAAATGTTCTCATCTCTGGTCCAGAGCGTGATGTCATCAGCGTACATCGCGTGATGCAGATGTGGTATGATCTCGAGAAGTTTGGGTAACTTGATCGTAGCCACATTGCGCGTAAGAAACATCACAAAAAAACTTTGGAACTACGCGAAAACTAGAAAAGAATCTGGGGACAAGGTGTTTATGAAAAACCGCGTATCAATGATGATCTCTACCGATGGGATGACTGAAACAAATGATCTGGCCCTAATCCGACCACATTCAACTACTTCGAGTAACAAAAAAAAAAAAAACAGGAAGGTAGAGAGCAGGCAACACGCCCTCGGCGCAACGTGCTCCGTCCGAAATAATTTCATGCAATATTAATGCGCGTGGCATAGTAAGAAAAACTGACTTCCTTGAAGCGTTGCTTTTTGGTATCGACCCAGATTTTGCTGTTTTAACCGAGACATGGCTAACAATTGATATCAGGGATGCTGAAATCACACCGCCAAACTACATTATCGTGCGGAAGGACCGACCAACACGTGGTGGTGGCGTCGCCTTATTGCTTGTACAGGAAATTCCTTATATCATGTTACCTGATTTCAGAGGAGTGAACGGAATATTTTGTAAGCTATCGTTTTCTGCATGCAATATTGTCGTCGGCTGTATTTATTGCAGTCCCTCATGTGATGTTGATGTGATGGAACGAGCGTGCTTGTATGCGCAAAATAATGTTTCGGGGGCCAGACTAATACTTCCAGGGGATTTTAATCTGCCCGAATGTGAACTGGCAACCATTTCAGCACCACTCACCAAGTGCCGATATGCTTTTAGATCTCATGCTTCCATTGAACCTAAGCCAAATCGTAACAGAGCTCACACGTGTTCGAGAAAGTACTGCCAACACGCTTGATTTAGTTTTTCTGAGCCACCATTTCCCGTTAGAACAAACAAAACTCGAATTCATCGATGGCATATCTTCTCATCAGATAACTTTATGTGTTGTACCTGTTCAGAATACTATATTTTCTTCCAAATCACGCATCACTTACCTGGACTTAAGTAGAGCAGACAATACCAGTATTAGCGACTACTTGTCTTACGAATTCACCGCCTTTGAATAACTTTCCATACGTCCCGCAACAAATATCAAAATGGTGTGGCATAGTTTCAAAGCTTTAATGTATCGTTCTGTTTCCAAATATGTACCTTCTAAAGTTAAAAAAACTAGGAAGCCCAACCCTTTGGATCTCACGTGAAATCGTTCATGCCAAACGCAAAGTCAAGCGTCTAAGAAAATCGGCGAAGGTTGCACCTAAGCCTTCATCTCGAAGTAAGCTTACCCTAGCTTTAGAGGACCTGAAATCTAAAATAAAGACAGCGAAGTCAAAATTTTACTCAAACACAGTTCAAGGATTCTTAAGAACTGCACCGAGAAAATTCTGGAACTACCTTAAACCTAAGGCATCGAGTGATCCCCCAGTTTCGCCCGAAAGCAACACAGATATCGCGAATTCATTAAATAACTATTTTTGTTGTAACTTCACAACTGACGATGGGAAACTACCTCAAATCGACATCACAGTGAATAGCAGACTAAGCCCTCTTACCGTCGCGGAGGCAGGAGTACTGAACCTTCTTTTAAACCTGGACGCGAAAAAAGGGTCGGGCCCGGACAAATACTAAATACTTTTTCAAACGGTACGCAACATAGACGGCGAAATACTTTTCTATAATATTTAACAAGTCATTATCATCATCTGTCTTCCACAGGATTGGAAACCTGCAAAAGTTGGCCCAGTGCATAAATCAGGCTGCAAGAACGACCCGTCCAACTTTCGGCCAATTTCGCTTACGAGCACCGTGTGCAAACTTCTTGAACATATCATACTCACACATATAGCCATTTTTTTAGAAAATGCCGGCTTCATATCACCATATAAACATGGATTTCGCAGAGGGCTTTCTACTATCACTCAAATACTGGAACTAACCCACGACATTTCATTTAATATCGACCAACAGAGACAAACAAACCTCATCCTACTCGATTTCTCGAGGGCATTTGATCGGATATCACACAAGAAGCTCATAAGGAAACTTAAAGTAACATTAGTTTCAGGCCCCATAGTTGAATGGATTTGAGAGTACCTTACTAACCGTACCAAATTTGTGGAAGTGAACAGACATATTTCCCAGACAGCCCACGTAACATCGCGAATGACCTTCGTAGTTTTCTTAACAGGAGCCCGTGTATTGATATGAAGAGTGAGCACAAGGTGATCACTTAAGCCTTTCAGTAAAGAAGTGGGGAAACTACATCAGGTTTCGTAATGAGAATCAGGCCTAGTATGTTAGATGAGGAGGCAGATGTGCGCGTGGGCTTCAATACAAGCTGGGTGAAGTGGAAGTTAAACTAGTGTTTGTAAACTAGGTACTCTGAGAAGACTGGGACGTTGCCGTGTCGTTATGCCAAATTATACAGACGGTTTGACCAGCACCACCGCGCTCTGGCAACGCTGTGCGCCGGCATCCGGCGCCCCTAGGAAACTTTCGGTAGCCGTTCCATTTGCTCGTTTTGCTGGTATTTGCTCGCTTGCGCGATCGTCCTGCGCCTATTCTGTGTTATTTTTCGGGTATATCGTTATAAGTGCGACTTGTGGCATTCAGTGTGTTTTGTGACGGCGAGTAGCTCTTGGAGCATCGACTGTTTTCATTACGTTTACTCCTCAACGGTGTTTTTCAAATCTGGGAGCCTACCAAGAGCTCCCAGGAGCATGTGAGCATTCGTATCGGTATTGCAGAGCAGAATCGCCAGAAAAGGTAGCGATTTCCGTGCAGGCACTGTAGGAAGTTTCGGCCACATTCCTAAAGCATTTACGAATTAACGGAGGCAATTAGGGATGCAATCTGGTGCCCAACACTACAGGTTTCATTTTGGTTATAATTGTGGTAAATTCGTGGGCATTTAAGTTAGTCCCATTTCAGTCGACCTAGGCTTCTTGCACTAAACGACTTTTGAGAATGTACAGTTATTTGTGAATGCATATTGAAAAGCAGAAACAAGGCATATCACGCAGAAAACATGTGCATGTACACATGCACAGCTTACCACTTCATCCTCCATCTTGCAGCAATAAAAGTGCCATTGCGAAATGCAAAAACGCCGTGTGCTTGTGTTGTAGGGCACGTTAAAGAACCCCAGGTGGTCAAAATTAACCCGGAACCCTCCACTACAGCGAGCCTCATAATCAGAACTGGTTTTGACACGTAAAACCCCAGAAAGAAGAAAAAAGTGCCATTAAAGTTTTTTCTAGTTTTTGACAGTCCCATTACCTGCCTTGAAGACAACAGTCTGTGTTCATTGCATGTCCTCACTAAGATGCTCCGCTTGTTGCTCCGGGGTTGTAACTGAGGGAACGTGTTTGGAGCCCGGCGTAAACGAAAATCGCGTGACATCGTCGTCCAGCGGATCGGGCAACTCTCTGCCTCTAAACATCAGCTTTTGGCGATACCGATCTTTAGCTTCGGTGCTAAGCGCCTTTAAGTAGTCGCTCAGTCATCTCGACAATATTCACGATGTCGAATTCAGCTCATCACAGATTCCACCAAGCAGTGCAAACATCGACACGCCGGCCTTATGTCGCGCATGCCTTCAAACAACATAGCCGGAAGTGCTTCTAGCTCTCCTGCCGGAAGTTCCGATGGGGCAACCAATCAGCGGGAAGCGAGGTTTGTTTGTAAACACTGAAACCGTCTATAGGGAAAGTTCAAGTAACCAAGAATAAAAAGTGGCGAGTTAGGGTATCTCACAACTAATTTGTTTATTGCGTCGCGAAGGTCATCGCAAAAGGATGTCTACTAGGTTGGAGGCCGATGGCATGTGCAAAAAATGACGTCTCTTCTGTTGCGTACAACGCGCACGCAAACAAGTTCTAGAGGTGTTTCTACGGAAACGGAGCTCAAAATGAGTGTTTAAGTAACTGCAATCAAGACACCTTCGCCTGATCACACACCGTGATCACAGCGATGACATGAATACCGCTTTTCACAATGTAAAATTTTGCTAGTCTTTATGTTAGCAGAGAGCCACGTTTCGGTGAGACATACGATGTCAGCAGCGCATGAATCAGTGGGCACATTCCAGCACGTTTTTTTAGTAGGCTTTGCACGTTAGTGAACAACACCGATATGCTGTTATTCCATTGTGCATGCACTAGTTAAGCTGAAGTATTTCCTTCGATAGCGTGACGTGACCGAACCGAAGAGCGTGCTTCTCGTGGCATGTCGACTGCGCATACATTGTCAGTGGTAAAACACCATTGGTAGAACGTAGGCGCGTTGCTCCTCGAGAGTTCGGAATATATGCGAATATGATGTAATTATTATAACAATAAGACAGCTAGGTGATACGAGAATGTGTGTGCGTACCTTTCAAGACAATAAATGTGTTCGTACCTTTGTTCAAAATTCTGTGTGAGCTCTGTGTCCTGTGCTAAGCAGCTTCGCTGGTCATCCACATTCACATAGTGAAATGGCTCATGATTTTTTTAGTTCAAAGCTCTGTAACGACACGCGAAAAATTTTCATTACTGCAAAAACTTGTAGAGACCTCCCAGGAAAAATCGAAACTTGCCACTCGGCGTCAACCTTCAGAGCCATCCCATACAGCACATGCTGGTACGACACCGCGCGATAAACCATGCTGTGATCGCAAAATGGCGATTTGGTCTATGAAATTGAATAAAATGGCGTATACAATGCTAGCTAAAGATTGCATAGGCAAGTAATTGACAAGAGAATAAATAAACACGAACGGTTAAAAGTACAGTAAAAGCGGTTTCGCCTTAAAATACTAGCTGAAGAATGCCTGAATGGGTCATGGTTTACAATTACAGAAATGTGCGCAAGAAGTCGATTCGAATCTTGGAATGTGTGGGGTAGAAATTATAGCAGAAAATAATTATTTCCCCTGGATAGCATACGTCAACCTTGGGAGGATGATCTAGTCGGTGTTATATATAACGAGGAGGATAAATAAGTTTGTCGCGAAGGAAAAGGATATTGAAATATGTGGTGAAACAGGCGCAGACCAGAGATTGTGTGGTGGGGTGCAAGTGGTGGTACGTGAAAATTAGAACGTCATGCTACTACACTGGCCGTTCTATTATAATAAGAGAGGATGGAGTGGACAGAGGTACTCTTAACCAATTCTAAAGAATGTATCATAAGAAGCCAGCAAACAATGACACCAAGTACAACATAGGGGAAATTACTTGTACTTACTAGTTGAATTAAAGAAATGATAAATTAATGGAAATGAAAAGGGATGAAAAAACAACTGATATGATTAATAAATATCGGGCCCCTCGGTTCCCTTTCTTCTCGTTCTAAAGAATGCAGTAACTCTGCGTTACCACTATCTCCGACTTTTTCGGCGTACGCGAGTTTAGAGCGAAAAATGTTAAATAAGGCAAACATTTAAGCGTTAAAGGTTCCTGTCAAAAATTCGGTGGATGTATCCCAGTGCTCTCTTCGCGTTGTTAGTTACTTCGGTAGTGTGAGCGGCCCAGGAGAAGTGATGTGGTATCTTAACGCAAATATAGTTTGAAGAATTAACTGCTTCTCACAGGATGTTATTTGGGCTGTAAGCTTGTAACGTGCGAGCATAGGCGTATTTACCGGGGGGGGGGGGGGGGGGGAGAGGGTCTGCACTGGCCCCCGCCCCCCTGTCAAAAGTGGGGGGAGGGGGGAACATGTGCCATTGTTTCAGCAAAGTACGGAATTTGCCCCCCCCCCCCCTTTCTGCACTTTCGAAATGGGGAATTTTCGGCTGCATACTGGAAAGTCCAACAAAACTACAGCTGACGCGAAATTTTCTTTCATAATAGAGTGGCCATGTAAGTAATCCGATTCTTTACTACGTATCCCCTGCTTCGACAGCGAGAATTTTCTTTTGTGCCTCTTCGGGACGCGCTGTAGCGCACGAGGCGCGGGATACGCGATAGACACTCGCGTAACGGGGAAGGCTCTGGGCAGTTTCCTTGTTAACAAGTGTCAGCTTGTGCTACTGGCATCATTCGCAGTGTTTCAGGACCGTTATATCCGTATTTGAAAACACAATCAATCAGCTTACTATATTTAATATACCTGCGGGCGAGAGGAAGGTCCGGATAAATTATTATAATCAGCCGCCCCAAAGACTGGTGCGCTTTACGCCATAAAATCATTAGATTCTCAAATGATTTACCTACTTAATCGCTGTCCAGAGAGATCCTACATGGCTTTCCAGTCCCGGTATCTAATCAACACGATATATCTAATCCAACCTCGTACAGGTACAACTGTAAAATTTCACTGTGTAATCACGACTTATCGTAGATATGTTCGTGCAAATGGCCTTGGTCGAACGTTCAGAGCCAGTTCAACACCAATAGAACACTGACTTCATTTTTTTCTAAAAGCTTGTGTCACTTCTGACCTTGTCAATTTAATTCTTCTTCTTTTCTGAGGTTTTACTTTCCATTGTCGATTTCATGTTCAGACTGTTTATAGAGGAGAGCGATTTCATTTTCAAGCAGTTCATAGATGACAGCTACGAGTACACTATTACATCGTTTCCCGGCCGGAGCAAGAAACAGCAGATGTTCAATATTTTGCAAAAAAAGGGCCACTTTTTGGTGGCGTGTATTGAAAACTTTATCTGAGTAGCTTGATTATGTGCTCCAAAAACAGTTACTGTACATTCTTTTACTCCCAATTTTTATGCGTTATACACGGCATTTACTTTTCCCACGGTATCCTCGGTAAACTATGCGGGCACAGGTGTTTATATTTATTGGAAGTACGAAGAAATGTTCTGAGTGACGAGCGATAAATGTTCATTCTGTGTACGGTTCATTACAGTCTTTCTAGAAAGACTGTAATGGAGTGCTCCAAGGAGTCATATTGCCGCTGATCGAAATGCTTCCCAGATTCCTAAAACAACAGCACGGTTGAGAGACAGTCAAAATTCCGTGAAAATAGCGATAATTTTTAGCGCAATGCGTAGCGAAACTTTCACTTTCCTACTTTTAATGCAAGTGTTGCAGATATATACTAAACCCTCGTTTTCCATGTGTTTTAGTGCATCATACCAGATTCCTCTGTGAGCTAAACAAGGCAGGTTGTTTATATCTGGGGATAATTAGGGGCATGGTATGAGTAATGTGTAGGCAGTGTTCCAAATGGGTGGGTTAAATGCTGATTTTCCAGTAGAATACGTATGCAAGTAGACCATGGCGTTATTAGTCTGTTTTACGACTGGTGTAAAACTTAGACGGCTGCGCTGGCATAATTTCAACTACAACCAAAGTTAAATTCAGCGCATATAGGGGAATAATATGCCAAGTTTATGTACGATGGTAAATGCGTATTGGTCAAACACAGGTTTAAAAAAAAATTGTAAACAAGTGTTCGAAATTATCACGCTGCTGCTATGTTTTCCAACATTCCAAGAAAAGTCTGCGTTTTAGATATTTTATACTTTGAAGGAACAGGCAAATTTTAAGTGCAATTTGTCGCGTAGTTTTGACGTCTCTGGCTTATTTGAAGCGTTACCATTAATTATTGGACACTCATGTTTTCTTTCTTTTTACTTTTTCATGCGTGATATGTACTAGGTTCACCTGGTGACCTTACTGAACTAAAGGAGGCAGTTTCGTTATGTTTGGTCACCGTAAGGACAAGTTAATAGGTGATGCGTAGGTGAAATTCAGAGTTGATGGGTAATTAGGGATTTCGCAATAAATTACGTATGCAACCAGCCTAGAGTGTTATGAGAGTGTCTAACGAGCAGGGAAGAATTGAGCCCGGTGCCTTCGGAGAACTATACAAGCCACCATGACCAAATTTAGAGAAAATTGGTGGTATGCTATAGAACCTCTCTGCTTGAAGTTAAATGCGGTTGGATCAAACAGAGCCTTTGTAAAAAATTATTATTCAAGCGGTAGAGCGTGTGATATGGCAGCCTTCAGTATGCTTTCCAGTGTCCCGACATACCTGTAAGTCGCAACAGGTTAACATTTTCTGGAAAGGGAGGGGGGACATGGTAGCTGCAATTTGCGACAAATTGTTTACATTCCTGGTCCAGTTAGAAGTGTTGAAAATATTTATTGAGCCGTCGTCTTTCTGTCCCTATTTTCAGGCGTCAATTCAGATTTGGTTTCAGCGATGTCCTCGGTGAATTAAACTAGACATTTTGTTTATATTTGGCGAAGATAAAGGGCGCGTTATGGACAATAGTGTAGATAAACTTCAGGGACAGGGACTAATTATGACATTTGCAGTAAATTACGCATGCAAGCGATCCCGAGTTTTATGAATGTGTTTTGCGAACAAAGGATTTATCCCGTTGCGCTGGGAGAACTGTGAACTGAGCCGATAACAAATCTAGCGGAAATTGCGTAAGGGGGGCATGGGGTAGAGGCAGAGAGGACGGAAGGACACCGTGGCAAATGTTACGGTGAAGCAACATGTGTGTCGACGAATTACAGGCTTTAAAAAAAAATCCCAGAAGTTCTCCATAGCATTACATGCGGGCAACGTTTCAAACGGAACCGTTATATAGAGGCAACTTTCTAATGTATGCTATATAATTACATGAAACTGAAAGCTTTATTGCAACTGTATGAGTCACGCCGTAGTCGAGGGCTGCGGATTAATTTTGACCACATGGGGTTCTTTAACGTGCACTACACTGCAAGCACACGGACGTTATTGCATTTCGCCTCCATCAAAATGCGGCCGCCGCGGCCGGGATTTGAACCCGCGATCTCGTGCTCAGCAGCGCAACGCCTTAGCTGACTGAGTCACCACGGCGGGTGTCTTTTACCAGAACAAAGCATAAAGATCAACGCCAAGTCAGGAGCAACGATGACAACAGCATCGCCATCAATTGTATTGCTGCAGCAACCCAGGGAGCCACCCTTTCCGTGGGGCTTCATCCTAAGACCCGGAGACCAAGCTCGAAACATTCGAGAGGGTGTCAGCCTACAGCAAGTGAAACCCTGAAGACAAGTTGCGTCACGTCTATTTTTCGTTAGGAGACTCCGCCAGGACTTGGTTCGAAAATCAAGAGTCCTCTTTACCGACATCGCACCTGTTCTGCAGCGAGCTCCTAAAGACTTTCACAAGCGTCGTCAGAAGAGAAAGGGCCGAACTTCTACTACAAGCCCGAGTGCAGCTCCCTAACGAGAACATAACGGTATTCACGGAAGAGATTACTCGTCTTTTCCAACACATTGCCCAGGAAATGTCTGAGAAGAAGAAATTACGCGTTATCATGCGGGGTGTAAAACAAGAGCTCTTCACCGGACTGATGCGCAAACTGCCAAAGACTGCAGCACAATTTCTGCCAGAGGCCTCGACGATTGAAACGACGTTACAGATACGCACCGGGCAATTCAATCACCGCTCGATGCCAGACTCTACAGAAGTTAAAGCCCTCTGCTCCGACGACTGGCGGGAGACGATAACACAACGTCTACGCGAAGAACTACGAAAGATGTTCCCTGCGACTTAGCCCCGGGTGGATGTAATTCCTGGCATCGTCCGCCCAGAGCTCCTGCCATCACTGCGAGTTGCTGAACCGCCGCGTCCTCTGACAGAAGCAAGGAGCTACGGCGCCCTTGCGCGCCGTCAGGCTACCCCTCTGCGCCCGCACCATGGCCCGGTAGCACCACAGTTTCATCGTCCACCAGTGCCGCCGCCGCCGCCGCCGCCTCCAGCACACCCGCCCGTCGCCCAGCGCCATAGGTCGGCAGTGTGGGAGAATATTCGCTCACACTCACTCACCATAATTTTTTCCAGGTCCTGCACTCACTCGCGTTCACGCTCACCTCCATTCACGCTCACTTCCACTCACACTCACTGGCACTAACTCGCCCTCACCTCCACTCACACTCACTCGCACTCGTGCTCACCTCCACTCACACTCACTCGCACTCACCTCCACTTACACTCACCTCCACTCACACTCACTGGCACTCACTCGCACTCACTTCCACTCACACTCACTGGCACTCACCTCCAATCACACTCACTGACCCTCACTCGCACTCACCTCCACTCAAGCCTTTTAAATGAGTGCGAGTGTGAGCATTCACGAGTGAGTGTGCCAATCTTAACCGCTCACAATTCGTGTATATTCATAACGAAGCTTCCAATTTAGCACATGTTGCAACGGGAGTGCGACAAAGCAGTGTTTCGGGCCCAGTTTTATTTTTAATATACATAAAAAGTTCGCCTTTCCGATTACATGGTAACATCTGTCTATTCGCTGACTATTGTATTTCGTACCGCGAAATTAATCGCAGTGATAATCACCCTATACAAAATTCTGCCTTTTCTTGGTGTCAGGAGTGTCAGATGACTCTAAATGACCGAAAATCTAACGCCAACAGTAGGTAGAAAGAAACAGATATCTGATTTTACTTACGGTATTATTGACACACTTCCCACTTGTGCATTTCAGTATAAATATTTACATGTCACATTGACACACAGGCTCTCCGATGGGAAAGCCATGTTAATAAAATAATCTCAAGTGGAAATCAATGTACATGCTGAGCACTAAAGCGACCCTTCTTTCTGAGAAGACACCTTCGCCTTGCGCCCCCAGATAAAAATCTGCTGGCCTACAAAATGCTTGTTCGACCAGGGCGGGAGCACGGCAATATTGTTTGGTTTCTGTACACAAAATAACTCATTGCAAGACTGGAAGGGGTACAGAGGAAGGCAGTAAGGTTTTGTTTTATTAAATACAAGTTAACGGATTCATTGACTGAATTAATAGAGCTGGTTTATTAACACTGAAAAGTAGAGCAAAACTAGCACGACTAAAGTTTTCGTTTCAATTTATTCATGGTGACAAACATTAAAGTATCCTCACTAAGTTCTTCGAATCGTTCTAGGTCAACACGCCGGATGCACTCTAGAACACCTAAACAATACACCTTTAACTAAAATTGCTTTAAATTTTCATATTTCCTTAAAACAATGGAATGAACTTAGTCGCTCCGTTACTAACGCTTTATCTTTAAATAACTTCTTCATGACTTCGAGCGGCTGACATGAAACAGCGTTCGCTCGGAGCTTGCCCCTCGCTCATCATCGAGGAGGGAACGGCAGGCAGACACGACTACGTAAAACAATTGGTTTATTACATCGGTACGGGCAAGCGAACATGGAGAAACAGAGCAACCTGTGCATGACAGCAACTGAAAAAAAGTTAAGAAGCTGAGTGCTTATCTACAGCGCAGGGCGCTCTCTCTTTATATAACGTCCAGTCCGGGGTTCTGTCTTCTCAGCAATGAGTCTGGAACAAGCAATCTCAATGCGCCTTTCTGATGTTGAGGATGCATTGGCATTATGTGTGCGCGGGCGTGGCGTGCCGTTTATTTTTGTGTTTTATTGAAAACAAAAACTAGTACGTGGTGTAGCATACTTCCAAAAGAAGAAACAGACTTCGAGCACAGGCAACAAAAAGAAAAACACAACCTGTGCGCGCGACAGGGGGGGGGGGGGGGGGTCGGTACGGGTAGCGAGCCGGCCAAGTCAGTATAGTAAAAAGATAGACAATAAAACTATTCTAACGAAAATAAAACGCACTATTCACAATTTATAGACGATACTTTCTCGCCGCATCACTTCACGACACCCCCGCAGGGGCGTCTGCGCAAGCAGGCGTTTGGTGAGTTGCGCCACCACGTACCCGAGCACACGAGGGTTGGAACCTCCCGCGTCTAACCGTGCGCGGCTTGGCCGTGTCTGGGGAAAGGGGGATCCTGGGGGTTGAGCCGATGCTGGGTGCTCGGACCTTTAAGGCCCCCCGGCGGAGGCAACACACCTCTTCGGCCTCTGCTTCACATAGACGGCACCTCCAGACTGACCCACCTGGAGGAAATCGGCAGTCGCCTTTTCCTGTCTCTCTCTCCTCAAATCTGCATCTCTCTCTCACACTTTTGGTCTTTCCTGTCTTCTACTCTCTTCCACTTCCTTTTTCGCTGGCGGCAAGGGTTAACCTTGTGTGGCTATCCTACCTTGGGTACACCATATTAGGTTATAGTAGCGGTGTACGACTGGCGTCGTGCAGACTTGTGTACAAGCTCTGCCGCGTCCCCTCGTTGGGCTCCGTGGTGGGCGGTCGGCGCTGTTGCCGAACACATACACCTTCTTATGGCAGCGCAAACCTCTGCCGTCTATGATCGGCCTCTGAAAAGAGGCCGCACCGAAGCAACATTCCAGTTCTCCTTTCGGAGCAACACCCCAGCATTCCCCAAGTACCATGTAGTCCATAGTGAGAACAACACACCCGTGAGAAAACTGTCTCCTTTCCTGGTGGCCAAGTGCCTAAAAGACAAAATTGGACCGACATACAAAGCCTCAAAAATGTCTAGCGGGGACCTCCTCCTAGAACTAAATGACAAAGACCAAGTACAAAAGCTCTCGGAACTTACCAGTATTGGCGATGCCACAGTTACAATTTGAGCCCACAGAACTCTAAATACAAGCAGGGGTGTGATATCCGAGGAGGACTTCCTTGGTTTGAGCGATGAGGAACTGCTGGAGGGTTTCCAGGAACAAAACGTGACCAAAGTACAAAGGATTGTCATCCGCAGAAATGATCAAGAAATTCCGACAAAACATGTCATACTCACCTTTGGAACAAGCGAAATGCCTACCTCTCTAAACGCAGGGTACGTAAAAGTAAATGTCAGACCATATATCCCGAACCCCCGACGATGTTTCAAGTGTCAAAGGTTTGGACATGCTTCACAGGCATGCCGAGGACAGACAACCTGTGCTAAATGCAGTTCCAATGACCATCAATCTGACAATTGCACTTCTTCTCTACACTGTGTCAACTGCAAAGGGGACCATCCAGCCTACTCGCGGTCCTGCCCTTGCTGTAAAAAAGAAAAGGAAGTAATTGCACTAACTGTGAAAGAAAAAATCTCGTTCTATGAAGCAAGAAAGCGACTGTCTTACCTTTCGAGAAGAAGTTATGCCGAAGTGACGCAGGTGGGGGCAGCGTCACAGAGGCCTCGGGAGTCCTCCGAGCCCACGCACAGTGGTACCGCAGTGACCCCTCCTGCCCCCGTGGTGGCAGCAGCCAGTGCTGCTCCATCCTCTTCGAAGGGCCCGCAGACACCAGACCCGCTGGGCCCTAAACTCAATCGAACTCCACGGCCCGAGACACGTGTCCCGGCGCCCACCTCTCGATCCTCCAGCGCCTCTGAGAGAGCGATGGAGGTCGACGCAAAAACCACGGTGTCATTGACGCCGAAGGACAAGCGCTCTCTCGAGCGCGCAAAGAGGGACAAAGTCCCAATAACCACACTAATTAAGAAAGTGATACCCTAAGGGTTATTGCTCCTTTGTATTAGCCTTCTCCACATCCATGTCACCTAACACCTTATATCTTATTCAATCGTAATGAATTTTTTTATCTTTGTTTCAAAATGGCTTTTATTATCCACTGGAACTGCAGAGGTCTATTACGCAACTTAGGTGACATCAAAGACATGGTAAGTAACTTCTCTCCTGCGGCCTTGTGCTTGCAGGAAACAAACCTTGGCGAAAAACATAAAAATTTTTTAAAAGGCTTCACTGTGGTACGGCGCGACCGTACCCAGGCGAGCCGGCTTTCGGGTGGTGTAGCCATTGTTCTGCAGGCAGGTATCGCAGCTAGAGAAGTTGCCATTAACAGTCACATAGAAGCTGTTGCTGTCACCATTTTAGCGCACAAAACCATCACCATTTGTTCGCTATACATTACACCACAATCACATTTTACCGTAAAAGACCTAGAGTTAATTTTAAACCAGCTACCTCAACCTTTTTTAATCGCGGGTGATTTTAACGCACATAACACGCTATGGGGTAGTAAAACAAACGACACCAGGGGACAAACACTTGAAGATTTTATCCTTGCAAATGACGTATGCCTTTTAAACACCGGTGCTGCAACCTACTGCTCTCCAAGCACAGGAGCTATGAGCTGTCTGGATCTAGCACTGTGCTCTCCGTCTCTCTATAGTGATTTCCACTGGAGCATTATAGATAATCCATATGGTAGTGACCATATGCCTGCAATCATAAAACCAACATCCAAGCTACCTATCCTACCTTCTAGACCACCCCGTTGGAAACTTCACCTTGCAAATTGGCCTCTCTTCACCGAAAAAGCTAGTCTAGATAAACTGATCTTAGATGACCTAAGCATAGACGAAGCGAATGAGAGGATTACTACTTGCATAGTTGCTGCGGCGGAAGAGTCTATTCCCCAATCTTCAGGATTCTTAAGAAAAAAACTAAAACCCTGGTAGACAAATGAATGCACAGAAGCTAAAAAATTGCAAAACAAAGCGTGGGGTATCTTCCGAAGGTACCCAACCCAAGATAATCTGTTATCATTCAAAAAAGCGAAAGCAAAGGCGAGGTATATCCGTAGGCAAGCAGAACGAAATTCATGGAAAAACTATATCTCATCGATTAACAGTTCAATAACATCCAAGAGAATGTGGGATCAGGTTCACAAGTTTAGGGGCGACTATGCTTCCTACACGATCCCCGTACTCTCAACTCCAGGCACGCAAACAAGTCTACAGGAACAAGCAGACATATTAGGCCAACACTTCTACACTATATCTAGCTCGGCAAACTATTCCGCAACATTTCTTAAACACAAACAGTCCGCAGAAAAGCAAAAGCTCCCGACAACGGGAAGTTCAGACAGACCGTTTAATGTCCCTTTAACGCTCCATGAAATAAACAGAGTGATCTGTTCGGGTAAGAAAACAGCACCGGGTCCTGACAAAATACATTACACTATGCTGGCCCACCTGTCCCAGAAAGCCGTGGAGGCCTTGTTGCGTTTTTTCAACATGATCTGGGAAACGGGTAAAATGCCTGCAGAGTGGAAAAAGGCCATTATTGTTCCCTTCTTAAAAGCGGGAAAGTCACCAAATACTCCCAGCAGCTATAGACCTATAGCACTAACAAGTTGTCTCGCAAAATCGTACGAAAGCATAATAAATATAAGGCTAACATACGTTCTTGAAACAGATAACTTACTCGATACTCACCAGTGTGGTTACAAGAAAGGCTGCTCAACAACTGACCAGCTTGTCCGTCTTGAACATACCATACGTGAGGCATTCCTTTACAAACAGCACTGCCTAGCGGTGTTTTTCGACCTGGAAAAAGCTTACGACACCACATGGAGGTATGGCATTTTACAAGATCTAGCTACACTAGGAATACGCGGCAGGATGCTGAACTGTCTGGCCGATTTTCTGTCAAACCGAACATTTCAAGTCCGTCTGGGCGCAACACTGTCCTGAGTCTTTGTTCAAGAAAATGGCGTCCCACAGGGTTGCGTATTAAGCACCACTCTTTTCGTGGTGAAGATGAATTCCATAAATTCGGTTATACCGTCCAACATTATGTACTCTTTATAGGTCGACGACCTTCAGATTGCATGCCGTGCCTCGGGAATGTCTACATGCGAAAGGCAAACCCAGATAACACTAAACAAGTTGACGCAATGGGCCGATAAAAATGGATTTCGCTTTTCTACACAAAAAACTGTGGCAGTCGTGTTTTCACAAAAAAGGGGGCTATACCCGGACCCAGTTCTCAAAATAAATCAAAGCCCATTACCGGTTAAGCACGAACAAAAGTTCTTAGGAATCATTTTTGATAGCAAATTAAACTTCATCGCTCACATTAACAGCGTAAAAACTAAGGCAAACAAAGCGCTTAACATCCTGAAGGTCCTATCACGTAAACATTGGGGCGCCGATCGAACGTGCCTGTTACGTATTTACCGCTCTGTCGTGCGCAGCATTCTTGACTACGGTTGCATAGTTTACGGGTCAGCAAGGCAGTCATACATCAAACGTCTTGATCCCACACACAACCACGGACTACGCTTAGCAACTGGCGCATACAGGACCTCCCCAATAGAAAGCCTGTATGCCGAGAGTAACGAACCCTGTTTGGAGCACCGAAGAGCTTTGCTCACAATCTCATACGTGCTTAGAATCACAGCTCTACCTAATCACATATGTCACACTCTTGCTACCTACACCACAAACAGAATACACTATGCCAACAAACCACACAGCGTGAGACCACTTATCCTTCGATTTGAAGATATGTGCCAAAACTACAATGTTCCGAGCGAGGCTCTCAAGGTCGCCGAAACACCGAATAGACTGCCCCCGTGGTATGATTTCGCACATTTTTGCGATTTTACCCTAACATGCCACAAGAAAAAAGAAACACCGCTTGAACACATAATGCA
This sequence comes from Dermacentor silvarum, assembly GCF_013339745.2. NCBI lineage: Eukaryota > Metazoa > Arthropoda > Arachnida > Ixodida > Ixodidae > Dermacentor > Dermacentor silvarum. The sequence goes on from NC_051164.1 coordinate 27,899,131, forward strand.
CGATTTCTTAGAATTACAAAATAAATACAATGACTACACCGAGTTTTACACTGACGGTTCCAAGACAAATGAACATGTTGGAAGCGCAGTTGTATCGGAATACTGGGAAAATTGTCTTAGGTTGCCACAGTCTGCTTCGGTTTTTACAGCCGAAGTATATGCCCTGCTTATGGCCTTAGAAAAAATAGTAACAGAAGATTATAAAAAAGCGGTTGTCTACACAGATTCCCTTAGTTCACTTAATTCTCTCCATAGAAAATCAGAGTGCGAACCTCTTCTCGGCTGCATCCTGAGAATGCTCGGCAAATGTGAAAAGCATGGTAAAATAATTCGTCTCTGTTGGCTTCCAAGTCACGTGGGAATCCCGGGAAATGAAAAGGCGGACAAATGTGCAGCACTCACAGCCTGTAACAAAATTAGACAAATAAATCTTCCATTCAAGGACTGTGCCCGGGTGGTCCGTGCTGCGATCACCTCAAAGTGGCAACACGAGTGGGGCTGCCAAGTAAATAACAAACTACAAATAGTAAAACCCATACTACAGGAGTGGAAGACATCTTATCACCAGGAACGTTTCATGGAAGTCATTCTATGCCGCATTCGCATCGGACACACACATCTCACACATAACTTTTTATTGAAAAATGAACAACACACGGTTTGTGATCACTGCCAAGAATCCCTAACTGTGAACCACATTTTAATAACATGTCCGGCGTTGGAGGAAAAAAGACAAATATTTTTATGAACTTTACAAAACACTAACACCACTTCATCCATCCCTGATCCATGCTGAAGATGCACTTGTATCTCTAGACGATGTTTTTAATTTTTTAGATGAAACAGGGTTCTTAAACAAATTTTAAAGTAAATGATCTTTGTTGCTTGAAGCACTTTTTTTAAATTATATATTTTCAACCTGTGCATGGCGCATCATAGCCTTAGTTGCTTTTGCGCCACAAAACCTTACATAACTAACTTCACGACACGGACGAAAACAGCGGAGTGCATCGTTTGGTGATGCGGCTGATCATTCGCGTGACTTGGACGGTGGTCTGCTATAGACGTTGGATGCTGTACGCGCCTCCGCCGTCCTGTTGTATGTGGAGGCCTTGATGGGGACGCGATTTACTGTGGCTATTTCTTTGCCGTCGAGGGTAAGTGTTATGTGGGGCATTTCATTCAGTTTTCTACGGGGATTAGTTCGACTCATAGTTCCGACTTCTCGGGGGAGCCATCGGAGACCGCTGGTTCTTGCATATTTCTGGACGACGTCGGTCGCTTGTTGGAGTGATAGTGATATCATCGGCGTATATTGCGTGCCTGATTCCTGGTATTGCGTTGAGTTTGCCGGGCACTTTCATCACAGCAATGTTGAAAAGGGTGGGTGATAGAACGGCACCTTGTAGGGTTCCTTTGTCGCGGGTAGGTAACGTCGGGGTTCTGAGTGAGTCATTACCTATTTGGGCCCTGCGGTTGGTTAGAAAGGCGCGTACGTAGTATTACGACCACAGCTGGCAAGACGGTTGACGGGTGGCGAGAACGGGTGACGCGGGAGGAGAGCAAGCGAAAAGAAGCATGGTCAGGCAACGAAATCAGCGCTGCTCCCGAGAGAAGTCTGGAGCGCTCAAAACGACCACCCGAAGATGCCCCTAGGCACAGCGACGGGAAGGTTTACTCTTTCATTCAGAACTTTCTTTTAAGGTCAATGAGATTTAACTTAAGCAGCTATTTCTCCCAATTTATTTCGATTTGTGGTATGTGAATTACTCTTCATTTTCGTCAGTATAATGTTTATGTAACTTTTCTCAACTGATGGCTACTCTTTTTAGAATCCTACGAATTCTAAGTTATGACACTGAGCAAACCGATTGTCGAAGCGAAAAACGAAGGCGAAATTTTTCTTTTTTGAAAGTTCGCGCCGAAACCCCAGCGCCGGTGTCAGCTTGACGTCCTGTATTTCAGAATTGACGCCGGTGTCATTTACGTCATCAAAAGTACCCAGGTACACTCTTCCTGCACTTTAGAAAACGATTTAGGTTAATTTTTACCGAAAAAAAAAGATAACACGCGCCTTCAGAACTAATGAGGTCAAGGATTGTACATGCGGGAACTACGTCGCCACCTGCATATCGTCTCTTGCGTCTTTTCTGGGTTCTCCAGCATCCACTCACGGTAAGCGTGACGCCTCTCTGTTAACGACGTACTGTCAGTCCGGAAATCCGTGCAAGGCACGCAACGAATGGCAAAGTACCCAAGTATACACTCTTCCACACTTAGAAAACAGCGCAGTTCATTTTTACCGAAAAAAGAAAGCACACGCCTCCAGAACTCATGAGGTCCCGGAGTGTACATGCGGGAGCTACGTCACCACCTGTCTATCTCGCTATACGCAAAGCTCATTTTCATACATATACGCGCCAAACTAATAGGTCAGGTGGCGCGCCGATTGGCCATGGTTCTTCGCACAAACATCAAGACGGTAACGTGACTTGTACGACACTGTCCTACAATACAAAAACCACAGCAAGGCACGGAACGCTTTCAAAACAGCACGAAGATGAATTGCGTGCACGTATACAAGCCTGTTGAACACAAGGAAGAGGAATGTCATTAGCACTTTATGAAAAGTACGCAAGGTTTGGCAGTAAAAACGGATAATGATTTCGCAAGGTATATACAGCGAGTGAAAAAAAAAAGGAGGGGGTAGACGTCAATCCCGACAAGAGATGAGGTATAAGATCTGTTGAATGCGGGGAATGCGCCGCAAACTATATATCGGGTGACATTAGCCAGTCGGGAACGAGATTCGGGTTCAATAGGCGGTTCGTCCGATCGTCAACTGCTAATCCGTACCTGCTGCAAATAGAATGGTCACAGAACTGAACGGTACACAATTGGGGGGGGGTAACTGCAGCCGCTTTTAATTTCCTACTGGCTGGCTGACGTGACTCGCGCGAGCGTTTCTGTGCTTTATGCCACCCTCACCAAATACGCACTTGCTGCTTTGCGGCAAATGCGACGCGGAACACAAATTTTGCAACCAATTCTGGAAGAAAACAATGGCACTTCACCCAGGATAACCCGGCTCATCTAGTTTAGCTGGGCGGGTTCGCGTCACTGTGTGTCTTGATCACAAGTTCGACGAGGGAAAGGACACACCGATTTCCGCCCCGACTAAACATATACAGGTTCGGCAAATGTGTGAGCACTGTCCATATGGCCGAAACATGGCGAGAGTTTGAAGCGCAGTTTCGGGAACACGGTTATAGCAGTTATAAAAGAAAACTATATCCCAGAATACCACGCCGTATCGTGATAGTGCCAATGAGGGGCGTAGCGGTGTCAGAAGCTCGGGCACTTGTGCTCGGATCGCATGTGGCTGCGCGTCGGGCAAGAGAAGGCGTTTGCGAAGTCCTCCTTGTGCTTGAGGGGCTCGTTACACAATGACGTGCCATTCTCGTCGCCGCAGTGCGTGTAACAGTGGGCCACGTAGAAGAGCTGGTGGCCCGTGAGCGGTACGTCATGCAGTCGGTCCTCGTCGAAGGACGGTACCAGCTTGAGAACCGAGAGCCCGACGTCCAGGGCGGCGCTATCCATGAAGTTGGTCTCCACTAGCCTGATCCATTCGGGGCTGAGCTCCTCTTTACGCTGAAATAGTGTAAAAAATGACAAGCTTTAATCATGGCGCGCGCCCGCAATATGGGGGTGGGGAGGTTATATGCTTAGAATTTTCTGGTGGTTGTAGGAAACGGCAAGGAAAATGCAGTATACGCGCGTTAGGGCGATATTTATGTCTAATACAACAAAGAAAAAAGACCTTTGCATGAAGCGCGAATTTCGTTAGGCCAAAATATCATGACCCGTCATTGACGCCAGTTGGCTCAGCGAAATTGCCCGAATGGGTAGATTCGGATGAGCTACACGATGTGGAAAGTGTCGGGGTGGCTCAGTCAGCTAAGGCGTTGCGCGGCTGAGCACGAGATCGCGGGATGGAATCGCGGCCGCGGCGCCCGCATTTCGATGGAGGCGAAATGCAAAAACGCCCGTGTGCTTGCGTTGTAGTGCACGTTAAAGAACCCCAGGTGGTCAAAATTAATCCGGAGCCCTCCACTACGGCGTGCCTCATAATCAGAACTGGTTTTGGCACGTAAAACCACAGAAAGAAGAAGAAAGTGTGTTACTGCACATAGCCGTTCTAGCGTCGAGAACGGCATGGAAGCCTGTAGGAGTGACTCTGTAGAAACTCGGAAAGTCATCGAGGTGCCTCTGGCGGCTAATGGATATTTCTGAAGATTAGTGCTCTGTAAACCCGTGCCGCGGCCGCCATCTTTTCTACAGCACAGTTATCGAGGGGGGGCGTATGTTTAGAGGCTCGCTGATCGGTCGCGGTGGGGCTATTCAGTACTGAAAAGTGCAGCAATCACCTTCGTTGTTCATTTATTATTAAAACAGTGCTGCCGCGAATCAACAAAGCCACGCCAGCGGGTTTCAACACCCTCCAAAAGCCCTCCGAATGGTAATCTCATGAGACGTACTTTCTAGAAGCTAAACATTTCGACAGAATTGCCTGTCTGGTTGGGAAAATTGAGACAGACTTAGAGATTGACGGCAACCAAATAAGGGAATTTATTAGCCCGACGTTTCGGAGCCAATAAGGCTCCTTCTTCAGGGGGTATTCTTCGGAGGTGGCGGTGTGCCGCTGGTATACAATTCACGTCGGAGCGCGAACAAAACGGATCGCTACCATTCCTAGATATACAAAATTACACGAACCGACGGCAATGTAAAATTGTCAGTCTACCGAAAACCAACCCACACAGGCCGCTACCTACACTTCGCATCCAGCCATCCGGCAAACCACAAGGCATCGGTCGTAAATTCTTTATTGAAAAGAGCCGAAAGTCATTGCACATTGGCATCAGTTCAAAAGAAAGAAAGGAGAACGGTTCTCAACGAACTCAAAAGGAACGGCTATACAACGGAATGCATTCAAAAAACCACCCGACAACAAAAAAGAAAAAAAAAAAACTACGAGACCTCCAACCGTTTACTTCCCCTCGACCACAGAAACGAGTGTCCATCCCATACGTCAATGGTACCAGCGAAGCTCTCAGCCGAATATTAAAAAAAGAAGGCCTCGAAGTCGCGCACAAACCGATGAACACTTTGAATACCCTCCTTCCTAAACCAAAAGACCGTCCACCAGAAGAAAAAATTCAAGGCGTCGTCTATAAAATCAACTGTGCCCACTGACCGGCTTCGTACATCGGGGAAGCGAAAAATGTAACAGAAAAAATCAGACAACATGAAAATGATGTCAGAACATTGAACCGAACACGCAACGCCGTCGCCGAACCTTCCGAAGACGCCGACCATAAGATTTCTTTCCAAGAAACCCAAATCCTTCAAACTGAGACAAACTGGCGAAAAAGGCTACTCCTGTGGTCATGGCACATTCAGAATACGGCGGGTGATATAAGCCGCGTGAAGAGCATCCTTCTTTCTTTGTAAGTTCATGGCCTTGCACGCCCCCCCCCCCCCCCCCCCCCCCCCTACCACCTTTTCGTCTGTCAAGAACAGGTGCCCTGTCAAGTGTCTTCCCACCTTACGCTCTCTCCCCCTTCCTCTCCTTTCTTGCGATGGACCTTTTAAAAGCGGCACATCGCCACCTCCGAAGAATACCCCCTGAAGAAGGAGCCGAATTGGCTCCGAAACGTCGGGCTAATAAATTCCCTTATTTGGTTGGCGTCAATCTCTAAGTCTTAAGGCGTACTTTCTAGACGCCAAAATCTACGTCGAGCCTCTCTTCGCCACGGATTTGCGCATCGAACATGACCTCTTAGTGGCCCGAAAATTACTATTTCACTCCTGATTTATACGTAATATCTCTGAAACGACCTTGCATTGCAATACTGTGCCCCAGGACCGTTGCGTCTGCAAGAAACCGCATCGCATGTGCGCCGCGTCATCGAAGCTCGACACGAATATAGCCAAGTTCTATTCACGCAACTCACGAGCGCAGATTCCTCGGTGTTGCGTTCTGGCTTCGGGCGTGTGAACTGAAATTCTGCGAGTGTGACCGCACGTGGACGTGTTGAGGAGGCGCATGCATGGCAACAAATCGTAGCCCGGTGACGCCTTTGGTAGCCGGCGTTCCAACCCGCTTACCTACCATATCCTTCTCCTACTCTAGACTGTCTAGCCGCGACCCTAGCACACACATCTTACAGATAAAATCTGCACCATTCGCTTCGCGTACCAAATCAGACCGCGTTTCTTCCAACGCGTAAGAACGCTCACACTCAGTACAAGCGCACTCGTGGGTTCCGCCAATACTAACCATCATCTTGTACTAACCAGGCGCAGTACAAAGTGACCCTATTCTGTAAAAAAATAGAATTATTCGTTACCTACCTATATCTAAACAAATAAAATACCAAGAAACTGAAAAGCATGAAAAACAATTTATAAAGATTTCTCGGCTAACCTAACACTACTAAAAAACAAATGAGCGAAATATCAAATAAAAATATTAAAAACTTATCGGTTTGGTACGCTGCTCCTGCTGCGCATAGAAGACATCTCCACTCTGCACGTCCGTTCTCTTCGGCTTCACTCGAGGGAGTGAAAGCTGCTAGCTACTCTATATGCTCCCTGAGGGAGCAGAGTTGCGCATAGGTCCGCCATTTTGCCCACCGACGCATCCGTGTTTAGCAGAAAGGCCACTCCTCTTGAATGCACTATACAGCGCAGCTCAGCTAGAGTGTACTACAACTATATTCTAGTGCACTGTAGCTCTGCAGCCGAGTGTGCTTGCTCCTTCATTTCGTGAAGGCCATTTGGCGTGGTGGGTGGCAGCGCCACCTCTCGAGTGAAGCCGACGGGAGCGGACGTGTCGAGTGTGGGAGCCTTCTCAGCGCAGAAGGAACAGCATGCCAAAGGGAGAAGTTTTCTTATTTCACATTTCACTGTTTGTTTTTTTTTTTTCATTTTAGGAGTGTTAGCTTAGTCGAACAATTTTTATATCGTGCTTTTCAGTTTCTTGATCTTTTCGCTTAGATATAAGTAGGTAACGTATAACTGTATTTTGCACATCTACGCCTTGTTAATACAACAGGATGGTTGGTACAAGGGGGAACCCACGCGTGTGTTGTTTTGAGTGCGAGCGTTCTTACGCGAAGCGAATGCTGCAGATTTTATCTGCAGGATGTGCGTGCTAGGGTCGCGGCTAGACCGTCTAGAGCAGGAGAAATATAAGCTAGCTAAGCGGGTTGGAAAGCTAGAAAGGGAACGTAAAAGCGAACAGAAGCAGAGGAAGGAGGTAGAAGAAAAGCTAGTTTACGTAGCAATTCAGCTGAGGGCCACCATTCCGCAAAGCAATGGTGAACGCATCGAGGCGAGCACCGCGAAGGGAGCTGGCTCGGATGCGAGTGCAGCTAATACAGCCGAACCCGCCATGCCGGAAAGCAGTGGCGGAAACGTCAGTGATGGTCACGAAGGGGTGACCACTGACGCGGCCGCGGGAGAAAACAACAAAGCGAATGGCAAGGATTAAACAGGAGGGGAGGCCATCGTGAACCTGAGGGGCTGCTTTGGGCGGCAAGGAGGAAGAAAGGCGTCGAGTTGTCTTTGATGGGGAGGGCAGGTGCAGGCAAACGAATCCAGGTTAGCGCGCTTCCGGTAAAACCGATTAGAGAGGTGATAGCGAAGGCCAAGGAACGCATGTGGACACTATGGAGGAGAGACACCTAGTAGTGATAATGGGCGGAGCGATTAATTTACTGCGCGGACGAGGGGCAGGGATCACAAAGCAAATAGCCAAAGGAGTCACCGACCTGCGAATTGCTTCAAAGGAAGTACAAATGGTGGTGTGCATGGTGCCGGAGGTTGAAAAGCAGGGGTGTGAAATTGAAAAGGCAGTTCTTGCAGCAAGCAGGGAAATTTGAACTAGCCAAAGCAATGCATTTTGCGGTCACTGACATCAACCGTGAAGTGCACCGAGCCGGCCGTGAAGGCGCGTTTGTGTGTGACGGGATACATTTTAGTAAAAGTGTAGCAACACCGGTTGGACGTCGATTCGCGGCGCGAGCTATAGCTTTTTCGGGTGGGCCCCAGGCAATGAGGAAGCAGGATTAAGTATTGAACGTACCGAAACACCAGTAGAGGGAAGAATTAGACGACCAGGAGTTAGGAAAAGACGCACAAAGGATAAGAATAGAGAAGTTACAATTTGCTATATTAACATGCAAGCTGGTCGCAAGCAGGAATAATGGCAGGAAATTCAAACGCAGCTTAATGATGAATTGATTAGCGTGTGCGCCTTTACCGAAACACATCTACGAGATTCGGAGCAGCCGCCTGTTATTGACAATTTTGTATTGGAAGGGTGCAACAGAATTAACGGGTCAAGGAAAGGAGGAAGCGTAGGCATACTAATTAGGCGAGGTCTGAAGTGGCAAAGCGTAAAAGAGACATGTAAGAAGCATTTATGGATTATCGGCACATGGCAAGGCAAGCAAGAAGACGTGGCTGGGAGTAGCTTACCTATGCAGAGGTAGTGATAGCAGAGAAAAAATTAAGGAATTGGTTGATTTCACTAGAATTCATGAAATCGGGCAGCTAGGTGACAATAGTGGGAGATATGAACGCGCACATGGACAATTTAAACGGATATATTGATTACAACAGTTCTCTAGCGCTAGATTTGTGTGATGAACAGAAGCTTATAGTAGTTAACAGGGAGAATAAGTGTCATGGACAGGTAACGTGGAAAAGCGGAAACAGGCAGTCATGTATCGACTACGCCTTAGTCTCAGAAATGGTCTGCGAACAACTAGACCGAATGATAATAGACGAAAATGGAAAAAATAGCCAGGGAAGTGATTATAGACATTTAACAATAAAGTTTGGGAGAGATAATAACGCAAAACAGGAAGCAATAGCATCACAATTGCTAAACATGAATGCAGAGCAAATAAAAGATATCGCAAAAAACAGAGTAGAAAATTGAGGCTTTTCCTACAGCAGCATGTGATTATTTCATTTCATTTCATTTTATTTGGGCCCATTTACAAGCAAATGGAGGGGGCCAAGGAGAAACTGGTAGACGTTATGCAGCAGCAAATAAGACAGACGCGGAAAAAATGTTGAATTGGAAAGAGGAAACCACTTAAGTGGTGGAACAAGAAAATAAAGCAGGCTATAGAAGAGCGGAAAGAGGCATCTAGGGCTCATCGAGAAGCCAAAAAGTTGGGATTACACGAAGAAGAGGTGCTCCTTAGATGGAAGACATACCGAGAAATGAATAGGGTGGCAAGTGAGCGCCTGCAAGAGAAAATTAAAACGTTGGGTGCATAACATTCACAAAAGAAACAACGGCGCTCTAGAAAGATTCTGCAACCATATAAAAGCACTCGAAGCTCCAACTAAAGACTCGCAGAAGGCTATAAGGGATGAAGATGGTAACATCCACGAAGGGGACGATGCGCTGCGGTACATCACAAACGTTATTAGGGATAGCTTCGGCACGAGAAAAAGCGTAGTTCAGGCAACAGGTCCAGCAACAGAAGAGAGGCCTGAGGGATCCAAATTTAGCATAGAACGCTTGTATTGGAAAAAAGCAGCAGAAAATGTCCCTAATAACACGGCAGGAGGACCCGATGAAATCCCAATACAGCTAATCGAAAACTTCGGTCCAAAAAAGAAGGCACTGCTGACTAATGCCATAGAGCAAGTGATTAGAACAAAAAAAAAATGCCCATTGGATGGCGCGAAAGCAAGATGAACCTCATCTACAGAGGCAATGGAGATAAGGATAAGACGAGCTCGTACAGGCCTGTTACAGTAACGTCAGTGATATACAGAATGGCAACGCAAGCCATAAAATTTGAACTGTCGAAGTGGGTGGAGAAAAACTATGTATTCGGGGAACTACAGAATGGATTCAGGCCAAGCAGACGCTTAGAGGATAATATGTTTGTACTAACTCAGTGCATAGAGAGTTCAGTAGCTCAGAAAATACCTTTATCGATAGCATTTCTAGATATTAGAGCTTATGACAACGTAGACAAGGAATTGTTATAGGATATTCTTAAGCACGAAGGCATAGATGACGATTTCGTGGAGTTGCTGAGGGAGATATATAGAGACAGCCAAGCACAAGTTGTATGGGAAGGTCTAAAAGGTAATGAAATGGTGGGAATTCACCAGGGAATGAAGCGAGGATGCCCTCTGTCTCCATTCTTGTTCACGCTTTACCTTAAGGGTATAGAAAAAAATTACGCCATCTTCCCGAGGGAAACCATGGGCTGAGGCGGAGCATCGCGGTCGTTATAACGGCGTTAATTACGTTGTTATTAACGTTGTTAACTTGGTGTTATTACTTTTTTATTACATGTTAACTTGCGTTGGTCGCCATCACATCTAGTGAACGCCGTTATAACGAGCGCGATGCTCCGCATCAGCCCATGGTTCCCGTGGGGAAGATGGTGTAATTTTATTTGAAGAAGAGTAATGAAATTGCATAGACGAAGGTGAAACGGTTAACGAATGTCTTTATTGAGCAGCGTCTATTTGAGGTGTGCACTTGCTTTGAGTATAATGGCTTTGTGGTCGGTGAAATGAACTGTGAGTGGATCTCGTAGCAGTGGTTGTATCTTGAAGTTGCTGAAGACGTGATCGAAGCATCTTCCGTGAATGTTAGTTGGCTGTTGTTTGCGGTCGTCGTGTGATGCGTGTTCTAGCGAGTGGTGTGATGACATGTACTCAACCATCCAATCGATTTTCATGATGTCGACATTAATGTCGCCAATGAGCATGAAAGTTTGTGTCTGCGTATTGTTGCTTTCGGTATTCACCCATGGCCTCGTCGATGTACTTCTCCACGGCTGTGCACGAGAGGTTGGGTGCGAGGTACATTGTCATGACGTTAACGCCCTAGACGCTAGCGGCACAATGCTCGCCGTTGCTACGTTGGTCAGCAGTGGGGCGCAGTTCTATGTCCAGCGCGTTGACGGAACGTTTGTCGGAACGCTTGAGGTGGATTTCCACACCGCGCGCAGCGTGACCAAACCGAAGCAGCAACTGAGGCAGCGGCACATGCACCGGGTTTATATAAGCAGCTGGCGCGGAGAGGAGGAGGAGAGAGAGAGGCGCGCATGCGCACGCTATCGCACAGGTGGCGGATGAAGACACGGAGGGAGAAGCGCGTTATCGAACAGATGGCGTGGAGAGGGGGAGAGAGGCGTTATCGCACAGCTGGCGTGGAGAGAACGAGGAGAGGTGCGGACGGACGCCGACGCCAACGACGCCGCGGGACAGGCCGCCGCTATAAGATGCTCCGCATCTAAAAACGACTGGAAAACAGCGAATTAGGGTTTATTTATCCTACATACGTAATAGACACATGGTGCAACAGAAGGTCACTGGACTGATGTATGCGGACGACAAAGCACAACTAGCGGACAATACAATAGATTTACAGACACTTGTGAATATCTGTGGCAACGCCGCAAATCAGCAAATCATAGTCATAGTCAAGCAATATAAGTACCTCGGGGTACACATAAACGAAGGAAAGAATTATTCAAGTAACCACCAAGATAACCTCGAAAATAAAGGGGAAGCGGAATGCAGCAATAATGAAACACAGAGCACTGTGGGGCCACAAGAAGTATGAGGTGGTGCGTGGAATCTGGAAAGGAGTAAAGGTGCCAGCGCTAACATTGGCAAATGCCAGTCTGTGCTTAAAATTGGATATCTTGGCGGGCTTGGAAGTTAACCAAACATCAGTTGACCGGTTGGCTTTCGGAGCCCACGGTAAAACCACAAATTAGGCAATGCAAGGTGACATGGACTGGGCCTCTTTTGAAGTCAGAGAAGCACAGAGCAAAATTAGTTTTGAAGAAAGGCTCAGGAACATGGATGGAAATAAATGGGTGGCTAAAGTGCACAAGCATCTGTACCTGAAAAACGTGGACACAAAATGGAGGAAGAGGTCGAGGAAGTTGGCAACCAAGTACATGATAATCGAAACTCTAAATTGACAACCAGGAGTCATCAGAAAGAAAGTGAGAGTAATAGAGACAGTGAATTGGATGCAAAGAATGGAAACAAGAAGGACCATAGAGACTTACAGGACTGAGAAGAAATTAGAAGGGAAAATTTGTACGATAACACAAAGGGCAGTGCCTTGCTATTTGAGGCTCGAGCCGGTTGTCTAAGCACCTAAACATACCGGAGCAAATATTCGGAACAAGATGAGACATGCGTATGCTGCAGTAAAGATCCGGAGACCACTCAGCACATCCTAATGGAATGCGAAGGGATTCACCTAGCGAGAACCGTAGGTAACGTGCAACTTCAAGTAGCCCTTGGGTTTAGGGTGGAAGGAAACATCAACCGATCAGCCATAGAGATAAGCAAGAGACGATTAGAATACCGGTGGAAAAAAAGCAGGAAAGAGATTGATATGACATGATTTCTTAAAATCGTAGGCAGCGGTACAAGGGAGAGTTTGTAGGAAAAGAAAAAAGAATAATAAGAGGTATAAAAAATCCTAGATAATGAACAAATAGTATATCTGATTGAAACAAACAGCCTAGGTGTCGCCGCCTCGGTTAAAGGGGATGCTATTAAATCATCATCATCAAAGAGGCTCGAGACGACGGTGGTGCGGCGGGCAGCAGGGCAGTAAAACAGTGCTGGCCATAGAAACTCTATGGTGCAGGTGCAGCCATGAAGTTGGCTTTCCTTCAAAAGGATGTTTTCATGCGCATGTGACCCGATTTGGCGAATAGGGCCGCGAGTGGCGCGTTTAATCAGATGCGCAACTCTGAACTCTAAAGGCTGCGACGGCTCAAACTACTTCGCCCGCAATGGGGTAAGGTAGAGGTGGGACGCCCGCCTGCGCATGCGGATCGTCAGCTGAGAGCCGCGACGAGTCGGGTAAGAGGGCACCGGAGGAGTTGGCCTCATGTTTCGCATGCGTTGTGTCACCTGTCAATCCCATGGACGGTCGCATCTGCGCCTCCAAAGGGAGGTCGGGTACGCCACACAAAAGGTGCGAGAAGCCAGCGTTTCACGCTGGTTGCATTTAAAGGTGCATTGCAGTGCAGAGCTCGTCGTTTTGAGCATCCTCGAGTCAGATGAGAAGGTGCACGTGAACACTGTCGCGTAAGTTTCGCTGTATTCCAACAAGGCACGTTGGACCTGCTGCATTTTTTCTTCGTGGTTTTTCGCATTTTAGGGGACCTGTTGTCTTTACATGTCTGGTGAGAGTTCTTGCGATAACATGGACCCGTATATTCGATGGTTTTTTCTGACATATAGCGTTTTGTTAATCACCAGTGTTCCCAGCGCGCGCCACGTCTGTTCGCGACACTGTCGGAGACGCGATGGAAAATTGTGCACGTCTTCCGAGAATGCTTTTCCGCCCTGTTTCGGTAATTTACGGCAGAACAGGCACGTATTATCGGGCAGGAAGACAGAAATAGAGAAATAGCGGCACTTTGCATGCTCCGGGATACACGAAAAGCCGCTGCAAAGCCGCGAAGCGCCAACTTATGGGATGAGCCTGGCTGCAGTCGAAGTCGCTCGATGCTCTATTGAGCCCCTTATAATAGAGATCAGTGGGTCGCACCCTTGCTCGCTAGGCAGTTGTGTTCTCTCATCAGTGCTGACAAGGGTGAATTCTATTATAACTGCGCCGAGTAACTCACAGGTACTGGTAACCCAGACGTGCCCTCCGTTTTGTACCCCGTGTGTTAGGGTTAAAAGTCGCTACCCACCTGTTAGCATGATTTGCAGCAAAAGAAACACAACCCCACCAGGACACCTCTACATGTATATTTTGGTAGTAACGTCCAGTTGCGATGTACATTGTGCCAACAGAAATGCATAGCCATACCAACCTCCTTATCCTTTATGCCGAAGAAGCAAAATTGTAAGCCATCCAGGACATCTGTCCTGTGACCTTGGTTGCGAAGCTCCAGGTAGGACTCGATCGTTGCCTTGGCCACTTCGACGCCGAAGGTGCCGAGGCGCACCGGCTGAGGCGCGGTCAGGTGGTACATAGGCGGTACCAAAATGGACGGCTTCAGGGCATGGTCGAACCGGTCGTGCGTAATACGCGCGTGGTAGAGGTCCTTCATACGCAACCACGGCGGGGGCATCCCGCCAATGTCATCGCTGTCTGTCTGACGCTTGGCCTTTATCGCATCACGCAGGTTCTTCATGAAGCTCGTCTCCATGTCCGGGTATTTGGAGAACCTGTGCCGAGTAAGAAAGCGCCCAAATTTAAACAAGACCAGAGCACCAAAGTTTTTTAGTACCCAAGACCCCGCGCCCTCCAGTGCTTTGGTACTTTATACGCCTTTATAGAGCGCAAAATCAGTATATATGTGTTCAAAGAGAACAAGGAGAAAAAAAGACTACAACTATTGGTGGCTGCGCTTTAAGGGTGTGCAAAAAATTAAAACTCCCAACTGTCTTAGCAAATGCACTTTTTATTACTTATTTTATCACCAGCTAGCACGATTGATTAGTATATCTGAAACGTTCTGCCGCTGAGCGTGCGGTGAAGGGGTGGACTAGAATGGCGGCGGCTAGGCCGTTGGTTACAAGTTGGCAAAAAAATGACGGTTCAACCCCGGTTTTTACTTTACCTACAATTGGGTTCGACACCCTCGTCCCGACTACTCGGGCGTGCTGGCTCGCGTCCTTTGCAGATATTTACCGCCATTTCTCGTGAGGCGCGGCACATATAGGATTATAGGAGTGGCGAGCATGTGTTTAGTCTGGGCTCAACGTATTTCCGTAATTTAATACGCAAAGTTTAAAAGCTTTTGATTCACATTTAAGTTGGTGTAAGGCGTGCATGCACGTGGTTCCGAACCTGGCCTCGATGTCATCCACTCGGGCTATTTCCATGTACTTGAAGACCACGTCGAGTTCGTCCCACGGGTAAGTGCCGAGCTCGAGCTTCTGATACACGGTACGGCGCATGTCCTTCGCGATGCGCCGCACGTCGATGCGCACCGGTTCGGTGTAGACCCGCTCCAGGAACGGTAGGAACAGGGCGGTTCCCATAAGAAATCCGGTGAAGGAGAAGCAGATCCTCATGTGGTGCTCCTCGGCTTGCTCTAAAATGTTGTGGTAGTTGGCTATGAGCGGTCGGTTGGCGAACTGCGAGGTGTACTGGACGGCCATCCAGCCTAAGACGAGCTCAACGATGGTCTCCTTCGTGGTGATTAGCTCGACCAACACCTTGAAGTAATCTTGGTGGGTGGTGGAGATCTCGATCTGGGTGCGCGCGTGAGGGGTACGTTAGCGGGAGCTGCAATCTTGCCTCTCTAGTGTAACCGACGTTCAAAGACAACAAATTTATTGGGTAGACAGAACCGGTAACCTTGTCCTTTTGTGGTAAAGCGCTTTGCCACGTTGACCACTCACTTTACCCCCATGAAGACAAGGTTATCTGTTGGCATCGCTTTATTAGTTTTCCCCCCTAGGTATACACACTGTCAGTCGTTCAAATAACGTCTGTATCCATGAATAGACCACGCATCAGATGGCCTCTGCAACGCTAAATACTTGACGTCGATGGATCTCAAGACTCGTTACTGGTAAATAGAATTCGACTGGAGGGATCGCGAAAAGGCCGCCTTCATTAAGCCGGATGGACTCTGAGTTCAAGATCAAATTTTGCGGACTGTGATCGGCGCCTGCAAGGTTCCAGTTCGTGATGGACAAGGTGTTACTAGGGTTGAAGGGGCAGACCTGTCTCGTCTACTTAGATGACATCGTCGTCTTCGCCGGGGATTTCGACTACCACCTTAGGCGACGTGGGCCGCACTGGAGGCCATCAGGTCATCAGGGCTCACTCTGAAGCCGGAAAAAAAAGCCCCTTCGCTTACGACGAGCTTCGGTTCGTAGGTTACGTCGTCAGAAAATCTGGAGTCCGCCCTGATCCGCCGAAGACATCTGCCATCGATAACTTCCTAGAGCCCACCGACAAGAAATGAGTGCACAGATTCCATGCCATATGTGCCTATTACAGGAGCTTAATCAAGAACTTTTCCCGCATAGCCGAGCCATCAACCTCTCAGTAAATCAGACGGCTATTTTAAGTATCAAGCACCGCAAGCCAAAGCCTTCCGATGGCCTAAACATAGCTTGCAGTCGGAACCAGTGATCGCCCAATTCGATGAAGTCGCCGACACCGAACTCCATACCGACGCAAGTCGCCTAGGCCTCGGCGCCGTCCTAGTCCAAAGGAAAGACGGAATTGAAAGGGTCATTGCTTACGCTAGTCGGTGGCAGTTGAAAGCGGAAGGTAATTATTCTACGACGGGAAAGAAATACCTCGGCATTACTTAGGCTACCACGAAATTCCGCCCTTACCTTTATGGCAGGCACTTTAAAGTCGCAAGCGACCAACATGCCTTGTGTTGGCAGGCTAATTTGAAGGCCCCTTCAGGACGCCATCCACGATGGAGTCTCAGACTTCAAGAATTTCACATAAGCGTCGTTTACAAGTCCGGACGGAATCACTCTGATGCCAACTGCCTGTCACGCGGCCCCACTGACCCGCGGCCGCAAGACGTAAGGCGTAAGGCTGACGGCGCCTTCCTAGGAACCATAAGCCTGGAAGAACACGCTTAACAGCAACAAGACCCGGAGGTAAAAGCCTCGTCGAGAATTTAGAAAGCAGCATCAACGTTGACCCTAGGGCATCTAGGCGAGGACTGTCTTCGTGTTTTCAGGATTATGACGTGCCCGTTAATAACGTCTCATATGTACGCGCCCGCTAGCTTCTTATTCCCCCAGCACTGCGTCCAGAGGTACTTCACGGTGTAGATGATGATCCAACCGCTGGGCACTTGAGATTCTCCCGGAAGCTATCGAGGGTACAGGAAAAGTATTGCTGGCCGCACCTGACCCCCGACGTCGCCCGTTACATCGAGACATGCCGAGACCACCAGCGACGCACGACACCGCCGACGAGGCCAGCGAGTTTACCAACAGCCGATCGAGCTTCCTTGCCGACCATTTCACCAGATCGGTGTGGATTTGCTGGGACCCTTTACGACGTCAATACCTGGAAATAATTGGATCACCATGGCTACCGACTACCTTACCCGGTACGCCGAAACGAAATGCGGGCGAAGTTGCTCCATTCTTCCTCGAGAACATCTGGCTGCGACATCATGCCACAGAAGTCCTCATCGCCGATAGAGGAACGGCCTTCACTGCAGAGCACACCCAAGCTATTTTGCAATACAGCCAGACAATCCACAGGAGGACAACTGCCTATCACCCGCAGACCAATGGGGCGGCTGAAAACGACCCTCGCAGGCATGCGTGCAATGACTGTCGACGTCGAGCACATTTCGTAGGATGCCGTCGTGCCATGCGTAACCTTCGCGTACAACACGGCGGTGTAAGACAACGCAGATCACCTCGTTCAAGCTGGTTCATGGCAGGAAACCGACGACTTCCCTTGACGATGTGCTGCCGCACGGCACTGGCAATGAAAATCTCGACATCGCCGCTTATCTCTAGCACACCGAAGAAGCACGACAGCTCGGCCGACTGAGCATCAAGAAGTAGCAGAGGACACAGCCGACACAAGAATCTTCAACGACGCTGCATCGTGTACCAGCCCGGCGACCGTGTTAGGGTTTAGACGCCAATACGCCGACGCGCATTTAGCGAGAAGCTTTTGCGACGCTATTTCGGACCTTACAAGATCACCCGACGTATTGGCGTATTAGACTATGAGATCGCGCTGACGCCATTTCGCAGTAACAGCGGCGCCGCTCACGGCCTGAAATAGCCCATGCTGTGCGAATTCAGCCTCTCTGCCAACGCTAGCTCTGGGAATTTGTTGTTTCTCTTCGCTGCATGTGCTATAGTCTCTTATGCTCGTGTTTGCCGCATCGGGTGGATCTGATCGTATACGCGACGTGAATTGTGTAGAACTTTCTAGAAGATTCGCCGGCATCAGTGATTACTTTGTAAGCTTCGATGATTTATGTATAAAAACAGATGCGCTTGACCGGCAGGTCGGATTTTCGACTATCGCCGATTGTGTTCGCCACTAGCGTTGTGCTTTGAGTGTGGCCTGTTTCTCTAGGCAGAGGTTCGCCCAATAAAGAGTTACTTTCGCAATTCACAGTTCTGTTACTGTGTCCTTGAGCGCCCCTACCAGGTGACATCATTCCTTTCCAGTTTTCGAGCAAAGCCTTACTTTGCTCGAACAAATATGTATCGCTATTCTTTCTTTCCTGATGTAATTGAGGCATGGAACGGGCTTCCGAACGATGTGGTCAATACAAATGATGTTATTGAATTCATGCGTTTACTTGATGTACATTTATCTGATTTACTATGATGATTAGTCTGAGCTTTAGCTATGATTATTGTATTAAACGTCTTGTTTGGTTGTATTACTTAAATATGCATATATGTGTATGTACGTGTAAATAAGTGTGTATGCGTGTAGACTTCTGTATGCAAAATGTGCTCCTTCCCTGTAATGACCCCGAAGAGAGGGTTAACAGTATTTATAAATAACAAAAATACAAATTTCTTTCTTCGCACCATTCATGACTTGAATCGAAGAAATTTGTGACATCTCGCACATTTGTATTGTGTTCATATGTTTTCTTCGTTGCTTTTGTTTAGTTTAGCGGTCCCTGCAAAGACCTCGTGTCTGCAGTAGGCAATAAATAAGTAAATGAAATTCAAAGTATAGGTGTAGTTTGCCGGTTCGTTTTTGACGTTGTGGATAAGTTTTCGTGAATCTTCGCACGATCTATAACCCAAAACAACGCATAATCTTCGTTTTACACTCATTCCGTAATTACCTTTTTTCACTGAAACCTCATGGATGCTCGGCCATTTCTGCTGTGTATTAGTAGGCTAGTGAAGAATTCGCTAATAGAGCAGTCACATGTTCGCTTTCAATGAATGTACATACCAAATACAATTGTAATCCGCTTGCTAATAGGACTTGCGGACTTTCTTGACCGTTAATTTCAATGGTAACCGAAAGCAATCTTGCGACTGCAATGTAAAGCAGTATCGCTTACAGCACCGGCTCTTCGTAATCACTCTCGTCACAACTATTTCCGTAGTACATTGGCCAGTGTCATCCTATCACTGGTAGAGAGCCAAATTACGGGTAGACGCTGCCAGGACATTTCTAACTGGCTGGTGCCAGAGCCTGCTAACAAAACTCTCAACTTGTGCGCCAATTCAGAAGAATATTGTATTTACTGCAGGCAGTAGAACAGCAGAGAAACGTGGATACCTCCGTATACTCTGACTATGGCTTCAAACACTGTCAGCAACCGTAAGCCGAGTAAAGACGGCGTAGCAGGGTGTGGACTTACATGCTCGTTTCCTGACAAATGGTAAAACTCCTTGATGACGCTGGTCCATCGTTCCCAGGTTCCCGAGGTATCCGAGTTGTTCCTTTCGAACACGTATCTCCTGGGTGGTGCGTAGTACGCTACTAGCAGCGGCTGCATGATCTCGTACTCGTAATTCAGCATCTCTTCGAATGTGACGCCATCCAGGACGCCACCACCGTAGTGGGCGTACAGAGTCTGGAAATAGGTCCGGTGGGCTGGGGACCCCAAGCCAAGCGAGAACGCATGGCGCTGTGAGTCGTCAATGCCTCCGGAAGGACGCGTGGCAACCTGCACATTGATTATTGACTTGAAGGAGTGCTAAAAAGTAAAAGTAAATTGGTTCAGTAAAACGTAAAGCATTATCGCGATGGCAATCACGCGCACGCTCGAGGCGCAATCCCGCCGTCGACACGGCCGCCACAGTGGGTTTTGCCCAAATCCATGACGATCATTTATTGGCATCCCCTTTGAATGTGGGCAGTGACAAGCAGTGACCCAACCTGCTTGATTTATCCAGGTATACTGTACATGTTTTCTATTCTTGCATTTTTCTATGCATCTCCATTGTCTTTTTTTTTCTTTTTCAAAACATCGCTATCTACCTTGTATCGCTAACTACGCCTGCAAGGGCTACGGACGTCTCAATTTCTTCCCTTCTTTTTGACAGCGAAGGCAGCGTCATAGCAGTGAAACCAGCGTCTCGTCCAGTGTGACCATATGGCTAGGCGAAACGAAAAACAGTTCGTCCTATGTTTCGCTAAACGTCTCCATTGGCTGCTCTGTCAGTTGCGTCATTCTCTACGTCGCACCCAAGTGGGCGCGCCATTGGCAGCGCCGTTAGTGACGTCGTTAGAGAACGCGTTCCCGCCGTTGCCACGTTGACTCTGCTTTGCCCGCAATGCCGCCTCCTCGGCTTGCTGTTGTCGCAGGCGTTCGATATCTCGGGTTAGCTCGGCGTCGTGGTTAGCAGCATTCGCCCGCCATTGTCGCTTGCATTCCACTAGAAACACAAACATCTAACCAATGAGTGAGAAACGCTACTACACAGCGCCGAAATTAATCCACTGCTAAACACCGGGGCCGAACGTTTCAGCATCGCTGGTTAACCATCTGTACGGAGTGCTTGGGCGGAGTTTTAGGGGCGAAGCTCCTTAGGGTCGAGCCTTGTCCGCCGTCGTCACGCCGTTGTAGCCGCGCTAGTACTCGCCACTCCCGCTAGAGGCGCAGCTGTGCTCTTTCTTTTTCTCTCTCGTTCCCAAGGCGCGCTCTCTCTCTCTCTCTCTCGTGCATAGATAAGGGCACCGCAGTGCACAAGTGTATTGACCCTTTTTGCGGCGATCCCGTGGGAGCTGCCATGTTTGATGGCAGCGCCCACGGGATCATGGCAGCGTTCCAGTTAATTTTGTGATTCAATGCATAAAGCGACATTTTCTTAAGAATTTAACTGGAACGCCAATGCATTTCTCCGAAAAGTACAGGAATTAATATCTCGAAACTGGTGCAATCCTGACAATTAATTCCAAGTGTATCCGCCTTGCGAACTCCACGGCTACAATTTGTAAGTTGCAATATGGGCCATCAGGTAATTAGCTAAAAGCTTAATTCGTAAATTTTTGTTAATTAGTTGATTATGCAGTTCAATTTCTTGTGCAAGTAATGTCCGCCTCTTCGAGTAGACCAGATCATTAACTAGAATTGGGCTATCTGCCACGGGCAACCTTTAAGAATTTTTGAAAGTGTTCGCTGTATATATATATATATATATATATATATATATATATATATATATATCGTAACCAAAAGTTCCGAAAGCAGTGTTTATAAAAACTAATTTATTCTGCGCGAACCTTTGCCCGTCAACTAAAGGTTGTACACTCAACAAAATCGTCCATCGAGCTTCGCTTCTTCGAACCTCGTTTTCCTCTTCGTCGCCTCCTGTCGCATGCGAGTCGTACGATTCTCGCGCACGAGCCACCGGTCTGTCAGCACCGGCCAAGCGTTGTCTTGCGGTGCTTTGCTTGACGCTTGCGATGTGGCGGCTCTTTGAAACGCAGTTAGGATGTGGCGGTCGTCTTTATTCTTGTAATCCTGGTGGCATTAGCCGCCTCCGAAGAAGCATCGTCCCGATGCGTGGAAAGAGCCTAGAGAGGCGAACTGCTTTAAAGGGACAGTGGTCAGAGGATGGCCGGTGCTAGGTTTGATCGCATGTGCGAATTCTGTTATTCAATGCCTTTCATGGTAAGGCTTCATTCGTACTACGTATACGACCTCTAGGCGAGTCCTGCGTCGTGTGGAGCAGACTTGGCCTTCAGGAGTTACCTCGTATCTTAAGGCACTTAGCCGGCGAAGTACTCTGTAGGGGCCAAAGTAACGGCGCAGTAACTTCTCCGAAAGACCGGGCGTACGTATTGGCGTCCATACCCACATTTTGTCTCCGGGGTTGTACTGCACGTCTCTTCGCCCTAGGTTGTACCGGTTCGCGTCGACGTACTGCTGTTGTACGATATGGTGCCTTGCCAACTGCCATGCTTCTTCTGCCCTTTCTATGTACTCGCTAACGTTAGGGTCATCTTCGCTGCTGTTTACAGGTAACATCGCGTCTAGTGTCGTTGTTACTGTCCGACTGTAAACAAGTTCAAATGATGTGAACTGTGTCGTCTCTTGTACTGCAGTATTATACGCAAAGGTAGCATATGGTAGAACACAGTCCAATGTCCGATGCTCTGCGTCCACGCAGACTGAAATCATGCCAGCGAGCGTTCTATTGAGCCGTTCAGGCTCAATAGAACCATAAAGTTAATTTTCTGGAATGTGCCTTGTAAAAATCCTTCTTGGCGTTCAAATTTTGCGATTTTTTTTTTTGATCGTTGGTTTTACACTGAAACAACGCCTCAGCGCTACTTTTTTACCATGTTTTTATGCTTTTCATAGCCACGTTTATAGTTTTCGTCGACTTCATCTTTACATCTCGTGTTATTTTTCTTTAAGCTTTTTCTTTATCCTTCATGCCTTTTATCACATCATCGCATCTACATTAGTTGTTTGATATAGTATTTGTTGATTATATTTCTTTTTATTTTTTATTTTTATTGTTTATTCAAACGTATTTATCACCTCACCCTACACCTTTTACCATGGTTATTTGTTAAGTGACATCTGCCATTTTCATTTCGTTCACGTGCTCATGGTTTTCTCTCCCTCATTTGATGACGCAGCTAGAACGGCTCTTGGTTAGTTTGGTGATCGTCTGTCGCAATCCTGTTTACAAGGTTACACAGCAGATATATTATTTTTGTGTGTGTTTTTTGTGTTTATTGGCCCATGTGTCAATGACAATGGGGGCACGTGCTCAGGATCATGAGTGAAATATATGCTGCTTGCTATCCCAGAAATAAACAGTTGGCAGTCTGCGCTCGTGGTGTCGCGTTTGTTTTCTTTCTTGTGTCTTCGTTTTCTTGCGCAGTTTATAAACGTCTAAAAGCTATGAACCAACTAGCCCGCCAGAACGTCCTACTGATGTGATCGAAGTAAAACATTTTGTGAAAGAGGAACACACAAGAACGCTTTCGGCGCAAGGCGATGTCTAGTAGGTCAAGTTAGTTCCATTGAGGAGACACTAGAATAGCGACTATAGTTAGAAAGTATTGCTATCAGGCGCCGCAGTAGCGAACGATCATGACAGGACTAACGACGACCACGATCGCCTATATTCACGCGCACGGGCTTCATCTTGTATGCCTGTCTTCTGCCCATTGTATATATGGTGTAAATATATTGCCAAGCGTGTTTTCTCCCCGTAACATTTTGGTGGATAGTGCGGGTTTTTCAAATATCGGGACGGATTTACGCAGCGGATGCGCCTTGGCTGCATCTACAATGCCAGCTCAAGGCGGGGACGAGAATGCTTCGGGCAGGTCGCCAACCGTGCCTCAACAAACCGCCGCCAACCGCCCCGTCGTCTTCACAAATCTGCATGACCCATTTACCGTTTCCGGCTCTGACCACACTGACGCGGAAGATTGGCTTCACATGTATGAACGGGTGAGCACTAGCAACAACTGGGACCCCACTATGGTGCTAGCGAACATCATATTTTACCTGACGGGCACGGCACAACTTAAGTGTGGTTTTTGAACCACGAACAGGAAGTCACGAGCTGGGAGGAGCTCATCGGTCTGTTCGGCAAGCCCATGGGGCGCCGTCGTGCTGCGCGGATAGAACTTGCATGCCGAGCTCAGACTTGCACTGAGTCCTATGTCACGTATATTCAGGACGTGCTCGCACTTTGTCGCAAATTCGATGACCAGATGCAAGAAGCGGAAAAGGTTGCGCATATCCTCAAAGGTATCGCGGATGACCCATTTACATTCCTGGGTTTTAAGAACTAATCCACAGTACAAGATGTCATCGATGAATGGCGTCATCAATGAATGAAAGGTAGCTGCATAACCCGTCTTCCGAACACGGCTGCGACGTCTACCTGCGAGGACCTTCGTTTCTCACCTGTTCCACCCGTTCCTGCTGCATCCGACAATACTGTGCGCATCATCCTCCGCGAGATTGAAGCTGCCTCCCCAGTTCCCCTTCCACGGCGTACCCTCGACGAGTCCCATGCAACAATTTCCCTTATCCAGACCGTTGTGCGTCAAGAACATGCAAACGCCGGATTACAGACGCTTTGACCAGTCAGCGAACCCGGCTACAGCCCACCTGAAGTACCTGAGCTATTCAGAAGCTCATACGTTCGCCCTCGTTATCAGAATTCCGCAGAATGGCGCACTTCCAATGACAGGTCCATCTGCTTCTGGTGTGGACGCGTTGGACACATTTCCCGCCATTGTCGCAGTGCTTGGAACTCGCAGCTCTGGCCGAGCTATCGAAACAGCCACGTCGCGGTGGTAGTTGCCGAGTGCCAATACACAATGAAGACGACAGCGCTCTGTCATGATGACCAGCCCGATCCAACCGCTCCCCTTCGCCATCCCGACACCTGCCCCGCTCACCACTGCCTGGTCGCTTTCCTTCTCCCTCATACTCCCGTCGCTCATCGGAAAACTGACGGGCGCAGCTCTGAGAGGTGAACCTGCCACGACGACCCGACCTGAAATTTCTCCGGTCACACTACTTGACACATCACAGCCTCATCAACGTAGAGATGGACGGTACACCTGACATCGCACTCATTGACACCGGCGCCCAAATATCGGTCATGAACTCAAGCCTCCATACTCCTCTGAAGAAAGTTCTTACCCCTGCTCCGTTCACTGTAGTCCGCGTAGCCGATGGTGCGACTCCGGCTGTTTCTGGGTTGTGTAGCGTCCGTGTCACTGTTGCTGGGCGCCACACTTCAGTTTGCTTTACGTATTGGATCAGTCCCCACATGCAATCATCCTAGGACTTGATTTTCTCACGGCACATTCGACTCTTATTGACTGCTCTGCTGGTGTTCAGCTTGCATTACCTCATGCCGTTGAGCCTTCTGATGCCGCACCGAGTCGGCTGTGTTCCACAGCTTACATTCGCCTACTACATCTAGCCGTGACGTACGTCGACGTCTCTCCTGATCGCCCTGTGGTTGACGGCGATTACATTGTGTCACCCAACGCTACCGTCCTCTGTTCACAGAATGTCATGTTAGTGCACTTGGTCATCAGTATAAAGGGCGATGCCGCATGTCTGCCTAATGCGAATTTTGGACTATTCCCTCAAGTTATACCCCAGGGTATCTCTCTTGCAGCCCTAACTCCAGCCTGCGACTATCATGTTTCGTCTTAACTGATCCTGCGCCGCCTCCTGCCGCTATTAATTCGGACCCCACGTTGTCAGATAGCATAACGAAGATGATCGCCGCTCACCTTCCGGCCGAACACGTAGACGCGCTTCCTTAGCTGCTCATGTCGTACCACGACATTTTTTATCTCAATGACCGACCACTGCGCCAAACAACAGTTGTCAAGCACCGGATTCACACCGGCGATGCAAATCCTTACACCGACGTCCCTATCGTGTCTCCTCCGCTGAGCGCCGAATTATACAGAAGGAAGTTGACAAAATGTTTGCCCGTCATACCATCGAACAGTCTTCCAACCCATGGGCATCGCCTATCGTGCTCGTTAGAAAGAAGGACGACAGCTGGCGCTTCTATATCGACTACCGGAATCTTAGCCAAGTAACAAAAAAGGACGTGTACCCCCTTACCTCGGATAGATGACGCCCTTGAATGTCTCAGTGATTCGAAGTATTTTTCTTCGATAGACCTTCGTTACGGGTCTTGGCAGATTAGTTGACGACATGGATCATGAAAAGACGGTGTTATTACACCCGGTGGGCTCTATCAGTTTAAGGTGATGCCATTCGAGCACTGCAATGCTTCCGCTACATTCGAACGAATGATGGACGCCCTCCTTCACGGCTTAAAGTGGTCAATCTGCTTGTGCTACCTCGATGATGTCATCGTCTTTTCACCGACATTTTAACATACCTCGAACGTTTCTCGACAGTTCTTTCAGTGTTCTGCAAGGCGAGACTTCAGCTCAATTCGACAAAATGTCAGTTCGGTCGCCGGCACCTTACTGTGCTCGGACACCTCGTCGACTCTTCCGGTGTTCGTCCCGATCCAGAGCAAGTTCGCGCAACTCGGCACAAGGGAATCCTCGACAGCACGTTCCGGAGGATGTTCGCGCAGTCAAGGATTTCCCTGTGCCGACCTGCGCAAACGACGTTCGAAGCTTCGTAGGCCTCTGCTGCTACTTCCGCATATTCGTGCGCAATTTTGCTGTCGTCGCACGCCCTCTGAACGAAACTTCTAAGGAAAGGCGCGACCTATATCTGCGGTCCCAAACAAGAGAAAGGCGCGACCTTTGTCTGGGGTCCCTAACAAGCTAGTGCATTCGCTGAGCAGACGACGCGACTCCCGTCGCCACCGATTCTGGGCCACTTTGACGTGTCCGCTGCAACGGAAGTTCGCACCGACACCAGCGGCCACGGTATAGGTGTTGTTTTGCGTATGCTAGCAGTCTTCTCTCAACAGCCGAACGCAATTAGTCGATCAGCGAACGTGAATGCCTCGCCCTCCTTTGGGCTGTAGGCTGTGTGTCGCCCCTACCTGAATGGACGGCCTTTCACGGTTATCACTGATCACCACGCCCTATGCTGGCTTTCGTCATTAAAAGATCCACGTGGACGTCTCGATCGGTGGGCTCTCACGGCTCCACACAGTGTATAAGACAGGCCGACTCCATGAGGATGCTGATTGCCTGTCACGTGATCTAGAAGAGCCACCTGATATTCCTGAGAACGGCGAGTCAACTTGCGTCCTCGTGCTTACCACGTTTGGAGACATTGCCGATGAGCAAAGACTGTGACCGTTACCTCATAGACATCATTCTCAGCCTGACGGACCTGACAAGTGCCCCTCTTTGCATGTTTGTGTTGCAAAGTAGCATATTGTAGTGTTATAGAATGCACCCTGATGGTCTGAACCGCTGCTGGTCGTTCCCAAGCATATGCGTGACTGTACTCGTACAGTTGCATGCTGTTGCTACCGCTGGTCATCCGGGAGTCTCAAAGACATATGGCTGTGTTCGGCGTCGTTTCTATTGGCCCAGTATTTACCGCTCCAATTGCCGCCTCATCGCCTCCTAAAAATGTTTTGAGCACCACAAAAACCAGCGGCCCTATCAGCTTGCCGTACTCAGCCTATTGAAATACCATCTGAGCCATTCTTTCGGGTTGGTCTTGATCTACTTGGCCCCTTTCCTCTGTCGTTTTGTGGGAACAAGTGGATAGCACTTGCTACAGACTACACCACCTGTTAATCGAGCACGCGGGCTCTCCCTACCAGTTGTGCAACCGACGTCGCTGAGTTCCATCACGAAGCTGTGATACTTCACCACGGCTCTCCGTGAGAACTCCTTACCGACCGGGGCTGCTACTTTCTCACAGGTTGTCCAGGACATCTTGCACACCTACGCTACAAAGCACAAGTTTACAACGGCGTATCATCCTCAGACCAGCGTCTGACAAAGTGTGCCATAATCTTCTAATGTTCAAGCTGCATCGGAGTAGTATTGATCTGAGACTGCTTGTGCTTTCTTTCTAACCGTTCACAGTTTGTCTTTGCTAATGCCTCAAACTCGCAGCCAAGCAGAGTACAGTCCGGCGTACCTCAAGCGCCCTCGGTACTTGGTCCCTTCCTTTTTATAATTTACATAAATGATCTACCCTCTTGTGTTTCCTCGAGCATTCACATATTCGCAGATGATGGCGTAATCTTTAGAGAAATAATATACGACACTCATATATCTTCTCTTCAATCCGACGCCAATCAAGGTCACTGGAATTAAATATAAAAAATGTAAATTTATGCTTGTGTACAGAAATTCTAACCAGCTTCCTTCTTACTACGTTAACAACCTCCCCTTAGACCCTGTTTCATCCTGCAAATAAATATCTTAGTACCATATTACTAGCAACCTCTCGTGGTCCATGCACGCTACTTGCATAATTAAAATGCTAACCGCATGCTGGGGTAGCTGAAACGTAATTTCACTAAGGCACTATCTTCCCTAAAATTAATGCTTACACATATCACGCCGCAGCACTTTGGGATCACTTTCAGAAAAACCTAATTCACTCATTGAAAATGGTACAAAATAACTCTGCTCGGTTTTATTCGAATTATAACCGAACTGCCAGCACTTCTGTAATAAAATTAAACCTTAATTTGGTTTGCCGCCTTTAGCCTCCCGCCGTAAAGGTCTTAGACTTTCACTTTTTCACAACATATTTTATCATCCTTCCATTCGCAACGAACTGATCTCCCCTCCTCATTAATACATTTCATCAAGGATAGATCACAATAACAAAGTCGGAATTTCATTATACCAAGCCAATGTCAAGTCTCATTCATTCCTTCCGTGTTCATCTGCTGAGTGGAATCGCCTTCCCGCCTCAACCGCTACTATTTTTGACCATCAGCACTTCATGGAAGTATTAGATAACATTGCATAAACAGGAGCAATTCATTCATGTTTTTGTACTACAATTTGTATTACTGTCTTGAATCACCGCAACACTGCATTACTGAACTGTATGCACCGTATTACATTTTTTTAACCAGAAAGCACTACAAGAACACTTTGATAACATTGTATAACCGAGAGCCATCTGTTTTTGGTACTACTAACCACTTCGCTGCACTGTTCTTTTTTTCTGTATTTGATGTCACCACTCGCCTCTTTAACGCCCTCGGCCCTGAGGGTACACGAAATAAATCAATAAATAAATAAACATCTACAAGGATTCCATAGCTACGTTTGTTCTACACAAGTAGAAAGTTATCTATCAAGAGAGGGGTCGGGCAAGGAGACACAATCTCTCCAATGCTATTCACTGCATGCTTAGAACTATTCAAGCTCTTAGTCTAGGAAGGCTTAGGAGTGAGGATCGACGGCGAATATCTCAGCAACCTTCGGTTTGCAGACGAACTTGTCCTATTAAGCAACAATGGCGACGAATTACCAGAAATTATTGGGGACCTTAAAGTAGGGCTGAAGATTATTATGTACAAGACAGATAATCTGTAATAGCCTGGCATCGGCACAAGAATTCAGGATCGCCAGTCAGCCTCTAGAGTCTGCAAAGGAGTACGTTTATCTGGGGGACCGTGTCACAGGGGACCCTGATAATGACAAGGAAATTTACAGAAGAATAAAATTGGGCTGAAGTTCATACGGCAAGCATTACCAAATCCTAACTGGGAGCTTACCACTGTCCTTGAAAAAAAGTGAACAGTCATTGCACTCTACCGGGGCTAACATACGGGGCAGAGACTTGGATGTTAACAAAGAAGCTCGAGAACAAGTAAAGGACCGCACGAAAAGCGATGGAACGAAAAAATGTTAGGCCTAACGTTAAGAGACAGAAGAGATCAGTGTGGATCGTAGTTGACATTAGGAGGAAACAAATGGAGCTGGGCAGGCCATGTAATGCGTAGGATGGATAACCGGTGGACAATTAGAGTTACAGAATGAACACCAAGAGAAGGGAAGCGCAGTAGAGGATGACAGAAAACCAGGTGGGTTGATGAAGTTAGGAAATTTGCAGGCGCATGTTGCAATCAGCCAGCGCAAGACAGGGTTAATTGGAGATCGCCGGGAGAGGCCTTCTTCCTGCAGTGGACATCAATATAGGCTGACGATGATGATAGTGTCTGCGCAACTGGTACCGTTATCTGAAACAATCAACCGTGTAGTTTTATACCTCAAACCTGGTCTCGCTGATACGGTCGGTTCTCAACTCGAGCAGGCAGGGCCACCCCCACTTTTCGTTGATTTCAAGTATGCTGCGAAACACGTCCACCGACTCGAGGTCACGTGTCTCGGGATGCTGCGGCCAGTGCAGGTTGGCGTCGCGCAGGTATCCGCGTATGCGCGGCACGTAGTCCGTGTCCTGCGTCACGATGTCGTTGCATGTCTTGAAGAGACGCGCCGCCTTCTGCGCCGCTGTCTGGCCCTCGGCTGGGACGTCCTGGCGTCTGCCGAAGGGAGGAGCGCAAGCGCGGTTAGCACTCACTTATTTAGGAGGCTTAGTAATTAACTGTATATTAACTTAGGGTTTGTTTCAATTATGGCCAGCATTGCAGATAGTCTACGTTGGCAGGTAAGAAGACGCCTTCAAGAAATCGAAAGCATGCAGAACCGTTTCGAAGACGTGTCTGCGACACGACGCCATCTCGCGTCGACACAGTAAAAGAAAAGCTAGGAAAAGCACAGATCGCTGCACTTAACAATTAGTACGACGAATTAGCAGGCGAACTTTCCCTAGAGTTTCTATATGGTTTCTAAGTATTCTGCTCAGCCGCCATATTTTTTGCACAGCGAAGTAGCCTACGCGTTTTTGTTTCCTTCTTTTTCTATGGTGCAGTCATCGCGAAACTGTCCGTTTTTCCGGTTTCGTCACAATTGCAACCAAATTTAATATAGCCACTGCCCGCTTACTAGTCTGTTTCGCCATCTACGGTGGGTATTAGAACACACCCCTTATTGAAAATCAGTATTCCTCTACATGGCTCCCGACCACGGGAACAGTGTTGCATATTTTGTTCTACGCACCGCCTTTCGCCGAGCAATGTGTCACGTGAGGCTCCACGTGTAGTGCAGAGACGTCAACTGAAGAGGGAGCACCAGCGCATGCTTACATCGATGATAAAGACGATAATGATGATATAACTATGGGGCTTACGTTTCGGTGATGACAGACGTAAAGTTTACGCCTTAGAAATCATAAAAGTGAGATCACGGGAAAGTAGAAGAAAACTGAGCAGAGTCACACTAACGAGAACCGTGACAGCGTCGCTCGTCGCCATCGTTTTCTAATTTCATGATCATTTCAATACAAAGACTAACTCTCAATACTCTGCGAACTGTTAGTAGTGATAAATGAATACAAATGCTATACAAAAGAGCTACTTAGTAAACACTTATTTGTGCAACCACGTGCCTCCCAGATTGTGCGCACTGACAGGTTTCGATCCAGCCACCGATTCGGCACGCTTTCCAGCAAAACCGTTCAATGCGGCGCCCACGCCCGGTCCTCGCTAGAAGGCGCTCTTAGCCGAGGACCCGGCACCCACCTCTGGGTCAGCTTCCGGCCGCGAGGAGGAGAAATTTGTCGAGTGGTCATTGATCGGGGTTTTCAACATGCGTAAATTATAAAACCAGCGATAACTGAGACGCTAAGTGCAGGCGAACGAGTTCAGGTTAGCGCGCTTCCTGGAAAGCCAATTAGATATGCGATAGCGAAAGCCAAGGAACGCATGTTGGACACATAGAGGAGAGGCAGCTAGTGTTGACAATGGGCGGAGTGACTGACGTACTGCATGGCAGAGGGGCAGGGTTCGCGAAACAAGTAGCCAAAGGTGTCACCGACCTGCGGAATGTTTGAAAGCAAGTACAAATCACAGCGTGCATGGTGCCAGATGTTGGAAGACAGGGGTATGCAACTGAAATTGCAGTGCTTGCAGTAAAGCGGGAAATTTGGACGCTAGCTAAAGCAATGAATTTTACGGTCACTGACATCAACCGAGAAGTGCACCGAGCAGGCTGCGAAGCTGCTTTTGTGCGTGGCGGGTTACATTTTAGCGAAAGTGTAGCAACAGCGCTAAGACGTCGAGTCTCGGCGGGGGCTGTAGCATGTTTAGGCGGGCCCTAGGCGATCAGGAGAGAATTTTATGAATTTAATGTAGCGACGTAGCAGTAAATAGCAGAATTAGACCACAATTACTTTGGAAAAGACGCACCGAGGATATGAATACAGAAGGTAAAATTTGTTACGCAAACATGCAGCGTGGCCGTAAGCAGAAAGAATGACTGGAAATTCAAAAGCAGCTGAATGACGAAGCGATTAGCGTGTACGCCTCGACCGAAACGCATCTACGAGATTTCGAGCGGTCGCCTATTGTTGCCAATTTTGTATTGGAAGGGTGCAACAGAAGACCATGGGTCAAGAAAATGAGGAGGCATACTAATTAGGCGAGGTCTGAAATATCAAACGATTATTGGTTGGCGGCACATGGCCAGCCAAGAAGGCGTGGCTGGGAGTTCCTTACCTAAGCGCAGGTAATGACAGCAGAGAGAAAAATAAGGAATAGGTTGATTACATTACAAGAGAAATAGAGCAAGGTAATATTACAGGAAGATATGAAAGCGTGCATGGACGATTTAGACGAACATGCTGATTGCAGCGATTCTCTATAGTGCTGGATCTGTGTGATGAAAAGGACCTTATAGTAGGTAACAGGGAGAATAAGTGTCATGGACAGGTAAGGTGGCATTGCGGAAACAGGCAGCCATGTATCGGCTATGCGTTAGTCTCAGAAATTGTCTACGAACAACTACACCTAATGATAATAGATGAAAATAAAAGATAGCCTGGGTAGCGATGATGAACGTTTAACCTGTCGCGACCATCCATCCCTTCTTTCCCTCACTTCTGGGAAAGCCCGCTTCCCTAGTCATGGGGGCCATTACCCCTTCCTCTTTCTTTGTATCAGGGACGCTGCCCGACTAAGATGCCTCCCCAGCCAATCGGAAAACCTGTTTTTACTTTTGAATAAATGCAAGTCGACACTCCGTTCTCAAGCTGTGAACACATGTATTACATGCCTCCGCTAAACCTAGCTCCCAACAATTGGTGACCCAGGGCGCTTAAGCTTTTTTCGAATTCTTTGGAATTTTTCGATATTCCTGTCGAAATTCGACGCTGCTCCTACTCCAGCTGACAGAGACGAGGCCCACGATTACGTCTCCTGTAATCGCCGCAGAGCTTCAGCTTCCGAACTTTTGGTCCAAGAATCCCCGAGTATGGTCTATGCAAGTAGAGGCCCGTTTTCCACTCCGACGCATCACTTCACAGACAGCAGAGTACTTGCACGTCATCGCCGGGCTAGCCCACCGAGATCGACGATGCCATAGACGAATTGCTTGCGAGTACGCCTTCGCCCATAGCATACGACGACCTGAAACGCATGGTCCTGCAGGGCCTCGAGCCATCGCAACAGAGCAGGCTCCAGCAGCTCCTTTCCGAGACCGACCAATGACCGTCACAACTGCTGCACCGGCTACGCCGGTTACTTGGTGAGCACTCCGGAAACGATAGTTCCAATTTTGCAACACCTCCCACAGTCCACACGCATGGTACTAGCGGGTTCCGACGATACGAGTCTCAATCGGCTAGCTCTCGCTCACCGCATCTTCGACTGCTCGTCTTCGGCACAGCTACCCATCGCCGTTGCGAGGGTCTCAGAACCAGGAGACCGACTCTCACGCCTGGAGGGAACAGTCGACTGCCTTGCCAGTGCACTGGAGAAGCTGACGACTCGCGGCAACGCTAACGACCAACTTCGGAGCAATCATTCTGGTTCACAGTGTCGCGGTGTGCCTAGAGACTAGCCGCGGCAGTTCTGCTGGCACCACCGTCACTTTCGCGAATAAGCCAGTCGCTGCACTCAGCCCTGTCCGCGGACGAGAAATGCACCGGCCAGTCGCTAGCGGCGTAATGCGACATCGGCTCTCGTCGACTGCATCACCCGCACCCGTCTCCTCGTCGACACCGGAGCCGAGCTGTCTATCGTTCCCGCCACGGTCGGAGATCGCCCACGAGGCAAGTCCACATCCACGCAGTGAACAACACAGCCATCGCGTCGTATCAGCTCCGGTCAGTGACGCTAGACATCGAACTCCGGCGCTTTTACAGATGGGTGTTCGTAATCACAGCCGTAAACTTTTATCATACTGGCAGTAGACTTCGTCAGCCATTCGAGCCTGGATGGGAGTGTTCGCGATCGGCGACTAAACGATAACGTCACAATCCTCGATACACTTGGCGCGCAGGCCAACGTCACCTCATCTAGCATCTGTATATTTCGTCCGGTCTCAACATACTTGTGTAGTACCCGCCACTCACGAAGCCCCGAAATGATGTGCTGCCCGCGAAACACGAGGTGTCGCATCATATCACCACCACCGGCCCACATGTCGCCACCCTGCCACGGAGGCTCGCCGGACGGAGGTCGGATGTCACCCGCCGTGAGTTCTAACACATGCTTCAGCTCAGCGTTATTTGTCCTTTCTCCACCAAGTGGTCTTTACCTCTTCCTTTGGTTCAAAGCAGGAAAGTGGCGACTGGTGGCCTTGTGGCGATTACCGAGCTTTGAATGACGTCGCTACTCCGAATCAATATCGCATTCCCAACTTTCATGACTTCGGCGCTCGTCTCGCAGGAACCAAAATATACAGCAATATCGACTTTATAAACGCGTCCCACCAAACTCCTGTTGAACACCGCGACATTCCCAAGACAGCAATCACTATTCCATTTGGCCTGTTTGAGTTTGTCCGTATGCCTTACGGTTTAAAGAATGCAGCGCAAACTTTTTGAAGGTTCATGGACGAGGCTACGCGAGGACTCCCTTTCATTTTAGTCTATCTTGACGACATTCTCTTTGCAAGCCGCACAGGCAGTGAGCACAAAGAGCGCCTTTGCCTTCTATTTCAGTGACTGGATGAACACGGTCTGGCCCTAAAGCCCCAGAAATACATTTTTGGAGTTGAAGCCCTGCATTTTCTCTGCCATCGCATTTCATCCGAAGACATCAAGTTACTGGAATCACGGAAGCGGGCAGGCGAGGACTTCCCCTCTCCAACCTCCTTCCGAAAGTTGCGCGAGTTCCTGGAGCTCAAATTTTCACAGTCATTTCATACCATTCCTGTGCGCAAGTTCTACAGCCCCTCACCGACCTGCTCCGACGCTACTCCAAGAATCCGCCTAACTTCCACTGGTCCTCGGAGCACGAACACTCCTTCCAGGAAGTCTAAACACGGTTGGCGACTGCAGTGATGCTGATTTCACCCGCTGCGCGACTCACCAACTCGCCTTATGGCAGACGCGTAGACCACGGCAGTGGGTGCAGTACTGCAGCAGAACAATCGCAGAGACTGGAGGCTGCTGAGCTTCTTCTAAGAGCGCCTGAAACCTACAGAAGCTCGCTCCGATCGTAGCGCCAAATTAGACAAGATCCCTAACAGCCCCATAGTTTATCGTACTCCATTCCATGACGCAGCGCGGTGCCAGGTGGTCCTAGTGAGGCGTGCACAAACACTCTCTACAGACCCCAACAATTAGCACTACACACAAGGACGGGTTGCCTATCTGCGTGGCGTGTGGTGGCTTGACTATGGCATTGAATTGTGGATTTCATTGTCCGGGTGGCCATGCAGCCATGCGGGGGAGCCTCAGTCACTACTACTTGCGACTGCCTACTAGACGAAGACATCAGACTCTGGATGGGCAGCGGGCGCTGAAGGCACTGCTCGGACACCTTAAGCTTCTATGAACTGTCTGACAACTACGCTTCGCTCTTCTTAATGGAGCCGGACTGGGTTTTCGTTTTAAATATAGTTGTTCTGTCTCTCGCTACCGTTTACACCCTGCACATACCTTCTCTGCAATAATGTCACAGTTTCGCCCTAAGGGCGAAGCAATGAATACGATAGCAACACAGCAATGTCATACGAAGTAAGGTGAGCGGCTTTGGTAGCAATATGAATTGTAGTAAAGATGAGCTGATTAAGTAAGCAGGTGTGCTGCGCCGTAAGTAGACCGACATGAAGAGAGACTCGATGACCACGAGAAGGCGCGTGTGAAACGGTGGTGTTGATGAGAAGCGCTTCCCATGGGCAGCGCGTGCGAAGGGACACACCTGTAGCGCTGCACTACAGACCCGGGCCGCATTGCATGTGTAGCGTGCGTTGGAAAATGTGGCCCGACTAATACTAACTGATTGAACAAGCGTGGTGTGAGCGCGCACAAACAAACATGAATAGATCACACTGAATGACTGCAGACAACGACTGTCAAAACGCTGGCAGCAAGCCCATACGCAGCAGCGGGCGAAGGTACGTGCGGTCTATCGCTTCAATAGAAACTGAGCCGCGAATGCACGGCCCATAAAGATCAGAGCCGTGTCGAGATAGGAGACGGTACGGGCAAGCGACGAGCGCGGTTGTTGACAGAGTAGAAGTGCGCCCCCCCCCCCCCCCCACCCCCCGCTCCCTCCGGCGCTGGCTTCCCGCTTCCTTGCTTGCGCGTGGCAGATTGAGTGCGTTCGCTCTCCGTGATAGCGCGCGTCCCCGCACGCTTCCGCTCGGGCATACGGCGCGCGGCGACGATTTTATCTATAGGGAACCTCACGGCGACGACGACGCCGACGGCAGAAATCCGGTTGAATTGTCCATATAATTGCTATCGCAATAAATTGACCGCTATACTAAGCTGGTACCATTCATGTTCCTGTCGCCAAAGAAGATACGATGCTCCTATTTTCATGTGAGGAACCCACCGAGTCCCATCGGCTGCCAGCGCCAAAGCTGTAGCAGACGATCCGCATTATCAGGGATTTATACACAAGCCCCAACTCTGACATTGGAGGATTCCAGTTCAGAAGGATCCCAACAACCCCCAAAAAATTATTCCAGACCAACACCCCCTCCCCACATACAGAGAGGCAGTTGTCGTGGAAAAAAATTACGCTTATCCCAAGTAAGCTCAATATTACAAATGCAACAAACGAAGAAAATGAGGAATATTTGCGGTTTGTAGACCGAGCCACTAAGATGTTCGCCAAGAAACCAGATCGGCTATTGTAAATGCGTGCGAGGTGACACGTTGCAACTATGTGACACAGTATATTTTGTGTAATACCAGTTTTTTTTTTCGAACTATTATTTCGTGAATGTGGCAGCCACGGTGGACCTACTAGTTTTTTGTATATTGTACGTATTGTATTGTATGTACCAGATTATAGCGGACATGATGGGCATATGTACCTTTTGTACATAGTTGTCACATTTTAATTGTGTTGTTTAAGGTATATGGCTACTCCGTGTCTATTGTGATTAGTATTTTTTCTAATAATATTCTATATTTTCTAAGAATCCTTTTTCTGAAATAATATTGTACTTTGTATTGAAAACATCTGCACTCGGTTCTATAAAGACTTGCAGATTAGGAACCTGTTCCACTTATTTGTGCATAGAAAAAAGAATAAACTTTGTTCAATCAAATGCAAACTCTAAACGCTGTCACTTATGTTGCAATCTAAAAGGTGAAAGAATGGCATGGGTGTTTAAATATAGTATTGAATTTATAATCACCCGAAACGAGGCACAGATATTGGCCTTCTTTGCAGCGTTCATTCGTGCCTACCTGTCTGTCCACCTGTCTCCACTTTCGTTGTATTTTTTGCGCAACATCAGCTCGACATGCACCAACAAGGATGAACTCCTTTGTAACATGTGCTTTATTATATTTGCTTAAAAGTTTAATTAGTGTGCTTCTGCTAATTAGCAGCTTTTCCGTAACCATTTGGTGAAGTAAATCATTCAGCCCCAATTTAAGGGTGCACAATTACTATGCATAGGTATAATATTAAAGATAAGCCTAATGCAGCAGGATGTTTCAAGCATTCCCGATGACGCAACGAGGGTAGCCAATCGGTTTGCTCGCAGTAGCGACATTTACTCAGGCTACGTTGTGGGGGAAGGGGCTAGTGAAAGCGCGGAAACGCGGTATCGCTGCGATCGTCAGCCATGCACATTTTAACACCTTATAATAAATTACACGCTTTATTCGGAAAGCTTAGTTCGGTCTCATAAAGATCAGAAGGGCCTACCCTATCGACTCAGCCTGTTAGTACACCGTCATCAAAATCACTTAAGGGCCGCTTTAAATGGTGCGTCGAAGTTTGCTGCAAGTTTTATTTCCGAGGTTAGGAAATTTCACTTTATACCGGAGAATTCAGTTAGCCTGCCACAGCATACGTTAAGCTTACAAGACGCTTCAGGTTGCCACACCTTGTTTGTGCTCTATCTAGTCATTGAAAAATGAAGATGTAACGAGGTTGAGATCCTTTATTACGCTTGGCTTAAATCCGGCTACAGAGCAGCGGCTTCATTCGGCTTGTTTTTAACGCGTAGCGTTTCTTCGACACCATTTCTAATGCGTTGATTTTTCATTTAATAACGTAAAAACCAGTTCAATGTGTATTCTTAACTAAATGAACGCGGCGGATCACGCTTATGTACATATATTTTGCCTCAAATAGGCCTGAGGTTTCCTTTGCGCTGTAAAACGTTGACGTGTATGACCGCGTGCCACCAATGCTAGTAGCTTAGTTGGTTTTGGCCGGGCGGTTGAATCGAGTGAGTGACAGACAGACAAAGCTTTTCGCGTTTAGGTAGCCCAAGAAAGACTATCGTCTTTAAAATGTAAGTTCATGCACGTGTCTTGTAAACGATCTAACCTACACTTCTCATACACGCTAAACACTATACCGCGCTATCGCAAGTGGATTGATATAGGTATCTAGGCATATAAATAAGTAATATAATCTGGTCAAAGCACATCACGTCGCTTTCTGCAAGCGTTTTAAATCAATACGTTTCATCAGACGATCACTCACGTTTGCTTCGCCCACGGTTAGACTAATCGCATACCAAACTTTCATCCGTACCAAACTTGAATACGCATCTCCTACTGAAACCGCCATCAAGAGTGCCTAATCCACGGCATTAGAGACAATACAAAATCAAGCAGCTTGTTTTAAAACAGCTCGGTTGAGCATTACTAACATCAAAACTTCGATTGGTCTAACTCCCCTGGAATCTCATGGTAAGATATCAAGTCTTTGCCTTTTAAATGCGACGCATTTCTTGGCGACAATTTGCCCCTGTGACAGTATATCTATCTGGCCGCCTACGTCTTGGTGCTCTCATGGTCGTATTGTTTACTTGGTGTGTACGAAAATTGGCATAGCATGAGAAGAGGGTATGACGAAATCAAATGATAGGTCATGACATGGATGTCATGAAATGCGTGTCATGTAGGTCAATAAACAGCCGCCTAAAATGACTATGACTCAGCTAAAATACATTAACACTCAGAAATCCCTGATAGGGGTTCGAACGTGGGTACTAAGTGAGGGAAACACTAAAGGATGATGGTAAAACTCGTAGTCATGAGCATGAATCAGCAGAAATTACAATGACTCAAACAAAAAGACGCACAGAAAGATACCTGGAATGGGTTCTGACGTGGACACTAAGTGAAGGAAACACTTAAGGATGATGGTAGAAGTCATAGTAATGAGCATCACTCAACAAAAATGGCAATGACTCAGCGAAAAAATATTACCACTAAAAAAAACTGAAATCGGTTCTGACGTGGGTACTAAGTGAAGGAAACACTAAAGAATGATGGTAGAACCCATAGTCATGATCACGACTCGGGAAAAATGACGATGACTCAGCGAAAAAAGATAACACTCAAAATCCACTGGAATGGATTTGGAAGTACGTGAGCACTAAGTCGAGGAAATACTAAAGGATAATGGTAGAAGTCATGAGCATGACCAAGGCCTTAAGGTCTCTTAGCCGTAGCTAAAGGGACGCCTGAAGACTCGTGACATGAATGTAATGGCATCCGTGTCATGTAGGTCATGAAACAACTGCCTACATCTTAGTGCTCTCATTTTCGTTTCGTTAACTTGGTAGGCTCCCCGCACACTGTTTAGCATAACATCGATTCACACAGGACGTAGGATCTGCCGGCTTTTTTCATAAGCTATACTATAATTTGCCGCAATTATTTCAGTGCCTAATTCTGCCGCCCATAAGATCACCGCGACGTCTGTTGAATTGTCACAGTGTTCAACGCATTCATGGTTCAACTAATGCTTTCAATAAATCATTTCTGCCGACTGCCATATCAGATTGGAAAGTACTTTCTGATGAGATCGTCAATAAAATTAATTCTGTAAAATGTAAACA
The DNA here is from genome assembly GCF_013339745.2 of Dermacentor silvarum. Lineage (NCBI taxonomy): Eukaryota > Metazoa > Arthropoda > Arachnida > Ixodida > Ixodidae > Dermacentor > Dermacentor silvarum. Next base: position 27,938,939 of record NC_051164.1, read on the forward strand.
ATTATTGCACAAGTATTGTCTACAGCCCCAGTAGTAAGATATCTTCTTTTCGTCTTATCGGTGTTTTCATTGTCATGTGTTTACTGTGTTCACCTTTTTGCAATCTGCATTATTGTGCTTTATCCTTGTGACCCGTGGTTACCATTTGCTACCCCCTACCCCTTATGTAATGTCCTATCCGGGGTCCTAAAGAGAAAATAAATGATGATGATGATGATGATGATAGACTCAAATCAGGTCAGTGTAAAAAATGCAGCGATAACAAGTGTTAGGTAGAACCGCAGTGCGTTACGCCGCTTATTTTGAGCCCGTATTGTTCAGAATTAGACCTCTACGCTCAGGACGTCTGACAAATGGCTGGGCTTAAGGGTATCGGTAGCTTTCAATTTCGATTTAAAAACGTCATAATCATCATCATCTTCAGCCTATATTTATGTCCACTGCAGGACGAAGGCCTCTCCCTGCGATCTCCAATTGCCCCTGTCTTGCGCTAACTGATTCCAACTTGCGCCTGCAAATTTCCTAAGTTCATCACCGCACCTAGCTTTCTGCCGTCCTCGACTGCGCTTCCCTTCTCTTGGTATCCATTCTCTAACTCTAATGGTCCACCGGTTATCCATCCTACGCATTACATGGCCTGTCCAATTCCATTTTCCCCTCTTAATGTCAAGTAGGATATCAGCTATCCCCGTTTGCTCTCTGATCCATACCAATCTATTCCTCTCTTAACGTTAGGCCTAATAAGATTCGTTCCATCACTCTTTGTGCGGTCCTTAACTTGTTCTCGAGCTTCTTGGTAATCTCCAAGTTTGTGCCCCATATGTTAGCACCGGTAGAATGCAATGATTCTACACTTTTCTTTTGAACGACATTGGTAAGCTCTCAGTCAGGATTTGGCAATGCCTTCCGTATGTACTCCAACCCAAATTTATTCTTCTGGACATTTTCTTCTTATGGTCAGGGTCCCCTGTGAGTAATTGACCAAGATAAACGTACTCCTCTACATACTCTAGAGGCTGACTAGCGATCCTGAATTCCTGTTGCCTTGCTAGACAACATTATCTTTGTCTTATGCATATTCATCTTCAACCCCATTCTTACACTTTCTCAGTTAAGGTCCTCAATCATTTGTTGTAATTAGTCCCCATTGTTACTGAATAGGACAATGTCATCAGGAAGCCTAAGGTTGCAGAGATATTCGCCGTTGATCCTCACTCCTAAGCCTTCCCAGTCTAAGAGGTTGAATACTTCTTCTAAGCATGCAGTGAATAGCATTGGAGAGATTGTGTCTCCTTGCCCGACTACTTTCTTGATAGGTAACTTTCTACTTATCCAGTGAAGAACCAAGGTTGCCGTGCAATCCTTGTAGATATTTAACAAGATATTAACGTATGCCTCCTGTACTGCTTGATTACGCGATGCCTCTATAACTGCTGGTATCTCTACTGAATCAAATGCTTTTTATAATGTATGAAAGCCATATGAGAGGTTGATTGTACTGCGCAGGTTCTCGACTACCTGATTGATGACATGGATATGATCCATCGTAGAATATCTTTTCCTGAAGCCAGCCTATTCTCTTGGTTGAGTGAAGTGAAGTGTTGCCCTGATTCTAGTGGAAATTATCTTGGTGAGTATTTTATACAATCTTGAAAGGAAGCTAATCGACCTATAGTTCAATTCTTTAACGTCTCCTTCTTATGGATTAGTGTAATGTTGGCGTTCTTCCAGCTTTCGGGTACACTTGAAGTCATGAGGCATTGCGTATAAAGGGCCGCAAGCTTTTCAAGCATGATATCTTCTCCATCTTTGAATAAATCACCTGTTGTTCCATATTCTTCAGCAGCTTTTCCCCTGGTCATGTCTCACAAGGCCCTTGTAATTTCATCGCTAATTATAGAAGGAGCTTCTGTATCCTGTTCATCACTACTTCCAATGAAAGTTGCTTGGCTGCTGTGGTGAACTGTACAGGTCAGTATAGAGTCCTTCCGCTGCTTTTACTATGTGATCAAAATTGCTGATGACATTACTCTGCTTATTTTTCAGTGCATACATCTTGCCTTGTCCTATGCCATGTTTTCTGCTCACTCATTTCATGCTGCGTCCATATTTTACTGTTTCCTCAAACTTTTCCACGTTCTAATTTCGAATATCCCTTACTTTCTTCTCGTTGATCAGTTTTGACAATTCAGCAAATTGTATTTGATCTCTCGAGTTTGCTACTTTCATATTTTGTCGTTTATTTATTAGGTCCTTTGTTACTTGGGAGAGCTTGCCTTCTGGTTGCCTTTGTTCCTTACCTCCCTCTTCAATTGCTGCTTCTGAGATCAGCCTAGTTACGGTTTTATTCATTACCTCTATGTGGTCTTTATCTTCCTGTTCTAAAGCTGCATATTTGTTTGCGAGCACCCGCCTGAATTGGTCTGCTTTTAGCATCACTGCGTCTATGTGGGCCTGTTTCCTTTTCACTAATTTCATTCTTTCTCTCTTCAGATTGAGAGAAATCCTAGACTTTAATAATCTATGGCCACTGCACTTTACCTTACTTAATACTTCTACATCGTGCACAATGCGGGGATCGGCAGAGAGTATGAAATCTATTTCGTTCCTTGTTTCTCCATTAGGGTTTTTCCAGGTCCACTTTCTGTTGCTGCGCTTGCTGACGTGTTCCCCCTCTAATAAAATAAAGGTTGATTTAAATTTTCGAGTTTTCTATACAATCTTTAACACATATATTTTAAAGTGAGGCCGCTGCCGTGAACGAGGTTCTCCTCACAAATATAATTATCCAGGTTCGACGTACTGTGGGCATCGATGTACGCGAAGCTTTCATGAGCCAGCAATGCAAAAGCTTGGACTGCGCTCAAACTTCGCCTTTAACAGTGGTACGCGAGAGCACCCAAATATGCCCGACAACTGCACACGCTTCCTGGCAACTGCAGCTTATGCTACCGTAATGTTTAACTTACAAGTGCTGGTGGCGAACGCTATGCACGCAGGTGAGCTTTATGGTTCTTTTTTTTTCTTTCCCCCGTATTGGGCGAATGACCCGCATTAGGCATTAAGATGTCTTGAATCACACGAGACGACGCATTCAACCTTGCATAAGTGTACCACACCACCACAGTATACGATGGCAAACGCGCACGAAATTTCGGCGAAAAAAGCGACCGGTAGCTTGTATGTTCATCATCAGCCAGAATATCCACGCGGACTTCACATCTCCTGGCTGACAATTAAGTTTATTGCTGTGCAACGAGACTAAAACGTCAACCGTGCTTTTTACCAGTGGCCTAACGCTTGGAGGTCTAATGCATCCGTGGCTAGGGATGCAAAATTTCCAAAAATTTCGAGCGAAATGACTTTTTTGCTGTTATTTTCAGGATATTTAGGAAATTCTGAGAAAAATTCAAACTTCAGTCAGAATAGCTTGTATTTATTTTTACAACAAAATATATATCCTTAAACAGATGTGATAATTACTAGAAACGCGAAGACAAAGGAGAGAACTCTCTGGCTGTCTTCAACGAAAGATTGATAATATCTGACACCTCAGCAAGCGGTGACTCAGCGACCCAGTCACTATCGCTGGATGCGCCCGCATTAGAATAGACTGCACCTGATTACACATTCAAAATAGATTTTATGTAGACGAGCTTTCAAACTAATTTACTTGCGAGCATTTTGCGCAGCCTATTACGAACATTTCAAAACAAAATAGAGTTTCTTTGGCAACTGCCAGATGACGAAAGTATCTTCAGCAGCCTAGACGCTGGAGGCGTCAGAAGATGATTAGTGCAAATGCAGTGCCAACGAAGCGGCGGTTCTACGTGCTTTCTGCAGCATTGCGTTGTCACAGACGAAAGTCATCTAATAAAGAAAAGCAGGGAGTGTTCCGCATAAATATTTTTATTGAAGTACCCTATAGGCCCATAGGGCCTTTAGGATACTGGTAACACATATGGCTGTAACACATAGGGGTGTTACAATATATCAATAATATTGTAAGTAGACGCACTGCAAACAGGTAATGCATGTTACAGAATAAAAGAACACAAGCGAGAAAAAAATCTAAGAGAAACCCGTAAAAGCAGTTACAAATGACACATCCTAAACATTGAAGACACCTATAGCCGATTAAGAGGGGCTGTTACACAAAATCAATGGTTACTTAGAATGGGTAATTCAAAAGAAAAATGCTTGTTAAAATAGGTATACATTATGGGATTTTAAGTGCTTAAATTATTTACATTATGGAGTTTTAAGTGCCAAAACAACGCTCTGATTATGAGGCACGCCTGAGTGGGGGACTCCGCAATAATTTGGAGCACCTGCGGTTTTTTAATGTGCACCTAAATCTAAGTACACGGGCGTTTTCGCATTTCGCCCCCATCGAGATACTGCCGCCGTGTCCGGAATTTGATCCCGCCACCTCGTGCTTAGCAGCACAACACCATAGCCACTGAGCAACCTCTGCTGGTAGCGCTATGTCGTCTGCTACATTTTAAAGCAACTCTGCGTTTTCAAAACTAAACTTAAAGCATATAACGAAGACACTTAAAAAATGTGCTTCTGTTCTCTTGTCGGCGTCTTCCGGGTGTCTCTCGCGGTGGTTAGATAGATCTCTAACCGTTACCTAATTTTCAGACCATCAGATTACAGTGCTGGGGGAACTGAGTAAGAAAATTACGCAAGCAGACAAGCACACACGCAAACGCACACACATCCCTAAGCGCAGCCTGTTTACCGCTGCAAGACGCGTGTCAAGGTAACCCTGAAGGTCACATATACGGCAGGAAACTGACCTACATCACAGTGGTGGAAAGGGCTAAAGAAAGCTATGGCTTAAAAAAAGAATTCGCCTCTCAACTTGTATTACTCCATGTTTTATAACTCAACAAGTACCTCTTTGCTTGCTCTATACGTGAACTATATATAGACATGAAAGAACTAGCTGCTCACTTGGCGATGTCGGCGACCGCTTGGAAGAAGTTGTCGTTAATTTGGCGGCGCACCGAGGACTTGTTCTTCAAGCGGCCACACACGAAGCGGTAGAAGTCTTGGCAGGGATCCACGGACCAGTCCATGGTTTGGTTGAACAGCTGCACACAGCCAACGGGGAATTAGGAATGCGTCAGGGTTTTTAAAAATACTCGGGTAGCGGCTTGGTTCGCTGTCAAACACACGGTGGGCCATTTGAACCACACTTTCCGCATGTTCAGGTGTTTCTATTTACTCAGAAAATAATATAAAGTAGAACCCACCTCATAACGAATGTCGACGTTGATGCAGTTAGTATTGAAACCATGTAGGGACACACCATAGGGCCAGCGCTAAAGTGCGCATACAGTCACGCTCCTCTCTTGCGCTTCACACGCCACACGCCGCGCCATCTAGCGACGGCCCCCCGACTTCCACGCCTGGCGCGGGTTCGCTTCCGCCTACTAGCGGAGAAGTTTTGAGATAATTTTCTTTTTTTGTGGCGATGAAGCGCGGCACATACGTAGTAGGATATGCCCAGTAGGCCAAGTTTCGTTTAAGAACCCGGCAATACGTCATGTACCCTGAGAACGCTAGTCAGATTGAGATTTCGAAGTGAAAGGCGAAGCTTTCATCACGATAGACAGGCTTAGCGCTGCGCTTGAACTGCTCGGACGCTGGTGTGATGTGTTGGCGCCGCGTGGCACGCAAGGCAACACCTGCGGAGCAGCGCCCTGACAGTTGCCAGGCGTCTGTCAAACGCTGTCGTGACGAGCCCTGCCAGTGGCCTTGCAGGCGTCACACCTCGATGCTGCACTATATGAGACCGTCTGGAAACCGTCCGTGTTATTCAGTGCCCAAAGAAATACCAGATAATGCCCAATTCAAATGAGCAAATTTGCTTACACTTCGAGCGTGTCACTGAGTGTCATTTCGGCGGCATGGTGCTAGATAGACAAACGAAGTGTCATTCGGGATTGTTGACCATGACGATTTTTGAAGCCATAAGTGTTTATACGATTCTTGGCATTTTGACTTTTAGAAACGGCCAGTTTTAATAGGAAACGATGCTTATGTACAAGAACTTCCGCCATCAAAAATATAGATACTGTAAACCCATGAACACGTCTGCTTCGAGAAAATACAAGCAAAGAATATGTCCTAAGTCCCCAGGGTCAGGATGGCCGAATTCGTAAAGATTACCAGTGCTAGCTTTTTTTTGGCTTCGCTGAGGTAAAAAATTGTACCTTCGGCTGACGACACCGGTAGCATTTTCAGTGTGCTCATGCGGTACCTCGAGAGTGCCACGAGTACAGCGAAGCACGTTCAGCTGGGTCGAACACGTCATAAGTGCGCGCCACTAGGCGCGGAGCGATCACGTCGTGCAGCGCGCGCCTGTACACGACGAAGAGTAGGCTGTTCAGTTCAGGCTCCATGTTGTTGCAGGCAGTTACGATGAAAGCCGCGTCTCTGCGTGTCTCGCACAAAGCTGCATTTGCTGCTAGACTCCAGTACCTTATCGGTCAACGTAAACGACGCAATTGTTTATCGCCGTTATCCAGGAGACCAGACTAGAGCATGTGAAAGTCATCCATGTTGTGGCATCATACGGTACTGAGGAGTTATGAAGGTGCGTCATCAGGTTTAGCTTTTGATAGTGCAACTTTCGTAATTCCGTCGTTTCTTTTCAATTTACGAGGCACTTGAGGCTAAGCCGGAGAACATGCAAGGTGCTGGCGGAGCAGTACCTCAGTACCCCCAAGAATAATTCGTCAGTTGGCATTCCAAACACGTGTTGTTAATGAAAAGCCTGACCTTGTTCGCGTTGCTGCGAATCACAACGTGTGCAAGGGTCAACTGGCCTCTGTTCAGCTGTGGTCTGCTGAACTTCGAATTTCGCACGTCATTCGCAGAGGGCTCTACAGTCGCAAAATGGCGTTTGGTGGTTTATATGTTCGTCAGGCACGTAGCAGAACGTGAAACGTAAACGTAAACGCGAATATTGTGGGAAATGAACGTGACAGCGTGGATCAGCCGAAGGTACCAAAAGACTCTCATAACATCTGAAATCACGAAAAGTGGTCTTAGAATTTAGCGCCGCCTCTGCTGTGAGCATTTACTTATTTTGACCGATTGCTATCGAGGCTACACAGTTCAACGCTGTCAAGTGAGGTTCCTCAAACGCATCCTCTGGCAAGTACAATCCACATAAAGTGTCACTAAACATTCCCGTCTGACAGCCTGCGAGTGACACTAACGGCGAAGTCCGCTTGCTCGAAGGGGCACTAAATTTGCCAGTCTTACTGGCAACGTTAGCTTGACGTTTACTGCTCATGGTGACAACTCTTGCATTATAATGATTAAAGTGGATACCCAGGTGCAACAATAATTACTCCCACATGGCATTAACTAGTCTCAAAAAGCAGGCACTAGCTTTAGACACTGCGTATGCAAAGAAGACCTTTCGTTCCCAAACATTGTTGGGGGCTGTGCCATGCGGCACCAACAGTAATTTAACCAGCTTCATGACACCACCGAGGCCGTGAAGGATGCGGAGATCGCGGTAATTTTTAATGGACTGTAGAGCAACTACATTATTTGAAATGCATTGATCTTGGCTTTGTCTTGTTCATTTCGTTTGTTTGGTTATTCTGTGACTAACTAACATGAAGCAACACTAAAGAGAAGTGTAAATGTAGCTGCATTATTAAACTGCCTTCGATTAAACTGCCTGTTACGATGAAAGCCGTGTATCTGCGTGTCTGGCACAAAGCTGCGCTTGCTGCTAGAATCCAGCAGCTTATTGGTCAACGAAAACAACGCAAGTGTTTAGCGCCGCCATCCAGGAGCCCCAACGAGAGCACGCGCTGAAGGTCATCGACGTTGTGACTCCTACGATGTTAAGCAGGTATGGATCTGCGTCATCAGGTTCAGCCTTCGATAGTGCAACTTTCGTAATTCCGTCGTTTCTTTTCAGTTTCCGAGGCACTTGAGCCTCAGGTGGAGAACATGTAAGGTGCTGGCAGAGCAGTACCTCAGTACGTCACGAATCATTCGCATGGCAAGAATCATTCGTGATTAACGAACATGAAGGGTAATAAATAACCTTCGTAGATTATCGAAACATCAGCTCTCGACAAGAGTGGAGAGATGATAAACCAAGTTCCGCAGCATCCAGCTGTGATATCATAGATTTTGACAGCGTCTACTCGGGAATGGTTAATTTACTATTGGTAAACGTGCACTGAATTTTATTGTTAAATAGTTAGACTGTAGAAAAAAATTTTCGAGGATATTTTCTGCATCAGAAAATTCTTTTCAAACCCCAGACGTCACACCATGTCGATGTTTCAGCAAGAATTTCAAGAGTGGATTCGAGGTATCGGCAATAGGCTAGCAACATTATATCCGCCGGTGTAACTACACTTAGAATTGGTAGCTAGGTTTATTTAGCAACAGTGACTACTTTGTTTAGTCAGTAACGTTAGTATTTGTACCATTATCAACTACAGTTACACCAAGATGGTGAACACTGTGACAACTATGTAGTAACAACAACGACCTTTGTGAGTGCAGGATACACAGGAAGAAAAAGGTAGGCAGTGGTAGTGACGTGAAGGTCACATAGGCTCTCGGGGGTAAGCGTCGATTGCGGGCGCTGGTCGACGAAATGGGAGATTGCCTCTGCCCCGGTAAGGTTGGGACGCCTTTAACTACAACCTTCACAGAACACTCCGTTTTCCCGTATTTCCTGCTATTACTACAACCTTTAAAAAATTACGGCAGCTAAGGCACTAGAACACTGCCTTAAATCTTCCAGCATGCCACAAATGTATTTCATGTGATTCGGTTACCCCGCAGTGGAAGACAGTGACTATGCCGTACACCGCAGCTGGAGATTTTAGAATCCATTTTGATGACCACCACTGGGATTCTTTAACGCCCGTGCCAAGGATGGGCCTACGTGAACCTTCTTTCACTCCACCTCTTATGGAAATGGACTGCCGCGGCCGGTTGACCTCGCCGTCAGCTTAAGTGCGTGCCAAAGCCACTGAGCCATTATAACGGAGTTCCCCGTACTATGACGACACGCACGAGTCTGAAAGCTACACAAGCACTTGTCCCCTCCACTATCACCCGTGCTTCTCTCAGTGCGGAACCAACAACCGCCTAAAACTTGGGTCACAAGTATTTCAGCGAAGGGGATCGTTGCACACGAACCTTGGTGTATACCATGCAGTCGTCGTCGCAGATGGGTTGTGCGGCCTCCGACGTGTGGGCCATCATCAGCGCCGCCACGCACACGCCGACGATTACGGCAACGGCGATGGCCGCATGCATCGTACGGCGCCACGGGAACCCCTCGGCCCAGTGACGTAGCTCTTTAGTCAGGGGAACCGCGGCAGCCACGCGCTCGCCTATCAGCTGGTGCCTGAGTCGCTGGCCGACCGGTCGAGAAGGCATATCTTGGGGCACGGCCCCCGATGCGGTCGCGGATTTGCTCCTCTCCGTGTGAAAGTCCAGCGGCTGGGACGGCCTCGCGCGCTGCGTCGTGTAACAAAATGTGAGACAACGCCAACCACGCACAGTCATCATCATTGTCACCGCATTACCCCAGTTGTACCATTATAAAGCAAAGCGCTTTTTGCAACTCATTACGGACTTTGCTGACGATTTCTGCAGATGCTGTGGACTTGTCGAAAAGCTCAAACGTAAAAAATAGAATAATTACCAACGTGTCCGACGGCGAGATGGAACTTCGGCATCGGGCACAACCGCCCCATGTTCTAATCTCTGGGCCACTTTGGCAAACATGCTTCTCTCGGGCCAAAGCCAAGTAGCTCTTTCAGACTATTGGCGCGTGCCTTACTTGACGCTGCACGTGATGGAGAGCCCGTGTGCGCGAATGAACGTGCGCGGGAAAGTATGCGCGCCTGAGTCCGTTAGGGCCACAGTTGCAATAAAGAAACGATTGAATAATAATATGGTTACCACTGTGTTTGGCGTCATTCGTCTCTCGGCAAATACCTTTTGTCATCGTTCTATCCTTGACAAACATCAAACATCCCCTTGGCTACGCGATACCACTTCCTTGACGTCTCAATGCGTATTTACATAAACTTGTGTTTGCGTTTGGGCTTAGCTTGTGAACGCTGTATTCATAACCACTATCATGGCATGACATTAAAAGTTTTGAGATTCGCTGTGTATAGACGTTTTCACGAGGGCGCTTCCGATGGTCTGGCGTGGAGAGTATGTGTCAGTGTTGCCTGTTCGGTCTGGACTGTGAGCTTGCCTTGCGCTTGTATTGCAGAGTGGTAGCTTTCCTTCGATGTTTCCGTTTATTTTTGTCACGAATGACTTACGCTCAAAAATAATGGCATATATACTCATCAAAAGGCTACAGGCCAGCACTGTGCACTTTATGGGTGCACAAACAACAAGCGGAAATTAACAATTTTGGGGAATAAGTGTGTCCACAACACAGCACTCCGCGAGACCACTGCCGCTATCTGGTATGTTCACGCTTCGCCGGTTTCCTGCATCACCTGAGGACTTGGCATTTCACTTTAATGTGAACCAATGCACACATCAGTAAAATAACGCATATTGGTAAACTGTTTTCGGCACATTTCCCAATAGGTTGCGAGAATTGTCAGCTGTTCGATGCAATATTTTCTCGTATGAAGTGGCAGAGGCTACATTTGTTATTCTTTCAAACACGACATCATTCCAGTGCCTAATACGGGGGTCACATGGCGCTCTTTTGATCGTGATCGAGCCTGACATGGGTCGAATTTCTTGGTCGCGATTGGCTTCTTTGCTCAATCTGCGGAATGGAAACAATCGCGATCGAACATTCCGATCCAGATCGGTCTCGATCGCTATCAAAAGTGGCTGTGTGGCACCGATATAAGACAAATTTGAGCACTCTGCGAGAGAACTAGTCGGTAAATACACTTCGCAACGATCTGGAAAAATCGTGTCCTATGGAAGATTATGCAGACCCTGTGTCCACCAAAACATTGTCTCTGCGTTCACACGCACCCTGCGCGGCCCTGCCCATAAAGGTAATTAATTTCAACAGTGTGATGCTGCATCGAGCTCACCCATCTTTGAGCGTTGTCTATGTGCTTGGGTAGCAAGAGAATGCAAAAACGAACGTGTCAACCTCATCAGCGCGGCCTAGCCCCAGTGCTAGAGTTCGGGAACCGTAATGCGTTAACTGTGTGTGGCGTAGAAACGCGCTAAATGACCCCGCGCAAGTAAGAACGTAAAAAACGGTATTCGCATGGGTACGCGGACAATAGCATCATGCTTGCAAGAATAACAGTAACGAAAAAAATACATTATTCGCACAGTCGATCAAGTGAAATACTTACATGCGTGCAGTGACCGCTTCGCTGACCACTAAGCACTTTTCACTTACGGTCAGTAGTGGTTTACAGTCATATGCACATGTATTTATTCGACAATTGTTAAGACTCGACATTACTTTATTATGAACATAGCACAGTGAGACGGTGTAAGGGAAACAAGAGAAGGAGCAAAGATGGCCCTAACGCTGCAATATATTATTGGCTTATTTCGCTTCAGAGATAGCGCACACGAACAATTCTTGCCGTACGCGATATCTTCAATACAAACTTCGCGCACGATCTACGTTAAGGTTCACCGTGAGCGAAGCTTGTTCCAAATTCAGACATTCGAAAGAAAAGCCATTGAAGGTAAACAAACGTAAAAAAATAGGTAAACAAACATATCTTTATAACAAGTCCTGTTATAATCCCTATTGGGATTGACAGTAAGTATACATAAATAAATACTAAAAATAAAAATCCAGCACCTGGGCTGTATCAGTTGCGCTGGCATCTGTGATCACTGTCGCGCGTCATTTCGCTGCAGGTACCGCGCTGCTCGATCGCCACGCTTATACTTTGACATTTGGTTATAAGCACCCTGCACCGCACCAGATCCAATAAATTTTGCATGATTGAGCTGTTCAGTTGCGTCGCAAGCATATGGAGTAACCACCGCATATCTACCAACCACTGACACGCGTCGTCGGGCCGCCGGCGCCTGGTTCTAAGCATTGCCCGACAGCTACGTGCGCGCCTGCTTTCGCTAAACGAGGCAACCCTCAACCGCGAAACGTAATGGTGATCAGATTCAATCGACGATACGGTCACATGTGCCCAGCAATAACAATGAAATATATCGCTGATTAGCACGCCAGGTCTCGACGAAGCAGACGCGGCTGCCGCCGCTACCGACGACGAAACACCACATCCACTGGCTGGGCTTGCTGTTGCCATGGCACACTACACTGAGCGCTCACGCGAGCACGTGAAACATGTAACAAGTCAAGCGGCACAAGACAAGCGAAGCGGAAGAAAACAATCGAAATAATGCGCGGCGAAGATCACGCAACCGAAGTGCGGCCGGTCTGTTCACATGGCCTGCTCTCGCAAGGCGCACAGTCCAAAATGGCGGCATAACCTGTTCTGACGCTAGACGTCGCCCGTGTCGGGAAATGGCGCTGCTCAAACGTCGGTTTGTGAAAAGGTCTATAATCATGATGACATTATACATTACATGGGATGACAGTAAGGGCCACTTACATCGAATTTATTTTATAGCATTTATAGTTAACTCCCAGGCGAATACTTCGCTTTCCAACATTGATGTGGTACTTGTGGAATAATTATTCTCATTATTGTTTAACGCAGTGTTCCGTGTCATTAGAAGACCTGCCACAATCCGTCCATTCGCTGTGATTACAGCCTTTTACCTCATTCTTAAAATCGTGTTACAACTTACGGCTTGACGAAACTCTGAAGTCATCGATGGCGACAACATTGCCGATATCGCCATCTCTTTAAGCTTTCTTCGAGCAGAATGCGCTAAATGCGTTTTTGTGGGTAACTAATAAATCCGCTACTCGTCAACGATCGTAGCTGCCAATGCCGTTACAAGATGTTGAACATCAACGCCGCGACGCACCTTCGTGTCCCGTATTTTGGCATTCCGCAAAATGCGATACGCTTACAAACAGGCAGAAAAAAAATTACATCTTCCCGAGGAAAACCATGGGCTGATGCGGAGCATCGCGGTCGTTATAACGGCGTTAATTACGTTGTTATTACGGTGTTTACGTTGAACTCCACGGTCCCGAACCTCAGCTTCTGCTGCTCGACGTTCTCGAACCGACGCTGCTTCACGTTGCCGAAGCTCAGGATCCGCTGATCGACGTTCACGAACCAACGCGGCTTCACATTCTCGAAGGTCGGATTCCGCCGCTCGCTTCGTACGTTTACGTTGAACTTCGCGGTCCCGAACCTCAGGTTCTGCTGGTCGACGTTCACGAACCAACGCGGCTTCCTGTTCTCGAAGGTTGGGTTCCGCCGCTCGCTTCGTACGTTTACGTTGAACTTCACGGTCCCGAACCTCAGGTTCTACTGCTCGACGTTCACGAACCAACGCGGCTGCCCGTTCTCGAAGCTCAGGATCCGCTGCTCGACGTTGACGTTTCGAAGCGGCTTCGCGTTCTCGAAGTGTGGAATCCGCTGCTCGACGCTGACGTTTCGAAGCGGCTTCGCGTTGGCGAACTGAATCTGGATCTGCTGCGCGTCGCCGACGTTTACGTTCTGCGTCGCGAGCTCTTCTATGCGCCGCCTTGTCTTCAGAGGTGCTCGCGGTTCTGTTAATGAACTGGCTGCTGCTGTTTGAAATGTGCCAGACAGTTTGTTGAGAGATTCGTTGGCGTCCATTCAGCACATCGGACGGTGCAGCGTGACTAAACCGAAGCACCAACTCAGGCAGCGGCGCATGCACCGGGTTTATATAAGCAGCTGGCGCGGACAGGAGGAGGAGAGAGAGGCGCGCATGCGCGCGCTATCGCACAGGTGGCGGATGAGGACAGGGAGGGAGATGCGCGTTATCGAACAGATGGCGTGTAGAGGGGGAGAGGAGGAGAGAGGCGTTACCACACAGCTGGCGTGGATAGAATGAAGAGAGGTGCGGACGGACGCCGACGCCAACGACGCCGCGGGACAGGCCGCCGCTATAAGATGCTCCGCATCTAAAAGTTAGTGACGTTCCATTTCGTGAATGCGCGTGACCCGCTAGTGTATGGACGCCGCGAACATGCATAACGAACACCACGTCGTTAAAACACAAACGGAAATGACTCGAACGCTCTCGCGGACGCTACATTGATCTCGACGGTGCAACGCCCAGGTGTGCCACAGGCAAATAGCATATTGCTACACATGCAAAGAAGAGATGCCGCAAACATGCACAGCCAGCGCCGCGGCGTCAAAGCACAAACGGAAAGGACACGTTCCGGGGAATCTCTTCTGCACATTCCGGCGCCTTCCTCCTCCTACGCTCAGTTTACTCAGTTTGCACAAAGGCGATCGATGTCATAATGACGAAGTTAAGGCAAAGTCACGTACAAAGTCATCATTTCCATGTGGGCTGAACGACGATGCTTGCAGCATAGAGTTTCTTACAATTAATAGCGGGAACTGTGGCACTAGTGTCTGCGGGAACTGCAAGTAGTGCGGTTCAGCCGGCATGAGAATCATGGTTAGCACATGGATTTGCCTAAATTTGGTCCCATTGGCTTTAGACGACTTCGTGACTTTGTAAAGTGATCATATTCAACAAAGCACTGCGGTTGAAATACTGCTTTGAAATTTGACCAAATGAAGGCAGTTAAAGCATAATACACAAGTCTCAAGGATGTCTGAGGCCACTTGCAAAAATATCGTACAAATACATCGTTCCCATGGAGGCTTAACCAGTGGAGCGCCAGAGTTCCCTCTAATAATTATTGTAGGAAATTCTATGCCTTCCCTTTCCCGCAGACACTTGCGACAGGGTTCTCTGTAGTAAATTTTGTTGCAAACTATATGTTAACAACGTGGCTTCCGAGACCATGCAGAGCTCTGCCCATCTCGGAGGTCATGGTTACAGCTGCCCGCGCTCCGTGCTGCCGCCTGCACGAGTCTTAACGTTGAAGCTGTCATTATACATTACACTACATGTTGCGATGCCAAATGGCTTCTCTTCTAAACTGAGAATAGCGGAACTGGGCAACCCAAGCCATACCTTAAAAGTGAAATAATTTCTTTAAGCAAATTACTGCGCTTCAGTACACTAGAAAAGTAAAGTAGGAACGTGGTTAAGGGCACATTCTAACTCATCGTAAGGTTCGAAACGTGGCATCACAAGACACGGCCAATAGGAAGGACAAACGAGCGCCGTGTTGTTTTCCTCCCTATTGTCCGTGTCTTGTGTAGCGCTGTTACGAACCTTACGATGAATACTAACCAACTGGCCCTACTTGCGGTCTTGGTGTACATTGTAACGTTCAGCCCAGAAGATAGATGTTTTATTACTCGTACCCTATATATGGCGAAAGCAAATTTGTTAGCAGATTTGTTGAGTTCTGCAGGAACACCCGGTATCGTTGTCCCGGTACTGGTGTCTGAGAAACTTTTCGGGCACGGCGGGCCTCAGAATCTTTCGACTGTTAGTGATAAGGGCATTTCAGCTAAACTACCGCACACCAAGGGCAGTGATCACTGTCGTGGTAGCTCTAAAGTCTAAAATAACGCCAAGCGGAAACCACGCTCACCTGGGGCTTTTGCTTGTTCTTTTTGGTGGCGAACTTGCGCAGACGTGGCAAGTAGTGCATGGCTGGTTGTTTAAGGAAAGCTGGCACTGCGGAGCTCGTAAAATGCGTGACCTGACGCGAGCACGGATTTTCTTCTTCTGGCACGTTCTTGCTGGCTCGAGCAGGTGAACACCACGAGCGGGATCCTTTTCATCTTCAAGCCATAACCCCGACGGAACGTGCAGAGGCATTGCAGTACTGGAGGGAAATGAATTGAATATCTCTGACCGTACTTCTCGAATAAGAACCGGGTCAACATTAAATGACCTGCATCTCTATCTTTGAAACTGAAAAAAAGGAAAGACATTGCTTTGATTTTGCCGAACTGTCACATAAAGTCCTCGTACTGTGGCCCTCATCTTTCAATATAGCAATTGGCACTGCTACCTGCTACAGTATGTTACGGAACAAATGTGAAGTTTCGTTGGTTTTCTCCCCTCCTCATTATGAATGTCAGAAATATGGTGGCTGTAACGTCACCTGGTTGATTTTGTGGTCTGCAGTTCCTTAATACGTGAATTCAAAATTGTCTTTCGTTTTGCTTCTGAGGGATCCGATGTGGTTACGAGACGCTAAGACGAAGGCAGGTTAGAGTTCGTTAAAGCGATTTTTTTGCCTCCTCCACTGTCCGGCTCCGCGAGGAGCTAGCGTTACCTCCTTGCTATCTGCAGCGTTCGCAGTCGACGCTGCAGACTGATATGACGCCGTGCCTGTAGTATCTAAAAGCCCAAGGAGCGGGGTTGGCGCTAAAGCGCAACGTGGCGCCCGACGGAATGACGAAGTAAATTTGGCGGCCCGCTGGCATTGAAACGTTAGGCCAACGCCGCAGACAGCAAGGCGATAAGACAAGCTGCTCGTTGGGCCGGACCGGCGGTTACGTCGGAGACGTGACGTAAGGCAGGGGGGCGGCGACGTCGACGACACAGACGCTCTTTTTGCGGCTAGTTTCAGTTTCAAGCAGCCTGCCAAGGGGAACTAATTGTTCGCGTAGCTCCCACATGAACTCCGCTATCCAAAATTTGGTCGTTGGGCTAGGTAGTGTCGAGGACGGGCCCCAAAGTACTCATTTGCTGTAAGTCACCTATTCTTTTGAATTTGAAAGTTCATTAGCGTAACTTCACTAATTAGGCACGTAAGTGCGGAAATTCCTCTGTATCTAGAGGCCACCAATCCGTACACTCGAATGGCAAACATAACGTGACCGAGATTTACATTTTCCTAGGTTTAAAAATTTGGTGCAGCTAAAAAGAACACACCATATGTATACATGGAACATATGTATACAACATATGTAGACGAAGTTGTAGACGCTCAATACCCCACATCGCGGTGCCTTTTTGGTCCATCTTTCTATAGTGGTGTTCCTTTTCACATCGCTCGCGTATATGCGGCGATATCTTTTGTCTGCAGTTATATAGCGAAGGCGTCGCAGCTAGCCGTGTTCGCTCCGTCTCTCCGTCGTATGCTTGGGTGGGAGCTCCAAACCGCGGTTGATGTTAAAGGAATGCACTGGTTGAGAGGAATAGTGGCCACACGTATATTAGGTTAATTATTGCTCTCGACCAATACCAATATCCACCAATACTATTTTTCGTGTAAAGCTTTTGGCTAGTCACAGGTGGTGTGCATTTTCATGTGCCAGCCGCAGCGCCAGCTCTTTCAGCACAGGAGCAAAATTGAAAGGAGCACTATCAACCGAAACAAATTTTCTCAAAACCAATTCAAGGATTTCTATCGGCACGAAATTTCACGTGTGATGACATACCCGCTTTTCCGTGTCTTTTCAAATGACTTCAAATGTCGCCGGTGGCCGACCTCCTCGAGCGATCACTTTTTCGCGATTATTTACGTGCGGTTTTCCGTTTTGGCATCGGGCGCGTCACAGGCCGTTTGTTACGCTGTGCGAGTCACGCAAAATCTCGCAAAAGTGATCGTTTTCCCAAATACAGCTGATTATTTTCAAGGTGGCAACGCAGAAATGAGCCGACTACGCCTCGCGCGCACGCCGCCCATGCCGGTCACTGCCATGCTGGTAGCATGTTTACATTTATCCCGCGGCCAGCGCTGTCCCAGCGTTCGATTTCGCAAACTTCGGGCAGCTCCGGGTTGTCTTGGGATCCCAGTCCACGTGACTTCCTATCAGAACCGGAACTAGCTGGCTGCCGTCTGGCTGCCAGCGGGCTGCCAGAACTCTGAAAATCGAAGAAGCCCAGTGTGACGCTATTCGCAATCGCGCCGCAATGCAGACTCTTCAAACCCGCCGGTGCGTTGCCTTATTGAAAAATGATGTACTTGTTATATCACGATTAGCTTTCTGTTAATCCGAAAGACTACCTCACACCACCCTATCAGTGCTTTTCCAGGCTTAATCATAGAAAGTGTATCAGGCCATATATAGCCCGTTGCGACACATACAAGTGTTCCCTCTTCCCGTCTAACATAGAAAGATGGATCGCTGTGCCACACGCTTGCGTGAATGTTGAATACTTGGAGGCGTTTACCGCTAAAATCGATCAATTTCTTTTTGTTTGAACCCTTGACATTGCAGTAGTCGACATTGAAAAAAAAATCACTCTCAGACTTGTGTGGACGTAACACTGCTCCACGTAAAATTAAAATTACATGCTGTTCCTCTTGAGTGTGTAGACAGCATTGTCGAGTAAAATTTGTGCTGAAGTAACGTTGTTGTCTGGGCTTGTCTCTTCTGTTATTATGTTGTGAAATTGATCTGTACATTGGCTGTTCACTCCTGCATGGGCCTGTTATTAGGCTCACAGTATCCAATAAAAAAAGAAAAAAAAGTGGGCATGTGCCTCTACCACACAAATACGGGGCGGGCATTCAAAGACGCCAATGACGATTACTATTACTACTAGTACAACTACAACGACTTAATACTACTAGCATTCCTACTATTGCGGCTGCCCCTACTACAATAGTCATACCCTACTGTTGTAAGTATGGAAAGCAGTTTTTTGTTTCCTACACGCGAACACAGTGCCCGTTCAACTGGCCATTTATGGATGTAGAAGTGAGCTAATCATTTTGGCTATGCCCATGCCATAAACAAGTAAAACAGAATCAATATAAAGATAACATCTTTTATAATCTTACGGTAAGGAAGAAGCATCAATCAAAGAAGCAAATCACTCAAGCAGGCATATTTCAGCAATTGTTTGCGCTTGACACCAAGAAAGCAAGCGGACCAGACGGGATACCCAAGTGAATTTTTGCAGCGATATGCTGAATGGGTTTCATTTTATCTAACAATAATATTTAGAAAGTCGTTGGAAACCAGTTCACTGCCTCAAGATTAGGCGCAGCGTTGTTGTGATTCAGGTTTTTAAATCCGGCAGTCGAAGTCAAGTTAACAACTATCGTCCAATATCGCTCACTTCTGTGAGTTGTAAGCTTATAGAACATGCAATAGCAAAGCATATCATTCTTTTCCTTGAGACGAATAACTTCTTCTCTTCGTCAAAACATGGATTCCGAAGCGGTTTATCCACTGTTTCGCAACTCATTGAGACGGTTCATGATTTTTATCTAGCTTGGGATGTGCAAGAACAAATTGACGTCATCTGCATAGATTTTGCGAAGGCCTTTGATAAGGTACCGCATCGTAAATTGCTTTTAAAACTTGCGAATGCATGTATTGCTCCAGACATTGTGAACTGGATTGCAGCCTATTTGAGTGGTCGTGTGCAATCCGTCCGCATTGAAAACTGCGTGTCTCATTCACTAGAAGTCTTATCTGAGGTTACACAAGGGTCAGTATTGGGGCCGCTATTGTTCTTAATTTACATCAATGATATTTCCAGTTTTCTTGAATCACCTGTTAAAACAAAACTTTTTGCCGACGATTGCTTAATTTATTCCACCGTGGCAGATAAAACCGATCAAAGGATAATTAACCGATGCCTCCAAGATTTATATGACTGGTGCATAAAATGGGAAATGGAAATAAATTATTCGAAATCGACGTTTGCTCATATAACAAGAAAGAATTTCCTTTGACTATAAAATAGGTGACAACCCTTTGATGAATGTACGTAGCTTTAAATATTTAGGGGTGATCATTCATCATGATCTCTGCTGGCGCCTCCAGGTGGAGGAGGTCTGCTCTAGGGCTTACCGAAAGCTGTGCTTCTTGAGAAAAAAGTTGCAGCATGCCCCAAAAAGCTTAAAGTTAATTCCGTACAAGACATTTGTTTGCCCGCTTTTGGAGTACGCCTCCTGGCTCTGTTTGGAGCCCTCATCAACTGTACTTTCGAGATAAACTCAAAAAAATTCAGAGAACTGCTGTGCGTTTTGTTTGTTCGCGTTATCGGAGAACCGATTCTGAAACAGACATGTTGAAATGTTGCGACCTGGAATTGCTAGAAACACGGCGAGAAAAACAACGAATGAAATTGTTTTTCCAGATAACCAAAAATGAAATAAAGATAAACAAAGAAACGTACATTCGTCCCTCTGTAAAAGACAGTGCGCGTTGAAACCGCAGTGCCAGTATACAACCTTATAAAACACGCCTTGATGGTTTCCAACACTCGTTCTTTCCCTCACGTATAGACATATGGAATGGCCTTCCGGACTGCACTGTAACAGCTCAAAATGTTAGAGTTTTATACACAACTAGAATTGTATTACAGGCAACGGGATACGTAAGAATTGATCATGCTTTCTGTTATTTCTTGGATATCAACAGTCCTTACACGTGTATAACTATAGTTCATTTTCCCTGTAATTTGTGTTTCACAGTGCTTTATGTTGTTGTATTGTCGGTGATGATATTTATATTTATGTTTTATTTGACAATCTCTCTCCTGTAATGGCCCTCAAGTGAGGGCTACAGTATTCCTAAATAAATAAATAAATAAATAAATAAATAAATAAATAAATAAATAAATACTAGTATTTACAGATGGGTTTTAATGGGTGCATAGAGAATCGAAACACATAATCTTCTTTGTCGTTTCCCAGGGCACCAACCATGTCCTCGTCTTTCCACATTACATACTGTGACAATATTATGGACACGACGAGAAGCACGTAATTTACTTTCAAAACAACTTTCGTGATCTTGCCCAGCAGCTGAATGAAAGTAAATAAATAGACCACAGGGATGCAGTTTTAGCGTTTCGGCAGTGTTTCTATGTATATATATATATATATTCTTTGTGGCCTGCAATTTAGAATTCACGAGCAATTAGCAAGCCCAGAACCGTAACCGTAAATTAGGCTGTCCCGCTGCTTCGAAAGCGGCGTTCCATCTCAAGGTCGACGAGTTGATGTGCAAATTTAATATTTTGCCGCACCAAGCCTCTTCTTGGCCATCTCGTGGAGTCGTGGTGCAACCGTCTGTTTGTTTGCTCGAAGAATAGCGATGAGCTCTTTTGCACGCCGACTGTCGTTGGGGCTAATAAATGTGTACGCCCTACCCGGACCAGCACTTCGGGCGGCGTGCTCTACCCGTTTATGGTAGTCCTCCAGGCATGGCGGGTAGTCGTAGTTAATCACGAAACGCACGTCGCGATCGTCCAGCTGACGCGTGGCCACGTCCGTTGCCACTAATACGGTTGCCAAGCCCGTTCGAAATGCGGCGAGTTCGCGGTCGCGGTTTCCTTCCGTCGTACTGCCGTGAATGGCGACGGCTGGCCAATCCAGTATTCGTAGTTTCGACGCCAATTCGTTCACGCTTCGCCTCGTTCTTGCGAAAACGATCACCTTGTCGCACTTCTTGATGAGGATGTCCTCGAAGATGGTAATTAGCTTGTCGTCTTTTTCGGCTTCGCCACAGATGACAACGACATGCTCAACAAATTCGCTTTGGTGTGCCGTCTGTAGTCCGCAGCTCACCTGAATAAAGTCGTCCAGAAATTCATCGGCGAGATGCAAAACTGGCCAATTTGGCGAAGCAGCCAACATCAGCTTCTGACTAACTGGGTGAACTAGGGCATTGATGGCGCGAATTTGTTTTTCTAGCCCCATAAGCAGCATGAGGTCCACTCCATCGAACACCAGGTACGAGCAGCGACGAAGATTCACCTTGCCCTCTTTGATGAAGAACAGCAGACGGCCAGGTGTCGCCACGCATACCTCGACGGGGCCCCTCTTGAGGGCTTTCAGTTGCCGCAGCTTCCAGTCACCGCAAGACAGGCACACGCTACGAACTGCCGTGTATTTCTCAAAGTGGTAGGTCAGCTCGTGGGTCTGTCGGGCCAACTCCGGCGTCGCCACGAGCACGAGCACGATGGGACCGTCACCAGGCTGTAAAGGTGGTTGGTGCTTGACGTGCACGATGGCTGGAAGGAGGTATGAAAGCGTCTTGCCCGCGCCTTCATTGGGTACCGTGGCCATAAAGTCCCTGCCCTTAAGAGCAATGGGCCAGCACTGGGCCTGGACGTCGGTTGGTGGGCCGTACTTTCCCGCTTCAATACCCTCTAGCATAGCAGTCAGGAAAGTTGGCTTCGTATAGCCGTAGAACGGGCTTCGGCACGGCGCGCCCCTCGACAGTGATCCCCTTGGCTTTCCGATAGGCCTCCACGTCCAGGCAGGAACGCCTGGCTGTCGCGAAGTGTTCCTGGTAGACATTCTTCCGGAAAGGTAGCAACTGCGTCCATCGCCATTTGGGTGCACTGACTTCGAGGTCTACTCCGCTCTCGGGGACTCCCTTTTCTGTTCGTACAAGCAGCCTGCCAGCGGTATAACCCTCACCTCTTGGCAGATAATGCTGCTCATACAATGCTCGTAGATCAGCTGTGAGCCATTGTAGTGGCTGTGGGACGCCCCATAGCTCGATCACGCCAGCAGCGTCGTTCAAGCCGTTGAGTCCTTCAACGCCGGCCGCTTCGTTCATGGCTGTGGTTCCTCGACCTTGCTTGTCTGAAATTTTTCCCGTTGCCTAGTTATGCTCGTGACCCACCCCGCTTTGCAATGATGGCGTAACCCACTGTGGGGAATAGCCTATGAGCTGGTGGTAATATGATTAAATAATTAAAGGAGATGTGAAAGGAGATAATAATAAATTAAATAACATATCGTGTAGTAAGGTAATCAGCCTTTAATGAACATGTAGTAAAAAGAATGATATATAATACCTAAAGTAAAGTAAATGGTAAATTAGTAAAGTGCTAAAAGAAAAATGAATGTTTAAATGATCCTATAATAATAATACTATTGTTATCATGGTCAATTTGTCGTCTTGTTATTTTTATCAGTTCCTTCACCAGTGTTCATTTGCCCGACTTCCTAATTTCTCTAAACAGAAACCCTAATCCACTGCGGGTCCATGACAAGAAGGCATGCGTATTAAGAGTTTTTCATTGAGGACGGAAATTCGAACTACCATTTGAAATGCTATCCCATAGTTTCATTTAATTTTAATTACATCTCTGTCTTTCCGTCTGTTCCTCCTTCCTTCCTTCTTAATATTACATGGGAACAATAATTCCGCACATTTTAGAACAAGTTCCACATTCCAACAGCACTTAAATTATAACAGTCATGAATACATAGCTTTGGCTATACTTTAGAATAATCCACCGATTTTTCGGCCAATCCCGCGTGGTGAATATGAGCCGCATGCATGTTGGACAACAGACACAACAACCGAAGAATAACGAGAAAACAATTTATCAGCTAAACACAATAAAACAATTAGCAACATTATTTAAGGCTGTGTATTGTATTATTCAGTAATTGGGTGAATTAACCCTTTGGTGGACACAACGAGGAAACAATTGTTATCTTGTGTAAGACATCTTTAGTGAGCTATTGATCACTTCTTGATGCTATAAAAACCAATCCGAATGCCCGAGAAGTGTTTTATTCCGAAAAAAAAAGTGGGACCTATATGTCCCACGGTGCAGTTAGGTCATTTTGATCAAATGGGACTCATATATCCCGCTGTCCACTGAAGGCAGTTCATATTTTTTGTGAAATGGCGTGAAGAAAGTTGCAGACATCGGAACGTTGCACACATTGCACATGTACTTCGTGCGGACTTCTTTTTTGCTAGTTGAGCACCAGCGGCACCGCCATCGCGTGCTTGTCAAGTTTGGGTGGTGAGTGTTTCCGGAGAATCGATGCTTCCGGAGAACCATCCGGAAGGTTCTCTGAACGATGCTCATCATCACTGTTGTTAGAGTTCTCTGGCAAGCTCCAGAACAATTAAGGTGCTCCTTCAGCAGTGAGACGCTTCTTCTTATCTTTAGCAAAAGAAAGAAGCAATCAGAACGGACCGAACAGCCCGCACGCTATACGCTAAGCCTAACCTGGAACAGGTAAATCACACTGGTTTTCGTGAAAAAAGTTCCGTTTATCTATGCAAGCTAAACATCACAAATTATAGCTGATAGTTTGTAAGTGGTTACTGTAGTGCAAGAAACACAAAATTTACTCACCAGACATTTTTTTCTTGCTTGAAAGTAGCTCACAAAAACACATAAAAACGGAAAAGCGGACATGAAAAAACAAAAACTGCTACGTGTCTTGTTGCGTGCTTGCGCTTAGCGGAAACGCTATGAAAGTGCATACAGGAGGTTGTGGTATACTCGATAGAGTTAGTGGCTTGTATGTGGTAGAGCGAGCTCTCTTAAGGAGCGACAGCACCGAGAACGTGGAATGAAAAGTGGGACGTATATGTCCCGCTGTCCAACAAAGGAGTAAACCTAGGTACTATTCTAAACGACGATGGCGAACACACGTCACGGAGATGTTGTTTGAACTGTTTTTTGAAGCAAACACAAGTTGCCCCCGTCTGCACCCTCCTCCTCTCTCTCTCTCCTGCTACTACGCACGACCACAGTTAGGTTTAATGGCACGCTACGTGAAGACGTTAGGCCTAACAACGGTCACTCTCGGCAACACCGCTTTTTCAAAATTAGAATATGGAGCGGAGGTAACAGTGTTCGGTATACGATGGTAAAATTGCGCTATGCACTCATCAAATTGTCACCTGTCCTTTAAGCTGTGGAAAGAAAAGGACAACCGGCTCCTGTGTCACCAGCGATCATGTTCACTTGAGCATAAAAAACTTAATCCTCATGTTAAATGGTAGCCTAAATCGGCGGCCTAACAGAAGTAGCAAATTTCGTACTGGTAGGCTGTAACGTTGAATTAGAAAATAACTTCACTGAGAGCTAGAGGTGTTGTGCCTCTGCTTCAGGGATGGCTGGAAGGCCTATTATGTGGAATAGAAAGGAGAGGTGGAGGCGTGTCAGCGTCGTCCTAGGATCCGGATTCTGACAGGGTCATTCGGTTCTGACAAGAGTATGTTGCAGAGCGTTGCAATACCAGCAGCACCAGACTAAGAATCAGGCTTGCCAACACTTATTGTACCATCAAGCCTGCTCCATGTTTACAATGGAAAGAAATGGAGGCAAATAATTATTAGGGATGATTCCAGTATGCTTTTGTGTTTTTTGCACTGTAAATCATGAATCTGTTCCAACTGGCCAGAAATACACACTTACAAGTCCACATGTAGTGCACATGATTTTGTGCAATGTATTTTAGCAGGGAGGGAAACATGCACTCAAAAAAGAAATCAATCTCGAAACTCGTGCAAAACTTTTGAGTAAATGATAATGTAGCTCCAGATTATCGAATGATCTATGATGTATACAGTGGTCCGTATAAATGATAGCTGCCTCATTTAACAACATTAATTCTTCGAATACCAAAGAAAACTACGAAAGTTGTTAGCGTCCACTAACGGACGGGTTGGCTTGTTGCCAAGAAAGCACTCGTGCAGAGGCAATATCAGAGATGCATGCCACATAGCAATACATGTAAAAGATTCGTTTGGCAAAGGACCCATGCCATTGTACAAGTATTTTGCATGAACAAATGCCAAGTTCCCTTGTGAAGCTGTTGCTTCTGAAATCTTGGCAAGGGCTTGTTCTGGCAGCCCGAGTCTGTCTAAAACAGTTCATGACTATCACAAGACTGTAGCGCCATTCAGGTAATTTGCGACCAAACCAGCATAGACTGTACCACAGATTGCTCTGTGGGACAGTCTAATATCTCTCTTTTGTTTTCAATGGGCATGCAGTTGCAAGACAAGGATGTGTAAAGGGGGCTGGATATATGCATAATACCAGGGCGGTGACTGCAGCTTCAAATTACTTTCACATTAGGGGTAGTGTATGGCACTTGATTTTAAAGCACGTATGGTGCTGTCACGGAGCGGCATATTTTCGAATGGTTTGGACGCTGATTAACGACACGCCGAAGTACGAGCGTCAAACACGTGGGCTCCTGACTGTGCAGCGTATAATGCATTCGACATCGACACGCCGAATTACGAGCGTCAAACACGTGGGCTCCTGACTGTGCAGCGTACAATGCATTCGACATCGACACGCCGAATTACGAGCGGCAAACACGTAGGCTCCTGACTGTGCAGCGTACAATGCATTCGACATCGACACGCCGAATTACGGGCGTCAAAAGCGTCGTGGCCGCTCGGGCTGCCATCTCGATTCCAGACGCGTCACGCCGATTACGGACCCCGAAGTGTGCGCGTACGGCCACGTGGTAGTGCCGGGATCAACCTTGGCCCTTGACAGTGGGAGAGAGGCTGATCTGCGGTTCTTCGTCCATAGTGAGAGCGCGACCAAGATTGTTGGGAGCTAAGAGAGCTGAATTCGGAGAATGCTACGTAGCGGCAGTTTCCCTACCTAGGGAACTAGGGAAGGCAGAGGCTATTTAGGCGCATGTTTTGGGCCCTGCTGATTAGTCTAGAAGCTGAACCTATGCGCTGCTGAGAAGCCGTTGGGGGGCTAGTGCCGTCCAGTATCGCCTGGGCCGCCTGGCCACGTCGGAACTCCGAGGAACTTGTTGACGTACGAGACGTCAAACCAGCGTCTGCAACGAAGCTCACGGTAGTTCACCTCAAGTTAGCTCAACCTGCTTGAGAGAAGTCGTCAGATCTAGACTCCCGGGAAACCCAGCCCAGCAATTCGCATCCACCTCGACAAGATCGGCCACCAGCATTCTTCGGGAAAGCTTTGTGCGTCGACTTCATGGTTTATGGACTTGCTGCTGCTGCCCGGCCACGCGTATGACATCGTTTGTTTCCATTTGTTTTCTTTTGAACTTTGTTTAGTGGGTTCAAATTAGCACGTATGGTGCACAACAGGAGGATCAGACTACCATTACCCTCTCCTCGTTGTCGTCAGAGAGTTTGCCTGTGCTGTCATAGGATTAGGGTGTGCATGCTCGGAACCAGTCTTGCATGCCTTTGTTCACTGATACTGCAAGTGTTTCTATCTTTGCATTATACACTCTCCAGCTTTGTTCATTATCTCGCAGTATATTGTCACGTAGTAGCGGGTGAAGAAAACAGTCCTAAAACTGTGAATGACGAAACTGATTCTTTATTGGGCAAACATGTGCCCACAAAAACAAGTAGCACTCGAAGCAGAACGATAGCGGTGATTAGTCGGCGATCGTCGAAATCTGATCAGTGGCCAAACGCGTCGGCTTTTATACATGAGTAATCAAAGGTTCCAGAGTTTGTTCCCTGGTGTCCGCGTGTCTTCCAGAAAGTACTAGACAATTCGCGTCGCTCATACAATCAGATTAAATAAGCGTCAGGGACAACAGACAACGGATAGAAGCATCGATAACGTTCGTGAAACTTCCGATACATGCAGGCGCGTCCTGCGCCTATAGCGATAACGTTTAACATTTGTTAGCCGGTGAAAAGCGGTCACCGGTGGAAGATAAACAAGTACACCTGTCAATATTTACCAGCGAGGCCAACTTGCTCGAGCTGCTGTCCAGTTTAGCTATGTAAAACAGGCCAATTTTGCTTCGTACAGAAGGACCATGCGCTTTAAATGTGTGAAAAATATTTTCTTTCCACGTACACTCCTTGATCTTCAACACAGTTTAAGAATTGGTGTTCTCTAAATTAGTGCATATTCCGTATATTGAATTACCATGTTTAACTGTTTTTTCTGCAGCTTTCCAAATATTTGCAATCAAATTGCCAAATTACTTTCCGGCTCTTTTTCTTCACTGAAAGGCATTTCTCTTCTACACGTGCTAACCCTTTCCACTTCTCTATTTTGTTTATATTCTTTATTTTTTAGGGCAGAGTTTTCTCAGAATACGTATATTTCAAAGGATTACCGAGTCTAACCTTCTGTACTTCTTCATGTATCATTTTTAGAGCGATAGCTCTACTACTCGAGGTACAAATACAGAAAACGCTGGTTCCGTAAATATGATCTTCAAGCTCAGCCAAGGCCAAACTGGAACTCAGCTGCCACATCCGGCGGTTGCTGCGTATGCCGCGTGGACGGCCATATCTTGAAAGCGATCTGCGATGTGGACAAAGTGCGCGGTCGCGCGGGCATCATCTTCAAAGCCATCTGAGATGTCTACAAAGTGCGCCGAGCGCTGGTAGCTTCGTATGCACTGTTCTTTTGACGTTTAGTTCGCGTTGAAGCGAGACGCAGCACGAATCTCAATTCGGTTGTTGCTGTTACCGCACCAGCAGCGCCTGTGTTTTGTCTTGTGCTGCAATGTGTAGATGCGGTAGTTGTTGACTGCGCCGAGCAGAGTCTGTGTCCTTTCCCAAAGCAAGCAAAACCGTGCTTTCGCTCGAAAAACTTTTAGCTGCGTTCAACTACGGCATACTTTTTTTCTTGTCGCCCTAATGCTCATGTTGAGCAGTGAATCATCATCCTCATCATGAACCTATATTTATGTGCACTGCAGGACGAAGGCCTCTCCCTGCGATCTCCAATTACCCCTGTCTTGCTCTAGCTGATTCCAACTTGCGTCTGCAAATTTCTTAACTTCATCAACCCACCTAGTTTTCGGCCGTCCTCGACTGCGCTTTCCTTCTCTTGGTATCCATTCTGTAACTCTAATGATCCGCCAGTTATCCATCCTACGCATTACATGGCCTGCACAGCTCCATTTTTTTCTCTTAATGTCGATTAGAATATCGGCTATCCCAGTTTGCTCCCTGATCCACATCACTCTCTTCCTGTCTCCTAACGTCGGACCAAACATTTTTCGTTGCATCGCGCTTTGTGCTGTCCTTTACTTGTTCTCGAGCTTCTTTAGTAACCTCAAAGTTTCTGTCCCACCGGTAGAATGCAATGATTGTACACTTTTATTTTCAACGACAGTGGTAAGCTCCCAGTCAGGATTTGGTAATGCCTGCCGTATGCACTCCATCCTAATTTTATTCTTCTGTAAATTTCTTTCTCGTGATCAGGGTCCCCTGTGAGTAATTGACCTAGATAAACGTACTCCTTTACAGACTCTAGAGGCTGACTGGCGATCCTGAATTCTTGTTCCCTTGCCAGGCTATTGAATATTATCTTGGTCTTCTGCATATTAATCTTCAACCCCACTCTTACACTTTCTCGGTTAAGGTCCTCAATCATTTGTTGTAATTCGTCTCCATTGTTACTGAATAGGACATAATCATCTGAAAACCGAAGGTTGCCGAAATATTCACCGTTGATCCTCACTCCTAAGCCTTCCCAGTCTAAGATATTGAATGCTTCTTAGCATGCAGCGAATAGCATTGGAGAGATTGCGTCTCCTTGCCAGACCCATTTCTTGATAGGTAACTCTCTACTTTTCTTGTGGAAAACCAAGGTAGCTGTGGAGTCCTTTTAGATAGTGAGTAATCAGGGGTACCCAATTTCACGTTGGATTTAAGACACAACCGAGTTTCCAAGTAAATGGTTTCACACAGTTTTGTAACTTTGTACTTGTGAATTGACCATAGTTCTCTGTTCCAATGACTGCACTTCACTTACCTTTTAACTAGGCTATTGTGTCCATGTTCTTCCATACAAATGTTACCATTTTTCATCAATATCCTAGGTGTTTGTGTTTCTCTACACATACTGTTTAATTTCCGTGTATAGTGACTGCCAGATCACTGGTGTGAATAGGCACTAAGATACCCACTTTATTTTAACTCACAATACCCCTAGAGTTCAAAAGCAGTGTTACCTTGAGCCATACTTTCTTCACAACGACTGGAGCATAAGTATTTGAAGAATGTCCCATCTCAGCTAACAGAACAACGCAGTTGTCAAGACCAAAATTGCATGCGTCACCTACTCCTATATAATGTTTAAACGTGTAGCCATCTGAGAAATTAATTGTTGGATTTCACTATCTTGGACCCAGTGCAGTATTCGCGGCGCTGCTCAACCGATAGTGCTGTCTATGCTCCATGTGAGTTGCCATGGGATCATGTATATTGCCTGGAGAACATCCGCAGGTCACCAGCACAGGCCATGGAGCATTGAGTGTTGTTTTACTAGGTAAATCACAGCGAGTTTAGACAAGGGATACTAGTAGAAACGACAAACGTAGGGCGCTGACTTCCCAACTGATTTATTGGTACAGGAAACACTAATAAGGCTCATGTTGTGCAGAATGAACAAGAGAAAACGGTACATCCTTCCTGGTGGGAAACGCTCTGGATAGTGACGACGCGGGAAGAGAGCAACCAAAAAGAATCTGGCTCACGCAGTTGAAGTCGACCAGTCGAAGAGAACGCTGCTCGAGTGTCGTCTAGAGCGCTCCGAAAGGACCAGCCAGAGACGCCAGTAGGCACAGCGACGGAAAGCTTTGCTCTCATTGAGGACTTTCTATTATGGTCGACGCGACTTGATAATTCTTCTTTACCTAATTTACTTTTATTTGTGTTATACGAGTTACTCTTCATTTTCATCAATATACTCTCCATTTTTTATTCTAATGTGCATTTTTTTCAACTAATGGCTACTCTTTTTTAGAATCTTACAAATAATCTTGGTCAAACCGATTCTTGAAGGCGACAAACGAAGGTGAGAGCCTCTCTTGAAAGTTCGCACAGAAACCCCAGCGCCGGTGTTAGCTTGACTTTATTGGTTTCAAAAGATGTTCTCGGAGTTGGGTCGTTAAGGCGCCCAGTTAGTTTTCAAAAGCACCCAAGTGCACTCTTCCTACATTTTCAAACACAGCGTAATTCATTTCTACCAATGAAGAAAAATGCTAGGCCTGAGCAGATGCCCCCAGAAATAATGACGTCACGGACAGTTCATGCGGGAACACAGCGCAGTTCATTTTTACCGATAAAGAAAAAAGCTAGGCCGGAGTAGATGGCCCAAGAATTCATGACTTCACGGCGAGTTCATGCGGGAAGACAGCGTAGTTCATTTTTACCGATAAACAAAAAGGTAGGCTGGAGCAGATGCCACCAGAATTCATGACGTCACGGAGAGTTCATGCGGGAACACAGCGTAGTTCATTTTTACCGATAAACAACACGCTAGGCCCGAGCAGATGCCGCCAGGATTCATGACGTCATGGAGAGTTCATGCGGGAACTAAGTCACCACCGATTTGACATTCTTGCGTCTCTTATGGGTTTGCAAAGCTCTACTCACGGTAAGCGTGACGACTCTTTGTTAACGATTGTCAGTCCGGAAATCCGCGTACGGCACGCAAAGAATGACAAAGTGAGACGGGTAGAGCCACCGACACTGTAACAACTGATCATCCGTAGAATCCGTGGTGTGACCAATCAATGCTCCAATGTACAAATGCTCGATCCGCAAAAGAAGTCGAAGGCGGTTTTGAGAATCGGGAGTCTTATTATAGCCTCAAGGATCACAAGGCACGCCGTGTGGCAAAACTTACACCTAAGTTATTTTTTTTTCATCATCTGGGTACTAACATACGGAGTAAATATACACGGCGCGATTATGTACAGCTTACGCACCGCCACGTCGACACTCGACATGCACTATGGCTGAGACACGTGTCACATTGCTTCGAAAAGTAGAACAAGAGTCTGTCCGGCGCAAAAGAATTGTCGTGAAAAAAAAGTAGAAAACGGGGGTCACACTCGCAATGGTCCTTGCCCGTTCTATCTCGATATACGCAAAGTCCATTTTCATACGCATACACACAACAGTGAGAGTTCAGGTGGCGCGCCGACTGTGCTGGGTTCTTCGCACAAACACTAAGACGGACACGTGACTTATACGGCACTGTCCTACAATAGAAAAACCACAGCAAGGCGCGAAACGCTTTCGACATAGCACGAAGATAAATAGCTCGTACGTATACATACGTGAGGAACACAAGGGGTACACGTCATTAGCACTTGTTCAAACGTACGCACTGTTGGGCAGCAAAAATGGATACGTATGTACACACACGGTCTACCCAGCGAATGGCGAAAACCAATATAAAAATGGGGAGGGGGGAGACGTCCATCACAAGAAACTAGATATAAGCTCTCTCTAATTCGTGTAATGCGCCGAAAACTATATAACGTGGCAGATCACACAGTCGGGAACGAGATTCGGGATGAGTTCATCCTACAACTGCTAATTCACGCCACCTGCGAATAGGATGATCACAGAGATCAGTGGTGCACCATGGGTGGCACGTGGTGAAAGTGCAGCCGTTTTCGATTTCCTATTGGCTGGCTGACGTGAATCGTGCGAGCTTTGCTGCGCTGGATGCCACCCCCACGAGAAGCGCACTTGCTGTTTTGCGGCGAATGCAAACAGGAAGCAAAATTTTATTAAAACACGTTGTGGAGCTAGTTGGTGCATAGCTTTCAAAAGATGAAGCGCCAACAGTGACCGCACACTAAGGAATAAAGACAGGTCCTTGTCCTGTCTTTGTTCTTTCTTAGTGTGCTGTCACTGCTGGCGCTTCATCTTTTGAAAACACACATTTTACAAGAAATAGTGTTGAAAAAATAAATGGCACTTCACACGCGGTGAGAGACAAACAAGTACCCTGGCCGAGCCTGTTTTCGCTGCAACTTACGCTTCAAGCCTTACCTGTAAGTGCGCCCAATTTACGCTAAACGGGTTCATCCATCCCCCGTCATTATATTCCGTGTGAATGGAATATTCTCGGACACATTAGCACTGGGTAAGTGCAGCATGTTTGTAACTTTTTTGCCCTGATCAGCTTAGCAGGGCGGCTTCGGAAGACTGTATCTTGATCATCAGTCGGACCAGGAAAATGACACTTATTTCTGCCTGGCATAAGCATATATACACGTTCGGTAAATTCATTATGAATGTCGATATGTCCGAAACATGCCGAGAGTTTGAAGCGCAGTTTCGGGAACACGATTATTATGGTTAAAAAAGAAAACTATATCCCCGAATACCACGCGATATATAGTGCCGTTGAGGTCTCCGGACTTAGAAGCTCGGGCACTTGTCCTCGGATCGCATGTGGCTGTGCGGCCGGCAAGAGAAGGCGTTCGCGAAGTCCTCCTTGTGCCTGAGGGGTTCGTTGCACAATGACGTGCCATTCTCTTCGCCGCAGTGCGTGTAACAGTGGGCCACGTAGAAGAGCTGGTGGCCCGTGAGCGGTACGTCGTGCAGCCGGTCTTCGTCGAAGGACGGTACGAGCTTGAGCACCGAGAGCGCGATGTCCAGGGCGGCGCTATCCAGGAAGTTGGTTTCCATTAGCCTGATCCATTGGGGGCTGAGCTCCTCTTGCCGCTGAAATAGTGAGGAAAATGGCAAGACTTAATCATGGCGCGCGCCTCCAGTGGGGTGGTTATAGGAAGGAAACGGCAGTAGACGTGCGTTAGGGCGATCCCGGTTAAGCCGAATGTTCTAATATTAGGACCAATATGCGACCGTCTTTTTTATGTAGATTCAATGCAACAAAGGAAAATAAATCTTCCAACGAAGTGCGCATTTCCTTAAGCCAAACTACCACGACCGTCATGACGCCATCTTGGCTCAACGTGATTGCCCGGATGGGTAGAGTTGAGCGAGCTACACGAGAGGGAAACTGTGTTTCTGGACATATTATTTCACACAAGCATCGAGAATGAGATGGAAGCCTGCAGGACTGACTCTATGGAAACAGTAGCTCAGGAATTGTCGAGGTGCCTCTGGGAGCTCGCGCATATTTCAAAAGCAGAGTGCTCTGACAACACATGCCGCGGCCGCCAGCTTTTCTACACCACAGTTTGCGAGGCGGCTTTATGTTTGGAGGCTCGATGTTCGTCGCCGTGGGGCTATTCAGGACCTAAAAGTGCAGCAGTCACCTTCGTTGTTCAATCATTATTGAAACAGTGCTGCCACGAGTGAACAAACCACGCCAGCGGGTTCCTACACCCTTGAAAAGCCCTCCGAATGGCAATCTCAAGAAGTGTACTGTCTAACAGTCCAAAATCTAAGCCGAGCCTGTTTTCGCTGCAACTTACACTTCAAGCCTTACCTCTAAGTGCGCTCAAGTTTCTGAAATCTCCTTGCATTGCAATGCTGTGCCCTAGGTTTGTTTCGTCCGCAAGGAAACACGTCTCATGTGCGCTGCGTCATCTAACCTCGAAACGAATAGCAAAGCTCCATTCACGCAACTGACGAGCACTGATTCCTCCGCATTTCGTTCTGGCTTCGGACGTGCGGACTTAAATTGTACAAGAGTGACCGCGCATGCATGTGTTGAGAAGACGGAAGCATGGCCACAAATCCGAGACATGAGACTGGATGAATAGATGGATGCTATGAGCGTCCCCTTTGAAACACGGTGGTAAGTCGCGCCAGCTTACTTGATCTTATTTTGCCTAATGTCCAACCTGTATTTCTCAGTAAATGCGGACGCAAATAATTACCAGCAATTACCTCAGTTTGTTGTCTCCCTACTTTTCTGTCACCATACCTCCAATCGTCTCTTGCTAAGCTCTACTGCGGACATGTTTACTTTCCCCCAACTACCTCTGAAAGAGTTCTTTAACGTGCACTACAACGGAAGCACACGGGTGTTTTGCATTTTGCCTCCATCGAAATGCGGCCGCCACTACCGAGAGTCGATCCTGCGATCTATTCACAACCCCACCAGGATACATTGGCATTACTTATACCTGTGGTAGCATCCATTTGCGCTGTACAAAGTGGAAACAGAAATGCAGAGACATTCTCAGCTAGAATAGACCTTTATCGGCGGCGCTACCACTGCGGGATGGCGGCGCCACCTAGGAGTGATAGCTCACACTACTTCGCCCGCAATAGTGAAGGGTAGAGGGGGAAGCCCACCTCCGCATGCGGGGTTTTGGCCGCTGGTGGAGAGGGCGATGAGGACGCGACCATGGTGTAACGCGACTCCCCAATCCTATGGCGCGAGAAGCCACCTTTGAACGCTGGTTGCGTTCAAATGTGCATTACACTGCAGAGCTCCTCGTTCGAGGCATCCTCAAGCCAGATGAGAAGGTGCGTGTGAACACTGCCTCGTAAGCTTCGCTGTATATAGATTCCAACAGGGAACGTTGGACCTGCTGCTTTTTTTTTCTTCGTGTCTTTCCGGTTTTAAGGAGAGCTTTCGCGTCTGCATGGTAAGAGGGTTTGCGATATTATGAACCCGTACATCCGATATTGTTTGTGACATATAGAGCTTTGTCAATCACCAGTGTTTCCAGCGCACCACATATGCTAGTGAAGCTGTCGGCGCTGCGATGGAAAGCTCATGACGTCTTCCGGAAATGCTTTCCGGCCTGCTTCGGTAATTTACGGCAGAACAGGAAGGCGATATACGGGAAGAAAAAAGCAATCATGCCAATAGAGAAACACCGGCATTTCGCGTGCTCCCGTCAACACGAAGTGCTGCTGCAAAACCGCGAAGCGCCAACTTGCGAGATCAGGCTGACTGCAACCGACGTCACTCGATGCTCTATCCGACCCCCTATAATAGAGATCAGTGGGTCGCACCCATGCACGCTCCGCGGTTGCGTTCGCTCATGAGCACTGACAAGAGTGCGCATTCTATAACTGTGACGAGGATCTCGCGCGTTCTCGTAACCGAGACGTGCCCTGTGTTTTGTACCCCGTGTGTTAGGGTTAAAAAACTCTCTACCTACATGTTAGCATAAAAATAAACACAACCCCACCAGGATAGGTTGACATTACTTGTACAAGTGGCAGCATCCATTTGCGCTGCACACTATGGACACAGAAATGCAGAGTCATACCAACCTCCTTATCCTTTATGTCGAAGAAGCAGAATTGGAAGCTGTCCAGGGCATCTGTGCCGTGTCCTTGGAATCGAAGCTCCATGTAGGACTCGATCGTTGCCTTGGCCACTTCCACGCCGAATGTGCCGAGCCGCACCGGCAGAGGCGCCGTTCGGTGGTACATAGGCGGTACCAAAATGGACGGCTTGAGGGCGTAGTCGAACCGGTAGCGCGTAATGAGCGCGTGGTAGAGGTCGTTCTTGCGCAACCACAGCGGGGGCATCTCGCCGATGTTTTCGAAGTTTGTTAGACGCTTGGCTTTAGTCGCGTCACGCTGGTTTTTTATGAAGCTGCCCTCCATGTCCGGGTATTTGGAGAACCTGCACAGAGTATGAAAGCACCGAAATTTCAACAAGATGGTGTTTTAAAACAAGCGCAGCAAAGTATCTTTGAGTACCCAAAACCCCGCGCCCGGCATTGCTGCGTACTTTTGTACTCCTTTATGGAACGCAAAAGGAGTACAAAAGTGTACAAATTGAACAAGCAGCACAAAAGAGTACGAAAGAGTACAACTCCCGGCGGTTGCGCTTTGTGGGAGAGCATAAATGAAAACTCAACTGTATTCTCAAGTGCAGTTTGTATTAGCTATTTCATCATTATTGCGTAGCGCTCCACCAGCTCCCACGATTGCTTAGTAGCTGAACGGATTTGCCGCCGAGCGCGATGTCGAGAGTTCGACCAGACTGACCGCGGCTATGCCGTTGGTTACAATCTGGCGAAAAATCGCGAGCCATTCCACTGGGTGAAGGTGAGTGACCAGCGAAGCCAAGGTGACACAGAATGGGGAGGTCACGTACAGTCCGGACTCCCGAGGAGCAATGCGCCTACGACGAGTGATTGCAGGCGCAGAGACGAGAATGCAATCGTCTGCGGGACTGCGCACTATACGCGGCCGCCGCATTACGACGAGAGAAGTGAAATTCAAACTGAAGAACGGCATCTTGTCTTACATACACGCGCGACGGTGCCGCGCTCCGGGAGATCGGCAGGAAACTAGGCACGAGAGCGGTTGAAACGCCGACAAAGAGAGGGCGGTTAGGACGTAGACATCGCCGACGAGGATCGGCCTTTATAAAAGCACTATTGTCGGTTGTTACCGTTTGTTCTTGAGACCGCTCGGTCTGAGATGTGACAATGGTAGTGTAAGGGCCCGGTACAGGTCCCGAAACCCACCACCCGGAGTCCACAGGGGTATGTGTCATTGCGCTTGAACCCTTTCTACACTAACACAAGGATCAGCCCATATTTTTGCACACGCACACGAAAAACGTACGTAAGACTAGCCATAAAATGCTTCGATGCAAAAAGGTAACGGTTCAGCCGTGGTTTTTAGTTCACTTGCCATTGGATTCCACACGCTGGCCCCGATTTCTCGTACGCGCTGGCTTGCGTCCTTTTCAGGTACATACCGTCATTCCTCGTCAGGAGCTACACATAGGCGAATAAAGGGGTGGCGAGCGTAAGTTTAGCTTGGGCTCAACGTATAACCGAAACGCAACACGCAAAGCTAAAACGACTTTATTTCACTGTCACTTTAATATATCGCATGCATAAACGCTGCTCCGAACCTCGCCTCGATGTCGGTCACTCGGGCTATTTCCATGTACTTGAAGACCACGTCGAGTTCGGCCCACGGGTAGGTGCCGAGCTCCAGCGTCTGGTACACCGTACGGCGCACCTTCCCTCGCGATGTGGCACACATCGGTGCGCGCCGGTTTGGTGTAGACCCGCTGCAGGAACGGCAGGAACAGCGCGATTCCCATGAGATAGCTGGTGAAGACGAAGCAGCTCGTCTGGTGGTACTCCTCGGCTTGCTCCAGAGTGTTGTGGTAGTTGGATATGAGCTGTCGATTGGCGAACGGCGAGGTGTACTGGACGGCTATCCAGCCTATGACGAGCTCGACGATAGTCTCTTTCGTGGTGATCAGCTCGACCATCACCTTGAAGTAATCCTGGTGGGTGGTGGAGATCTCGATCTGCGCGCGTGATTGCGGGGCGTGTAGGCGTGAGCTGCAATCTTGCCTCTCTCGTATACCGACGAAGAAATACAACAAATTTATGGGGTAGACAATTGATAGTCTTTGTGTGGTAAAGGCCTCTGCCACGGTGCACACTTGTCTTACCTCCACGCAGGCAAGATTATCTGTTACGATCACTTAATTATTTTCCCCCTAGGTATACACCCTGTCAGTCGTTCAAATAACGTCAGTAAAGGTACTGTAGTGTTTATTGTGCTTAATCATTCGCTGGTGTCCTGCCAATGGTGCAGTTTTGTGCAAGTTTAGGATTTCCTGTGGCCTATGCATGGTCTGACGGGCGTACGCAGTCTACGGACTCTACATGGCGCGTTGAGATTTCATAGCCTGTAGTGTTTACATGGCCTCTACAATTACGGCTCTAGGAATACGGCTTGCAGACAGTACATTAGGAGGCGTAGGAGATCTCGCGGACCATGAGCCGGCGCTAACGAAGTGTTGCTAGCACGTGGTGGAAAATCAATATGCCGAATTACTGTGTGCAAAAGTATGAGCTGTTGCTGTAGTCGAGTGCTAAAGGAGTAAGAGCAATGGTGGTTCTGGTTACATAACTCTCCAAGTAGATAATAAAGAATGTGCGATGGCGTTTTTACCGAACGAATGTTTCTGATTCATGTGGTAGAAAGAAACGCAGTAATTATAAATTTTAAAATGAGAGAAGAGGAAAAAAATAAGGCTTTTTTTTCCCCGACTACTCTAACAAAGTGGCACTCGACCCCTCACTGTATATAAGTACACTAATAACGATACCACCTCGCCACATTCATCAAAATTCTTTGATCCCTATTTACCCCGAACTAAAAAATTTAAACACTCGCTTTTCCGCGCACCATTCATGACTGCAATCGCTCGAATTTGTGACAATTCGCACTTTCGTGTTAACATGCTTTCTTCGTTGTTTGCTTTTCTTTGGGTTAGCCATCCCTGCTTAGATCTCGTGTCCGCTTTATGTATTGAATTACAATGAAAATAAAAATATACGCGTTTGAAATAAAAATATACGCCGCCGCCGGCCGCGCGGTGCGCGCGGCGGCGGCGACTTCGGCGCGCTAGCTGTGCGCCGTGTGACGTCACTGCTCCTCGCACATGCGCAGCACGGCTCTCCAGGAGCCACGCGAAACTGCTCAACCTCAGCCAGAGTATCTCACGCTACAAAAAAAAAAAAAAAAAAACAAGGTATGCGTAACGTTGAAGGTATTCCGAAGAAGCTAGAAGCTTGCATCCGGAAAAATAATCTCTTAGTTCCTGCAGGCAGTAGAAGAGCAGAGAAACGTGTATACCTCCGTGTACTCTGACTACCGCTTCAAAGATTGTCAGCAACCTTAAACGGAGTAAAGACGGCGTAGTAGGGTGTGGACTTACTCGCTCGTTTCCGGACAAATGGTAAAAGTCCTCGATGACGCTGGTCCATCGTTCCCTGATTCCCGAGGTATCCGAGTTGTTCCTTTCGAACACGTATCTCCTGGGTGGTGCGTGGTAGGCTCTTATCAGAGGCGCCATGATCTGGTCCTCGTAATGCCAGCATCTCTTCGAATGTGACGCCATCCACGACGCCACCACCGTAGTGGGCGTACAGCGTCTGGAAGTAGGAGCGGTGCGCTGGAGACCCCAAGCCAAGATTTAAGACGTGGTGCTGGAACTCATCAATGCCCACGGTAGGACGCGTGACAACCTGCACATTGATAAATGACTTGCAGGAGCGCTAAAGAGTTAATTAGTTGCTAAAACGGCAAAGCATTATTGCGATGGCAATTTCGCGGACACTCTGAGCGCAATCCCACCATCGGAACTGCCGCCAACATAGGTAGTGTTATAATTCAGGATGATGATTTATTGGCATCCCCTTTGAAGCGGGGTGGTGAGGAATTGTCACCTAGCCTGCTTGATTTAATCAAGTATACTGTACAGGTTTTTCATTCTATCATTTTTGTATACATCTTAACAATCTTTTACAGCTTATCGGCTCATTCCAGTAGCCGTTTCGGGTCACGATGATGCCGCCTCCGGCGTCCGCCGTGTAACCGCTATCACCGGAAACGCGAAAAAAGTACCCGATTACCGCCGGGATCAAACCCGCGCCCGCTGCGTGGGAGCCGGATACTTTACCACTGAGCCACGCAAAGCGCTTGCTATCGGGCCGTGGAAAATACCCTGAGGCAAACGCAGGGTGAGGCTACTCGAGCCTCCGCCAGTGTGGTGGCGCCATCTAGGTAAGATGCCTGCAAACGCAGCGTCCGCAGGCGCAGACGTCGATATGCGATTCAGACGAGGCGCGCAATCGACGCGCTCCCGAGCTGCCGAGCCTCCGCCAGTATGGTGGCGCCATCTAGTTAAGGTGGCCGCAAACGCAGCGCGCCCAACATGTAAGTTGCAGTTGTAAGGCTTGATCGGGCTCAGCAGACTGTTGTGGAGAGAGCATTACAAGCCGCTGCTCGTCGTCGACGCCGGGCGGACAGTTCAGATCGTTCTCGTCAAAACGAGGCGAACAGACTGCCGCGACGACCCCGTTGTGCGTGGTGCCCAAATTGGAGCTACTCTTGAGCCGCTCCAGCAGCTTACCCTGTGACTGTGCTGCATGTGCCGCCCAGGCCTGCGACTTTTTTTTACTTCCTCCATGTGTATAACCCATGGTCGATGGGCGTAGCAAGAAAACACCTAAGCAATGTAAGTCCATCTGCAACAGACACCTCCGCGTCAAGCGCGGCCACTTGATAAATAGTCATTCCAGCGAAACTGAAACCGGGATACTAGGCATAGTGGGGGTTGCTACAGCATTTCAGGTGGGGGGCAATGATTACAAGCTATACTGTGTCACGCTCTCATTCGGCATTGTAGCTGGCAGGAAGATTGCCACTTCGAGTGTCTGCTGGTATGCCCAAAAGGTTTCGTCATTCATTTAAGGCACGGGGTTACAATGATCATCATCATAACTACCATGAAATGCAAAAGATATCACAAATTACACACCGGCCATTATAAGAAAGACCGCTGATTGCATTTATGTCACCAGTAATCTCCAAGTGATGGTTGCGTCGCCACTTTATTGCTTTTTTTTGCAGTGGCTCTATATGAAACAAGTCAAAACATTGTTCTACACTAATGCGGATAGGTTATTGTTTCGTTAGCTGATGACGTAGGCTGCGACACACTAAAGTGGAATCAACCCTGGTGAATTAATGCCACTTGCAAGATCTTTATCATTGACTAATTTCTGAAAGTACAGCTCTACTGTCATTTGTTAATATTTCTTGTAGTAGGACACTGGTTTCCTTAGCGTCCCATTTTTCTGACACTGTTTTTGCCAAGATGATCACATGGTAGTTTTAAATACGTAAGCTTTTTTATGCCTACGCAAAAAGTAAACCCATCCAATGGTCCGGCTCACTGTGACATATATAATGAGATTAAGGCTGCTTTACACTAACGATTCAGGTTAGTGTTCAGTTTTACACAGTGAAACTGAACCAACCTCGCCCAGTCTATGTCCTCAATTCCTGCATTCTTTACCTCCAATATTCGGTCGTGACACGATGTTTCGCGAGCGGCGTTCTGCGTTAGAGACTAGGTGTTGTCGACCACTGGACGTTTTCGCACACTGACGCCGGGAATGACCATTTGACATGGAATGACCACGTAAAAGCTCATTTATTGTGTTCTTTGTTTTCTACTACAAAGATGGCAGCCCTTTCTCAGCGTTCAAATACCGCGTTCTCGGAATCGCACATTTACTCACTTATTCGCCGTTTGTAAATGTACTGTTTGTGCCAATCAGAAGTACATGTACAGGGTGTCCCAAGCAACTTTTGCCGAATTTAAAGACATATGCGAGTGCCACGTAGGTGGCCCAAGGCAATGTTGTTTGCTGTCGCTTGGGGCAAGTCAAACTATTCTATTTACCTCGAACCTGGTCTCGCTGATGTTGTAGGTTCTCAACTCGAGCAGGCAGGGCCACCCCCACTTGTCGTTGAGTTCAAGTATGCTGCGAAACACGTCCACCGACTCGGTGTCACGTTTGTCGGGATGCTGCGGCCAGTGCAGGTTGGCGTCGCGCAGGTATCCGCGGATGCGCGGCACGTAGTCCGTGTCCTGCGTCGCGATGTCGTTGCATGTCTTGAAGATCCGCGCCGCCTTTTGCGCCGCTGTCTGGCCCTCGGCTGGGACGTCCACTTGTCTGCCGAAGGAAGTCGCACGCGCGTGGTTAGCGCTAATTTATTGCTGGCTGCTCTATATACGAAATTATATAGAGCAGCCTAGAAGCTAGAGGTGTCAACGGCTGGTTAGTGCAAAAAAAAAAATGCCACCGAGCTGGTGGTTTCACGTGCTTTGCGTAGCTTCGCGGCGTCCGAGACACGCAGTCCTGGATCAAAACCCAGAGAGAGTTCTGCATTCTGCTACATTTGAAAGCTACGCGACGCTTTCAAAAGGAAACTGAAAGCATGTAATGAACACACTTGAAAATGTGCTTCCGTTTTCTTGTCGTTGTCGATTCTAGAATTGTATGGTGCACAGCAGAGAATGGCAAGTCGGTGGAAACTGTTGGTTAAAATTTTCATGGTGTTTTCCCACTTTGTTTGCGCTAAAAACACAAAAAGGGATTTACAACATCACAAAAATGATGTTAGTAGATTAGCAGTTCCTACAGCAGTTGGTTACCTATGCAAGCTTGGCCTTCCTCAGAGGGATACCAAACCCGGTTTGCTACTGGATGCAACGGAAGCTTGCGGTGTTTGCTATGATTCGACAATTAGGCAAGCCTAAAGATTTTCTGATATTAAGCATGTCTGAACTTCACAATCCACATCCCAATCTGTCAAGTTTTTTTCCCGGTCATTACATCTCTATCCTCGGCTTGATGGTTAGAACATCGGATTTGAAAACTACGCATGCGCGCATGCACAGACACAAACACAGACACATTCTCAACCGCGAACTGTT
Organism: Dermacentor silvarum; assembly: GCF_013339745.2. NCBI lineage: Eukaryota > Metazoa > Arthropoda > Arachnida > Ixodida > Ixodidae > Dermacentor > Dermacentor silvarum. Next base: position 27,981,602 of record NC_051164.1, read on the forward strand.
TTGCACTCCTAAGCACTTGTCAACGCCACCCTCAAGGTCACATGAACAGCCAGACACTGACATTCACCAGTAGAAGAAAGAGCTAATGAAAGCTATGGCTTAAAAACTAAGTCGCCTCTGAACTTGTATTACTTCAAGTTTTATAACTAAACAAACACCTCTTTGGTGGCTCTGTACGTTAACTCTATAGAAACGAAAGAACTAGTTGCCCACTTGGCGATGTCGGCGACCGCTTGGACGAAGTTGTAGTTAATTTGGCGGCGCACCGAGGACTTGTTCTTCAAGCGGCCACACACGAAGCGGTAGAAGTCTTGGCAGGGATTCACGGACCAGTCCATGGTTTGGTTGAACAGCTGCAGACAGCCAACGGGCAATGAGCAATGTGTCAGGAATTTAAAAAAAGTGGCATTTTCACCCGAAAGGCAAATCATCGATTGGATAAAAAATTAGTAGACAGATATAAGAAAAAAATTCATGACCCATTTCACTCTGTGAGGTGGATGACAAGCGAAGCTGTTTAGCGCACGACACAGATGTGACACCGAATCTGTACAAACTTGTGAACATTCGTTTACTAGCTAAATAAACAAGCATGGAGTCACGTGAGCAGAGGTGAGCATGAACACATCTCGCTCGATGACCGCGGAAAGTCGCTTTCACAACGCTGTAGTGAGGAAGCGCATCAGCAGCAGCGATCGAATTAACCTTCGTGTTGTCTCTCACATCAGTACGAAGTAAACGTCGAAAGCACATCGCATACGAAGCTACCGGCACTGGGCCTTAATTTCAACTTAACGCCAGCCTACAAGCGTTTCACTGAGCACTTCTAGCATCTTTGACGTCATCCTAACCAGTAACCCTTAAAGCTTATCATTGATAACATATCTATCTGAAGTCAGCGAAAACAAAGTAATTCACCCCGCAAGTTCGGTTTAACCCGTAAGACGCCTTTCAGTCAGCAAAACAATCCGCCTGTAGAATAAAGGTAATTATGATGCCCATAATAGTCATCTCAGCGCATTTCTTTATACGTTCGTGAGGATAGGTTCTACGCGCTCTACTAGTCAAAGCTGGACCATATTTAAAAACAAACTACCTGATCTTGTTGATAAGTTTATACCGAGAATACCGTTCTGCGGAAACCGAAACAAGCCATGGTTCACTACAACCTTCGTACTACCTTCGAATAAAATACCTTCGTAGATTACCGAAATATCCGCTCTCCCCAAGATACAAGAAACCAAGTTCCGCCACAGCCAGTTCTGTCATGGATTTTGACAGCGTCTACTCCAGCATAGCTATTGTACCGTTGGTAAAGATTAACTGCACTTTATTGAAAATTTGTTATACACTGAACTAAGCACGTTTCGAGGACATTGTCTGCGTCAGTAAATCATTTTGAAACCCAGGACGTCCCACCAAAGCCGTGGTTTCGGCATGAAATTCCAGAGTGGATTCGATATATCAGTAACAGGGTAACATTGTATCCTGCGGTGCTAACTGCTCTTGGAATTGGTAGCTGAGATTTATTCGCAGCAGTGACTACGTTGGTATGCTACTAAAGTTAACATTTCTGCTGTTATTAACCATATTTATACCAATGTAGTGAATGCTATGACAATTATATAGTAACTACAACGACTTCTAAGAGCACAGGATACAGGGGAAGAAAAAGGTAGGCAGGGGCAGTGATGTGAACGTCACATAGGGTCTCGGTTGTAAGCGTCGATTTCGGGCGCTGGTCGAGGCAATGGGATATTACCACTTCCCCGGTATGGTGTCGCCATCACATTCTTAGAAGTTCTAAGCATCCCCCCCCCCCTTAATTTTTTCGTGTGGCTCAGTGACTAGCAGTGGAAGGCAGTGGCTATGCCGTATACCACAGCGGAATATTTTGGAATACATCTTGACCACCAGTGGCATTCTTTAGTGCACATACCAAAGATCGGCCTACGTCAACCTTGTTGCAGTCCACCTCTAATGAAAATGAACTGCCGCGGCCGGGCGACCTCGCCCTCGGCCTCAGTGGATGCCAAAGCCACTGAGCTAAGATAACGCAGTCGCCCGTACTATGGTGACGCGCACGAGTCTGAAGGCTACTGAAGCACTTGTGACCTCCAATGTCGCCCGTGCTCTCAGCGACTCTCTCAATCCGGAAACAACCGCAGCCTAAACCCTCGGTCACACGTCTTTCCGCGAAGGGGATTATTGCACACGAACCTTGGTGTATAACATGCAGTCCTCGTCGCAGATCGGCTGTTCGACCTCCGGCTTCTGGGCCACGAACAGCGCCGCCGCGCACACACCGATGATTACCGCGGCGGCGATGGCCGCATGCATCGCACGGCGCCACGGGAAGTCCTCGGCCCAGTGGCGAAGCTCCTCGGGCACGGCAACCTGCGGCGGCCACGCGCTCGCGTATTAGCTGGGGCCTCAGTCGCTGGCCGATTGGTTGCGAAGGCATTTCTGTGGGAACCGCTGCCGATGTGGTCGAGGATTTGCTCCTCTCCGTGTAGAAGTCCAGCGGCTGGGACAGCCTGACCCGCTGCGTCGTAGAACAGAAGCCAAGACAAAAACAACCACGCATAGTCATCGTAATCACTGCCACATTACAGCCTATACCATTTTAAAGCGAATTCTTTTTTTTTTTGCAGCCCTTTCCGGACTTTGTGGACCGTTTCTGCAGTTTTTGTTGTCTTGTCGAATAGCTCACACGTAGAAGGTAAAGAATTGAGGGTCCGACGGCGGGATGGAACTTCAGCATCAGGCACAACCGCCCCATGCTCTAATCATTGGACCACAGTGGCAAACATACCTCCCTCGCCTCAAAGCCAAGTGGCTCTTTTGGACTATGTGTTACTTCACGTTGCACGTGATCTGGAGCGCGTGCGCGCAAAAGTATGAGTGCCAGATTCCAAAAGGTACAGTTGCCGAAACGAAACGATCGAATTAATACACGACCTTACCACTGTATTTCGCGTCATAGATCTAGTACTTCTGTCACCATTCTATCCCCGAAAAAACATCAAACATTGACTTCACCCCGTGATACCACTCTGTTCACGTCTCAGTGTGCATTGGCGTAAACTGGTGTTTGCACTTCGGCATAGCATGTGAACGGTGTATTGCATAAGTATAATCATCGTGTGATAATAAATGTTTTCACATTCTATGTCTAGAAGCATATTCATTATTGAGATTACACATTGCGTGGGATGACTAACCAGGCAACTCCCATCGCATTTAGTATTATAGCATTGAGCTCCTTGCGAAAGCTTCGCTTTCCAACATGGTTGTTGCATTTGTGCAATAATTGTTGTCATCAATGTTTAACGTAGTGCTCCACGTCATTACAAGACCAGCCCAAATCCATGTTTTCGTTCTCATTACAGAAGTTTTACCTTATTCTTAAAATCGTGTTACAGCTTAGGGCATGACGCGACTCTGAAGCCGTCGACGGCGGCAGCAGTGCTCATATCGCCATCTCCTGACGCTTTCGTCGAGCACGATGCGTTAAAAGCGCTTTTGTGCCGCGCCGTTTAATCTCGCCCATCAAGGCATACTTATAAAAATAAATAAGCTACTCGGGAACGATAGTAGATTCCAATGCCTTCGCACTAGAACGTTACAAGATGTTGCCCATAAACGCTGCGACACATGTCCGTGTTCCATGTTTCGGCATTCCGCAAAACGTCATACGCTTACCAACAGGCTGAAAGAAGCATAACGTCAACAGCCCTGGAGTTTCCTGCTAGATTTGCCAGAGGCAACCCTGGCTCCATGGTCGTTCCGCTCAGGTGAGAATGATGGTTTGTACATGGATTTGTACGATCTTGGTGTTCGTGGCTTAAGACGTTCTTGTGGATTTGTCTGCTACGCTTCATCTTCCTTTGTTGGCCTAAATCTCGAAGCAGTCCTATACTTCTAAACGCGGAAGGCAGTAAGGCTCTCAGTCCCATATTTCTTAAATCGGTAGGTAGTAAGGCTCTAGGCACATGCATAATCGCCGCGAATAATGAATCCATAGCGCAACATTTTTGTTGAAATTACTCAGTTTGCGAAGTCGCAAGGCCGATGGAAGCCATAAAGACTAAGTTAAAGTAAATACATGTACTAACCATGTAGGCTGAATAACCGTGCTTGCAGAATAGAGTTTCTCACAATTACAAGAGGCAACTGTGCCAGTATCTTCTGCGTGAACTGCAAGAAGGGTGGTTCAGCCAACATGAGAATCATGGTTTGCACATGGATTTACCTAAATTTCAGTCCTTTTGGCTATAAATGGCTTCGGGACTTCGCAAAGTGATCATATTCAAGAAAGTTCCGCATTTAAACAATTAAATAAAATTATAATAAAGTTCTCCGACAACAGAAGACCGATTTTGAAATTGGAGAAGCGTTACCACACAAATCAGTAGTCTTCATGCGCGTTCGCAGTCTTATCGTCTGTTGCAATTAAAGAAAACGTATATGTTGTCTTGAAAATTAGGCAAATGATAGGCAGTTAAAGCGTAATAGACGAAGCCTCAAGAACGTCTGAGGTGACATGCACGAAGATCACACAAATCCATGTGCTAACCATCGTTGCCATGGTGGCTGAACAATTCCTGTAATAATTATTGAAGGAAACTCTAT